>NC_080854.1:1565625-1878750 GCF_030435755.1 Ochotona princeps
TAGGTTTCCCACATGGGTACAGGTGCCAAGCCTTTGGACCATCCTTCAGTTCTTTCCCAGGCCACAAGCATAGAGCTGGATGGGAAGTTGAGCATCCAGGATGAGATCTGGCACCCTTATGGGATACTGAGTGCTGGCAGGCAGAGGATTAAGCAGTTGGGCTGATTTGTTTCCTTTAAGCTTGAGGGAGTTTCTCAAAATAATGTTTTGACTCACTAATTTACCATTGTAGCATTCTATTATACCCTATTTTTCCTTGTTTAATTTTGTTTGTATCCATATTTTATAGCTGAATTAAGTTTTCTTTTATTTCCTTCCTCATCCCTAATGGGGCTGTTGAAAATGGATTTTTTAAACTTTATTATTTGATAAAGATCAAAGAAAAGTAAGGTTTGCTTTACTGTTTTCTTTACAATCAGTTCAGATGTGTCCAATTGATGATATTTATCATATTTATTTTGAATGTTAGCATTAGGAAATGTGATAATAGTTTTCTGAAAATATTTCTTTTAGTGCCAGATTTGTTTCGGGAAAATAAATCAGTGAAATGAAACAGGAATCTTTACAAAAAACTATTTCAGAGCTGTTTATATACTACTTAATTTAAGAATTTGAAAGGAAGACTTTCACATGTAGATTTTCTCATTGGAAATAGAGCATTTGTCATGCAGAAATTATTTGTAACATTTACATTGGCAGAAGTTAACTTGGATTTACCTAAATGTATATTTGCTTTAACATCTTTTCAAAATTTGTTTCAGGTTAAGAATTGTGGTTTTACAGGTAAGCTTTTTTTTATTGTTCTATTTTAGATCTCATAATTTTTGTATATAATCTGAAAACTTACAGTTTTCTATATGTTTTTAGTGAAAAACAAAAAGCTTGTTGTAGAAGTTTCTGGAATAATACAAGAAAAACGTGAACTACTTGACAAACATAGCTTTGCGGATAAAGAGGTAAGACAGTTTTGAAAATAAAAAATAAGAGCCAGAAAACTAATTATTATGCTCATAGTTTTGTGTAAATAGTTTATTTGGAGGGTAATACAGCATTATGCTGTTCTTCACTTCAACATTTAACAGTTCTTACTAATTTTAGCCATTGTGTTAGGAGTGACATTGTCTCATTCTGGTTTTACCCTGTGTTGTCCTAATGAGTTTGTTTATATATCTTTGAACCACTTGAATTTTCTTTTTATGGACTTGCTTTTTCACATTTAAAAAAGCATATTCATATTTTCCTTTTAATAATTTTCCTACATTTTATAAGGGAGTCCTTTTTTCATTATGTGTATTTCAGTTATGGTTTTCTAATCTGGCTCTTGCAAACAGGTGTTTTCATAAGTTCACTCTGTGTGAAGCTCTGCCTTCCAAACAAATAAGTAAATGTTTATTAGAATAATTTATAGTTTGTGCTCACGGTGTTGGTTTGTTTCAGAATGAGAATTTAGAGCCATCTTTGAAACATTCCAGCGTTGAGGAGTCCAATAAAGCACAAGCTTTGAAGGTAAAGAAACCAAATGGCCTCCTTTTGAAAGCTGGGGCAAATATTGTTGCTGATGACTAACATAGACTTTATAGATAATGTATTGTCAGTAAAGTAAGTTACAAAGAGGTGTGAAAGAATAATTTAACTTTTATAACTTAAAAATGGTTAAATATTAGAAATAGGTCATTGCTAGGTAGCATGTTTTGACTGAGGCATATTCAGTTCACGGTAGAGCTCACTAGAAGCTGTTTGTTCTTCCTTCCTGGAAAATTCCTGAAGTGACTTTTCCTGTTTTGGACCCAGTTTACTCCACGAGGAGACGAAGGATTCATTAAAACAATTTCAGGAATAGTTGTCAGCAATAAATTACCTAAACTGTGTAATGGTATTTACCTTTCTGTAATCCTCAGAACACTGGGAAATATTCAGAATCAGATCAGGGATTTGCATTGTAAATATTGATATGCTGCTAAGTGTTTCAGAACTGCCTGTCCAAAAATCATTTGCTGAGTTCTGAGGAAAAAAGAATGTTCCCCCATGGCTGGTCTGAAGTTACCAACCTGAGGTTACTGAATGAGGAGTGTTCTCATGATTCAGCTTTCCTGAGCCTGGTGTGATTCAACTCCTTGTAAGGAAAATATACTACACTTTAGTTCAATTAAGATGGATTAAGTTAAGTGACTAGAATATGCCACTACCACTTAAAGATCGGGATGTGAAAAGCAGGGAGTAATAACGCAGTACGGAAGAGGTCTGCTTCCACCGAGATGAAGTTAGAAGGTGGTAGACACTTTAATTTGGTGTAGGAGTTCAATTCCATGTGGCAGTTTCAATCACTGATGTCTTTCATCATCAGAACATCTATTTGTCATTAATTTCCTTGTGCAGTGCAAAGGATGGCATAAATTGTGTTGCAAATATGATATATCTATTAATGCTTTCTTCCTGTGTTACCTAATAATATCAAAAGCATATTGATAACCTCTTATACTTGCTGACCCTTTAAAACACCATCCTAGTAGTAATTGACTAATAGTTTGACAGAAGAATTTTAGAAGGCATTTGGCTTGCTAACAGAACAGGAAAAACTCAATAGCAAACACATTTACTCAACCTGGAGTATATGTGTAGACAAACTGAAATAATGGAATATGCCAGCCTGTTGTGAAGGCATTTCAGTTATGTAACATATCAGAAAAAATTAGCTAATTGGATATTTTGGAATTTTTTTCTTATTTTACTAATTAAGAAGACATAGCATTTATTTTCAGGGGTAGTAGTCATAATTAAATACAAACTGTGAGAATTTTCACAAATTTATTAGTTGAATCTAGAAAAAAAATTAAACCAGTAGAGCAGGTAGAGTATTTCTGATTCAGGTCAGAAAATTGCTATAAAAATAGTCAAATTTAGAGAGATAGGAAAAATAACTTTTTTTTCAGCAGCACAATAGAGCTTTTTTAAAAAAAAATTATTTTTGCTTGCTTTACATTTGAAACTTTTGATTTTGTTTTTTCAACTTTTGATTTTGTTTTTTCAACTTTGTTGAAGGCTCACAAATGGCAGAGGCATATTTATTACATTTTTTAAAATTCAGTAGGAATAATTATTTAAAATTTTTAATTGTACAATTATTTTAATTCAATATCAAATATCATGAAGAAATCTTGATTTTATTTAATTTTGATGTTATTACATTATAATGAATTAGGTTATTTCACCTTTTTTGTTTTAGAATGCTTTAAAGCAAAGGTTGGCAAACTCTACACAGTGGATTCTCCACCAGTTTCTTTTTTCTGTTTGATTTTTCATGATATAGTTTTGTAGGCTCAAGGATTTCCTCTCTCACCCACCTGTTTTTTGTTTAAAAAAAAAAAAAGTTCTACGGCACAATGCTGCTCATTCAGTTAGAATTATCTTTGTTTCTCATTAACATAGTATGTGTGAATAACTGTGATAGAGATTGTGTGTCCTGCAAGCCTGAACTGTTTATTCTCTGTGAAGAAGCTTGTTGGCACCTGCTTGTTGGCACTTTGTTCTGACAATCATTAGGATCTGTGAATTAGACTTAACTTATACTCCATGTGTTTGGGTGTAGTCACCTGATTTCCCTAACTACAAATTCCCACATAAGTCTTACAAAGTTGACTTTTCTTTTAGGAAACACATGAAAAGCTGGAGAGTTGCAAATTCAACGAACAGGATGACGTTTTGTTTTTAGAAAAACAATTAGAAAAAGAGAAATCTGAACATTTTGAACAAAATGCATTGGTAAGACTTTTTGTATTTAATGACAATATTATAATATGCTAATGGGGTTTCAAAATGTAATGTTATTGGCCAAAATATAACATGTACTATACAAAAAGGTAAGGAATATAGAGGTCAAAAAATGGAGAGCACCATTTTCCAGATCCTCTGTTTTCCCTTCCTTAGATGCCATATGTGAAGTAGGGTTTTTTTTTTTGCATATTTTCTTACAGAACTTTCTACATTCACTACTGATGTAGGCCATATAAATCATTTATGTTGAATGATCACATACACACTGTATAGTTTTTATTCATTAAAAATTTTGATTAGGACATTGTAAATATGAGCAGTTAAAATCATGATGTGTGTAAGGAGTAATGTACATTATGTACCTTAAGTGTTGTGAAGTTTCAAAGTTGAGATGTGGCATCTTGAAAATTGGAGGGGTTTAGTAAATACTTCTCTACTAACTGATACTTTCTTTCCAGGCAAAACAAAGCATCCAGACCCTGGATGATGAAAGAAAACTCCTCCAATCACAAATTGCTGCAGTAAGTTGAATTTGTCTGACACTTGTAGGTCTGTTGCTTTTGCAAATAAATTAAATTTGGTTGTTGCTTTTATTATTCAGGAATACTATTTGATGTTAGGGTTTCAGAGGTAGATGATCTTCAGTTTACATACACACACAAGGCACTTGATGAAAGTTTATTGTAACACTATACACATATTTGAAAAGCTGTTGCTATATACTGAGACCTGTTGAAGATGCTTGGTGTTTAACATATTAAGGCAGAAAAACTCTCATAAAGTTAGTTTTTAGTGGATGAGATACAGAATACATGGTTCACAAAATTTGCTATGCAATACATGGACATTGATAACAGGTTATGTCATTTGTCCAAGGTCACGTGGCAAATTGGTGGCAGAACTATACTCTGATTCTAGGTTTTTTCTTCCTGCTATGCTGGGCTGCCTCTGTTGGCATGTTGCTGCCTTTGTTGGCATGTTGTTTCCATGCTTTAGGATGCTTTAGCTGTTGTCCACATGGATATTCTAGGGAGTCCATGAAGATGATCTGTTGTGTTATGTTAATTGTTACTGACTTAATATGTTTTATACTTAGGCTAAAAGAACCACCGAGAGCTTTCAAACACGTTTGGATTTATTTAAGGTATTGATTGAAAATTTGCAGCTTCACGAAAGCTTGAAACAGGTTTGTACTCAATAGAGACTCTAGCTTTCAGCTATGTCATTAGAAGCACTTTGGGCATACTTGTGACCAACAACATATTAAGACCTAGAGTAGATATTTTTTCTTGTTATTATCAGAGTAGGACACTTTCTTTGCCCACTTGCAAGTGTATATTTTAGGGAGGGGTACACGAGTGTATATTCTTCTGCTACTCTTTCCTGGGAGTGAAAGTAAACCAGCATATTTTATACCTTGGCAATCACAGCAGATAGCAGTTACATCCAAATCTTATCTGAGGTTTAATGGCACACATGATTCTGGAGGTAGATAAAATGAGGACTTTATATTTATCCTTTTCTTCCCCATTTATATAGGTAAGATACACTCATTCACATGTATTTCTTTTCCCAGTAACTTGATAGTTTTTCAGTGGGAAACTTTACATATGATCAATAATTGCATTATAGTTCTGTAAGTGCTATATCTGGGTCTTGTAATAGGATTACATTTTCTGTCTCACCCAACATTTTCTTTATCATAATTATTTTGTTTCCTATATACCTATTCATAATTTATCAATACACTGTTTTCAAGAGATGTAAATCTTATAAAATGTGTTTATTTGAGAGGTGGAGATAGAGAAAGTTCTTATCTTCTTGGTTACTCCCCAAATAGTTGTAATTTTAGGCTGAGCCAGGCCAACACTCAGAACTGGGAGCTCACTCTTGGTCTGCCATGTAGGCCGCAGGGATCCACCTTCACAAACCATCACCTACTGACTCTTCAGGGTCGTATTTATTGGAAAGAGGAAACTGGGTGGACTGAGACTTGAGCCGCTTCATTATCAGAGATACTGGATATGGATGTCGAGTGGCGCCTTGTTACATGAGAGGCTCAATCCAATTCTTCTTCTTCTTCTTCTTCTTCTTCTTCTTCTTCTTCTTCTTCTTCTTCTTCTTCTCCTCCTCCTCCTTCCTCCCTTCTCGCCCTCCCCCTCCCCCCTCCTCCCCCTCCTTCCTCTCTCCCCCTTCCTCCTCCCTCCTCCCCCCTTCCCCTTACCCCCTCCTCCTCCCTCCTCCCTTCTCCTTCTTTCTTTCTTTTTTTTTTTCTGTGATGCTCTTGCTGGCTTTTTTTTTTTTTTTTTTTTTTGCCTTCAGACTATTTAATTTTTGCGGAGTGCTACCAAATTAATCTGCCTTTAGGTCTTCCCATTTTTATGTCAGCTTCTGAGGTCTACTGAGTTTATTACTATTTTTCTGTCACTTTCCACGTTTTGTTTTTACAGTCATCTTTGATGCATTTCCTATTAAGTGGAGCTGCCAGGATTAGAACCAGCGCCCGTATGGGTCCCAGGCGCATTCAAAACAAGGACTTTAACTTCTAGGATATCACACCATGCCATTTAATTTCAGTTTTTTAGGGCTTACTTTTATTTGAAAGGCATGTTTACAAGAGAGACATGTAGTGTTATAGAGAAAGAGAGACCTTCTGCTCTCTGGTTGACTCCCCAAATGTCTGCAATAGCTGGAGCTTCTTCTGGGTCTCCTGTATGGATTCAAGGGCCCAAGAATTTAAGCCATCCCAGACTGCTTTCCCAGGATATAAGCAGGGAGCTAGATCAGAAGTGGAGCCACCAGTACTTGGTTGGATACCCCCAGAGGATGCAGATCTTTCAAGCGGAGGCCTGACTGGCTGTGCCACAGCACGGGCCCCAGTATTCATTTTATTTTGCCTGTTAGGCATCATCTGATTCTTTTGTAATTTTACAGAGAAGGATTTTTGGAGGTGTGATTGTGTAGGATATTCTCCAATAAAGGGCCAGTTTGACAAGAAAATTTATTTGATGGTAAAGTTATGAAGTGTAAGTAGATGTTTCTTTCATATGTATATGGAAAATTTCTTTCATGAATTTATACCTTTTTTTACTTATCTACATAGTCTCTTTTTTCAGCCTAAGTATGTTACTTTCAAATAAACGGTTTTCTTTCTAGGACAGGCAAAGTAACAGAATGGCAGAGGGATAGAGGGAGATGGAGAGAGATGTGTTTCCAACCATTTTATAGAAAAAAATTCATACTATTGAAAACTTGCATTGATTTTAAAGAATTTTTAGTGACAAACTTATCCCTAGTCATTTTACATGAACTTTATAAAGTATCTGTGTTTTTGTCTCAGAAAATTTTTGATTTTATATACATATGTAAATGAGTTAAAGAATACTTAAGCCTATTATTTTATACTACCCCAATTTGAAAATTCTTTGCAATAGGAGTCATCTTTCCTGTCTTTTTGATGTCTGTTATTGACATACCAGCCTTGTAAATGCATCTGTTTACAAACATGTATGATGAATTGCATTTTTTGTTGCGATTTCAGCTTGTTGGAGAAGCTAAAATACCGAAACAAGAGCTGAATGGACTTAAAGAGAAAATGACATTTATTTGCACTACAATGCTGACAGACCAACCTATCAATGACAATGAAAATCAAATTGAGGTAAGTGACTCTACTGATGTGTGTGACTGAGTTGGGTAGAATTGTGTCTTAACTTAGAAACTTAAAAACTTTGTTTCCAAACAAAATAAACTGAAGCAAATCATTGCAATGGCAAATTATGAATTAAATTGCTAGGCTGGAATCTTGACAATATTCTTACTATCATATAGCTTGCCCTCTGCACCCACAATTTCCACAGCTATAGATTCAACAAACTGTGCATCAGATCTATTTGAAAAAAAAAAATGTATTGTGTCTGACAGATTCTTCTTCTTGTGCTTATTCTCTAAATATATAATGCTATCACTGTTTCCATAACCGAGTTACTAAGTATCATTAGCAGAATAGAACTGAGTTAAAATGTAGGTATTTATGGACTGTTTGTGAATAATGCACTATTGTGCATAAGAGACTTGAACATATGTGGATTTTTGCATTTGTGAGTTAGAAGGTTTGTCCTTGAACCCTTCCTTTTGTGGATGCCATGTGAGAAATGTGTTGTTTAACTTTTTCTCTAAGCTCAAAGATTGACAGACCTTGAAATACATGTTAAACAGAACAATCCTAGCACTGTGTGCAAAGCTGTAGACCTTTTCGTTTGGTGCCTCAAACTCTTAAAAGTGTGAGGCAACTGAAGGATGGAAATTGTAGAGCAGAATAGATTTAAGTGGGGCTTTCCAGAGAAATATACGACACAGTCATGTGATATTTTTGTTACAGTGCTAGAAAATTTTTCTGCAATCCAAGAAAAAACAACCCAATGCTGGGAAACGTCTCATGTTCTAATTTGAATACTTCTTAAGAATGTATTTTATCTCAGTTGAACTCCTCACTTATGTTTTCTTTTTAATACATTAAAATTTGTAATCTTTATATCACAGATTGGTCATTATATAAAATATATACTTTATGTTAATGATCACTTTTATTTGTAGCAGATAATCATCTCATACAACATTTTGCCATTTTAAAATATGGATTTAGCAAGAATGAACTATTGTAAGATGTTTCATTAAGAATCACTAGTTTTGGTTTTATCTTATAGAGCTTAATAGCCACAACAGCCTTGCCTGGACCTTGTTGTAGCCAGCAGCCAGGAACTCCATCTGAATGTCCAATCAAGGTGGCAGGGATGCTTCTACTTGCACCACCTGTTGGTGTGGCGTTTAGGGGTGAATATGGTCATGGAGGAGAACTAAGAAGAAGTTGGAATCAGGAGATGTAGTGAGGATGGGAACCCAGGCATTCAGATGAGAATATGGGCATCTCAATGGGCTTCTTAACTATTGTGCCAAATACCTACTCTAGGTAGATTTATTTAAAAAGTGTAATTGTACGTCCACAAGAAATACATTTGGGCTGGTATTGTGGTACTGTAGGTGAAGCTACCACATACATGAGCATCTCATAGCTCCTTGGTGCAGTGTACTTGGAAAGGCAACAGAAAGATGGCCCAATTACTTGGACCTCTGCCACCCATGTGGGAGACCCAGATGGAGGTCCTGGCTCCTGGCTTCAGAATGTTGTGATAATTTGAGTAGCAAACCCGTAAATGGAAGAGTGCTTGTCTTCTCCTCTCTGTTGACTTTGAAATAAAGAAGTAAATCAATCTTAAGAGAAAAGAAATAATAAATGCACTAGTGTAAGTTATTACCTTCTGTCTTTTTTTTTAAAATCTCTGAACACTTTCTAAAGATGGAAAATTGCTCTGCCATCCTTGGAGAAGATATTGCCGATGATGACAGTGTGGAACAAGACATGAAGAGTGACTCGGAAAACGGTACTCCCTTAGGTATTAAGTCAGGATTCATCTTTTGATAAAATGATGGCTATTTCTTTTGGTTGTTCGCCTGCAGTCCTTGTTTTTGATACACTGTGCTTTGGCATGTCTGCAACACAGTGTCATTGTCTCCCTTTACATTTACCTTCAGCTGGAACACCTTCAACCAATCCCTTCAACTCCTTAGAGAGACTTGTAGTCTCCTTCCCTACTGTTCTCCTCACAGCTGATACATGTCTTCCTTACAGCAGTTTTAAAAAATGAATACCATAATCATTTCAGTGCTTGTTTTTCTCCCTCTTGTAGGCTAAACAAATGGGTAGGTGACATGCTCAAAATATGAGTGCTACATAAAACACTAATTCATAGCTCAAGATTTTTATTAAGTTAAATCGTTACACTACTTTGGATCATCACAGTAGTTTTTACCATTACCCATTGCAGTCGACCTGCCAAATGTTGGGTTAGCTGAAGCCATTCACTGTGTTTTCAAACCAGTTCTGATGACTTTGGTTTTTTCTTCAAGTGACATCTAGGGGCTGGCATTTGGCACAGTGTTTTAAGGTGCCACCTGCAATGCTGGCATCAATATGAATACTTGTTTGCGTCCAGCCTGCCATACTTCCTTTCCAGCTTCCTGCTAAAGTAGCTAGAAAGACAGTGGGAAATGGGAGATGAAAGCACCTGTGTCCCTGCTGCCCACAAGGGAGACCTGGAAAGAGCTCTGCGTTCCTGGATGCTGTTTGTCCCAGCCCTGGCTGTGGATGTGTTAGGGATGTGAAGCAGCAGAAGAAAGTTTGGTCTCTGTCTCTGGTTCTCCTTTACTCTCCCTCACTCTCTATAACTCGGTCATTCAAAGAAATACATCTTAGAAAATATTTTATTTTGAAATTGTTAGAGATTTACAGGAAATTTAAAAGTAATATAGACAGATCTCATGTTCCTTACAACAAGTTTCCTTCCTTGATGGTTCTTCCAAATGTTATGCTTTTTCCCCCCTGAACTACAGCTCAAGTAATAAATACATTCATGAAGAAAGATGTGATTTTTTCTGTATTTATTCATTTACTGAAAATGAACAATGACAGACAAGAGATGGGTGTTGAGAGATCTTTTATTACTGATTGAGTCCCCAAATGCCCATATCAGCTGGGGTTGGACCAGACGGAAGACCAGGAATTAATCCAGGTCTCCTAAGTGGTTGGCCAGAACCCAAGAATTTGAACTTTGATCTGTTGACTCCCTGGTACATTAATAGGAAACTGGACTGGAAGTGGAAGGTGTACTTAAAATGGGGTGTGTGTGTGTGTGTGTGTGTGTGTGTCTGTGTGTGTGTGTGATACAGCGATATTATGGCAAGAGAAAATTGCTTCTCATAGTAGGCTTATTTAGAAAGGGAATATTGCATGATTTTAGGCTTGAAACTGACTTGTTCTGAATCTCACATTTATTATGTCCTTTTTTTCCTGTAAGTATACAGCTTATAAAAAACTGAATTTATGGGTGAGACAAATTAAGAGGTTAACAAAAAAACTAAATATAAAGCAATATTTATAACATTTCTTTTATAGTCAGTTTTAAGTTTGAAGTTTTAAGTTGGGTTTTAAAAAGCATCTCATTTAAAAATTTTTAAATCACAGAATTTATATTAGTAAAGTATTGAAGGAAATATTTGAATGTCAATAATGATCATTTTTGAATAGAGAAGCATGGGCGGTTTATAATCTAATCTGTATTTTCAAACTTCTACACTAAATGAGCATTATCTGTAATAATGAAACACTGTTTTATAAATAATTCTCGGGCCTGGTGCGGTGGCCTAGTCCTCACCTTGAATGCACCTGCATCCCATATGGTCTCCGGTTCTAATCTTGGCAGCTCCACTTCCCCTCCAGCTCCCAACTTGTGGCCTGGGAAAACAGCCGAGGTTGGTCTAAAGCCTTGGGATCCTGCACCCGTGTGGGAGACCTGGAGGAAGTTCCTGGCTTCTGGGTTAATATTGGCTCAGCTCTGGCCATTGTGGTCACTTGGGGAGTAAATCATTGGACAGAAGATATTCCTCTCTGTCTCTCCTCCTCTCTGTATATCTGGCTTTGCAATAAAAATAAATAAATCTTTTTTTAAAAAAAGAAAATACTCAACATCAATTTAATAAATAATTGTTTTTAGCAGTGGAATAAGTAGCTTAACTTTTAAAATGGGTTGCAAAAGTTTTTTAAAAGTACAGATAGACATAGTTTTGTGTGTATTCAATCATTTATTTTTAAGATATTTACTTAAAAATTCCTTGCATTTTCATTTAAATAAGTAGTGAGTATTTTAGGATAGTTATATACTCAATACATGTAATTACTAAAATTTTTGACTTATTAGTACGATTTTGTATTTTTTCTTTTCATTAAGTTTGTGGTAGTGATTTAGTTTGTGGTAGTGATTCATGCCACATTTTGGAAAATATATCTTTCCTTCATTCTATCATCAAATAACACACTGATTTTGAAGCACTCAGATTATTTAGAATTGTTAGTTTTCATTTTTATAGATTACTGTAGGTGAATTAGCAGTTGAAGGTAGGTTAAAGTTTATACTTTTCTCTCAGGCATAGTTTGGTTTAAGTCTAGAGGACATCTGAGTATTTATTAGCCAAAAGGTCTAAATTCCTTGTATGATTTATAACACATATTATGTTTAAGCCTAAAAGTTATTGCTGAATGGAAATATAATACTATTGAGAGGCAAATTCTTTACTAGATAAAATGGATATTACTGATTGTTATGGAAATAGTTTAAGGAACTATTAAAAAATGCTTTTAAAAGCCTTTTTTAATGCATTTTAGCTTCTAGGTTGAATAATAGATGCTAAATTCAATAGGGTTTTTTGAGGATTTTATACGAAAATGTGAAACAATATTTAAAATAGTAGATCTAGATCTTTTAACTGTTGAAAAGCATTAGATGGTCTATTGTTGGAGCCATTTTAATTTTGTTAATTTTGTCATTAACTTATTAATTTGGTAACTTTTGCCCTCAGATGTTAGTGTGTAACTTAAAATATTCCTTCTGTCATGACCTAAAATTTTCTTTAGAACATATTGAAAGTCATCTGACTGAACAAATACCTTTGAAGTCAGAAGAGACACAATTTGGAAGTGAAATTGGGACACATCCGCAGGAAGTCCCAGTGATGACTGAAGTGTATCAAGGAAATGACATGATGCCATGCAGGTAATAAAAATCATTGCCAACTCCATTGGATGACAAGTAAAATAGCCTTTGAAAGCAGAGTCATATATTGTATGTTCAAATTTCTGTGATTACTGAATATTCTTAATTTATGATTAGATTTGCTCATTCATTTTTTAGGGTGGAATACTGTTCACCCATTGGAAAGGCTGATATTCTACCATCTGCAACAAAGTGGTACCAAACCATCTACCATTATGCTCACTGAAAAAAAGCCAGTACCAAAGGGAACATGTGTTTTCTCTGATATAAAGAAACTTTCATGCAACATAGAAGTTAAATAGATATATAGGTAAACATGTGTATACATACATTCCCTCTGATGAACTGTGGAATGGAGAGTAGCATAGTGGGAAGTGAAGATCCACTGCACAATGTGTCTCTACTCCTGAATAAAAGAACTCTCAATGAAAGCAGTTAAACATACCTGGATAATAGGATGCTGGACTTTCTACCATTGTCTATACCTACAATGTGTGATACATTTAAATTGCAGAATGTTGGATGTGTGATTGTTGCTGAAGGGCCATACTGTTGTAATAACATGGGGGAAAATGGTGGGGAGGGGGACTGGGTAGTGGGAGGGTGGAAAGCATGTGCCTATGGAACCATAAAAATAAAACACACACACGCACATATATATATATATAATAAATTTTAAAAATATTATTTGACCTTAAGATAGTATCTTTAAGGCAGATAACAGAAAGAAAGTGTTGAAAGTACTATTGGAAGTTTTGTACTATTGGAAGTGTAATTTCCAGGAATTGGCTATTCAGTATGTGATTGCCTTAAATTAAATAATATTTGAGACTATGTCAAGGAATCTGAGCATGTCTGGTTTCAGTATTCTTTATACACATCTCCAATGTATGGAGTATCTCATTTAGAAAATTTTAAGTGTCAGTTAAATTTTAAATTCCTTATACACAACTCCAATATATGGTAAACTGATTCCTGTACCCTGTGCGAATTGTTCCTATGGAAGTATTCTTTGTCTTATTAACTAAGAGGAGTTAATTTGCCTAATTGATCAGGGTGACTTCCTAAGCCATTGCTGGCTTCTGTTTTGTTATATCCTGTATTGATAGGTATTTTATGGCTTTATTTAAAATACTGGAAAGGAACTTCTTAGGAAGGAAGAATTATTTTTGGCTAATATGCTGTAGGTATAGCGTCCAAATTAAGTGGATTGATATTTCTTACTACTGTATTGGAAATATTACTAGTAAATTACTAGCACTTTTCCAAATTTATTGTTGGAGAGACTGAAAGGCTAGAACCTGATAGATAAGTGTGCTGCTTTAAATATTTGAAGTAAGATATGACCACGTATTGGTCATATCAAAAGGGTTTCTTTTGCATTGATACTCTAATAGGCCCTCTCAAAATCAAGAAGAGGGTACATAGATCTGTTGTCTCATTGGAACAGGTGTCAATTAATGACCATCTGCAGGCTATGGAGTCTTCAAAAACACTCTTTTCTCCCATATCCATATTCATTATGAGTTGTTTCCTAATGAGGTGATTTCATTTTTTATACTCGCATGATGCCTCATATATAGTATCTCTAACCAGTATTTGCTATAGTGTGTAGGATGTAATACATTTATGAATCTCCCACAGGATTTCTTCCATAGTTAAGTCACTAAAATTCAATCCAGATGGATAGTGTAGTATCAAAGAATCACTACCTGTGAGCCCTGCCTGTGGATCAAATCACAGTCATGCATTGCACACTGTTGTTTGGGTCAGACAGTATATATGTGGGTGGTCCCTAAAGTTTAAATTACCTGGTGACATGATACCTATGTCCAATTTAGTGTATTTTCACTGTTCTGTAGGCACAGAGATTCCCGCTTCATACCTCATTCTGAACTACTGTATTATAACAATAGTATCCTATAGCAACAATCACAAGTCTATGATTCTTCTATTTAAGTTTATCTTGGCTTTGTAGGTATAGACAATGCTAGAAAATCTCATATGCTATTGTCAAAGTATATTTAACAGTTTCATTGTGAGTTCTTTTAGGGAGAAGAGGTGCATATTGGAAAGTATCTTCAATGATAAATATATGTATGTATATGTTAGCTTAGATATTGATCTGGTATTTTGCGTGAAGGTTGACATATCAGAGTGAATATTTGATGTTTGTCCTTTGGGGATTGACTTATTTCACTGAGAATAATGGTCTCTAGCTGGGACCATTTTGCAGCAAATGGTAGAATTTGATTTCATTTCGGTGTCTATTATTCCATGTAGTAGATCTGCTACAGTTTCTTTATCCATCTTTTGAAAGGCATCTGGGTTGTTTCCATGCCTTCACTTGTATGGATCATGCTGCTATAAATATAGGGTTGCAGGTCACTTTTTCATATGCAGATTTCACATTATTTGGATTTTTTTCAGTATTGGACTAGCTGGACAATATGGTAGATTCACTTTCAGTTGTCCTAATACTCTCCATACTGACTGACAAATGGTGGCACCAGGTTGCATTCCCACCAACGGTGAAACAGGGTACCATTCTTCCCACATCCATGCCAGCACATGTTGTGAATAGATTGACAAATATAGACCATTCTCACTGGTATTTGCTGGAATGGCAATGTGGTTTTTATTGGCATTTCCTGAATAAATAGGGAGCATAACCCTTGGAGCCTGTGCCACACTGGGGACCCTAGGATGGCATTGGAGGGCCATTCCCTATCCCCAGGTGCTGAAGCGGTTGAGAGTCTGGGTGTTGCTCCCCTCCCATTCCCTGTTTTCCAAGACACAGAAAGTAGAAAAAATTTGAAACGATGGTCTCATCTACTTTCCCCTAATCCAGGACGCTTCCCACCCTAATCGACTGTGTAAACAAAATAAAAAATAAAATGTATATAAAGAAAAAAAATGTATCTGCATTTATCATGATACAAGACCTGACTTAGTTTCTTGCATTCATATATATTGTGTAATGGGTTGTAGTATTTTTGTAGTGCTGTTTCAGTCTTTAAGCAAGATCATTACATGTAAGGCCTAAGGATAGATTCTGATACAATCTCAGGGCTTCAAAAGCCACTTATCATTGCAAGAAGTATGCACACTAATAAAAATATTACTGATGATACTACTAACATAATTAACTTTGGGTACAGTATGATTTTGTTACTTTCTGATCAGACCCAGAAGCCAACTCAAGATTTAAAAGTGATATAAAATGATTCATTTTCTTATTTGAAAATCAGCATTAGAGAGAGGGCGAGGGACCTTGCATCTGCTGGTTGAAACTTCACATACCTGCAGCAGCCAGCTCTGTGCCTGGCTGAGGAGCTGCATGAGGGATTCCCACATCATTAACCACCAATCTAAAATGACTTAAACATGGTTTATTGTGACTTAAACATGGTTTATTGTGACTTACTCCTGTGTAACAAATATAATGTTGCTTTATATGGGAAGTCTGGATAAATGTTATGTATTCTCATAATTTCATTTTTGCACCTTTTAAATTAATTTCTATGTGAAATTCCTACACAAAACTTTGGCATCTGTTGTGATAGCAGTGGTATTTTAGATGGTTTGCATTAAAATTTGAGTTTATAATGTTAAATGCTATGTTTATATAGCAGTTTTATGCTGTGTTTGTAATGATAAGAATGGAAATACTTTTGGGAATCACCAATTTTGATATAGTTAAGCAATAAAATTCAATAAAATTGTTTTATGATGCGTATTAAGGGAAATGTGTAATATTTTTGCTTAAGGAAATTGCTGGTAGAAGAAAATTGCCAACTAAAGAAAGAAGATCATATTTTCAAAGTGGCTGATAATCTTAACTGTGAGACAGCAGCAGTCAACAGTTACCGGTATTAAATGCTTTTTCTTTTGTGAGTTGGAGAGTAGCTAAAAGCTCACTACCAGAAAAATCAGAGAAAATGCACAGTTAACATTATTTGGATAGGTATATGAAATTTTTAAAAATTTATTCAATTTTCTTGGAAAGGCAGATTTACAGAGAGGAGATACAAGGAGTAAAGATCTTTCATCGGCTGGTTCACTCAAGTAGCTGCAATAGCCGGAGCTGAGCTGATCCAAAACCAGGAGCTTTCTGAGTCTTCCACATGGTTGTAGGGGCCCAAGACTGAGCCACCCTTCTTTTCCAGGCCATAGGTAGAGAGCTGGATGGGAAGTGGAGCAGCTGAGATAGGAACTGCTGCCCATATAGGATCCCTATGATTTGCAAGGTGAAGATTTAGCCTTCACACTAGGCTGTTTAAAAGTCTCTTTTCATTTATTTATTTTATTTGAAAGTTAGAGGTACAGAAAGACAGATAAAAGTTAGATTGGCTTGGCCGCATGACCAGAAATAGAGCTCCTGTAATCTGAATGAGTGGCCTATATGAGATTATGAGATTATGGTGCCTCAGAGGGAGACTTATCCCATTATGCCACGGAGTCAGCTTTGTTTACAAGATTTTAAGTCCAGCTTTAACCTTGGATCCTTCTTCAGTTGACCCAAGGAACTAATGTAAAAGCTATAGACAAAAGGCAAGATTCAGCTGTATGTAATTAGTTGTGCATCACGCAAAAAGCAAAGTTGGATTTTATCTGAAAGATTTAGCTTGATAGTCTTTTTTAATTGATTCATGTATTTGAAAGGCAGTGAACAGAAATGAGGAGAAACATGGAGCAAGGAACAATTAGAGAAAGGATGAATGAATGAGTCTTTTACCTGCTGACTCATTCTCAATGACCACAGCTGTGGGTGGGACAGTCTGAAACAAGGAGCCAGAAGCTTCCTGAGGGTCTCCTACATGGGCCCAAACACGTAAACCATCTTTCTCTACGCTCCCAGGCATGTTGGCAGGGAGCTTGATAATGTGGGGCAGGTGGAACTTAAATGATTGCTCATGCAAGATGTGGGTGATGCAGGAGCATAGCAGCCTTTGATCACCTTGTCACAGTGCTGTCCCCATCATTTTAATCTTGCAAAGGTAATGAATAACATTTGTCAAATAGAGGACATTAATTTTCTATGATCACATGAAGATTTCAGATGTCCAAATAAGCCTCCCTTGATCAGACTTAAAGCAGATATACACACAGTCTAAATCTTGGGATGACCTTTGTTTCAGGAGTGCCTAAATACTAGAATATTAACATCAGATCATGTTTTTTTTTGAGAACGTGATAATTCCTCATGTTTATTTCTCAATATATATAGTTTTGGGAGTTTTTTGCTAAGAATAGAAAACTCTTGATGTAAATAATGTTTTATGAGTGCCCTGGGTATTGTGCTTATACATTAATGTAAAAATAATTTTTCTTCATAGATGGAGAGTCAAAGTCCTTGAACAAGAATTGGAAAGAACAATTGATTATTTTCAATTTCAGGTATGTGTGTGCATGCACATGTGTGTCCCATTCATTATTACCAGGTACAGGTGTGTGTGCGTTCATGTGTGTACCATTCATTATTACCAGGTACAGGTGTGTGTAGTCTGTGTTTGCATACATGGATGTATGTACCATTCTTTATTATCAGGTACAGGTGTGTGTGTGTGTGTGTGTGTGCATGTGTGTACCATTCATTATTACCAGGTACAGGTGTGTGTGTTGCTGTGTACGTACATGGATGTGTGTACCATTCTTTTGTACCATTCATTATAAACAGGTACAGTGTGTGTGTGTGCACATGTATACACACATGTGTGTATCATTCTTTATTACCAGCTGCAGGTGTGTGTGTGTGTTTCTGTGTACCATTCATTATTACCAGGTCTACATATGTGTGCATACATGCATGCATGTACCACTCTTTACTATCAGGTACAGGAGTATGTGTATGTGTGTGTGCACATGTGCATGCATGCACCATTCTTTATTACCAAGTACAGGTATGTGTGTGCACACACAGGCATGCATGTGTCATTCATTATAATCATGTTTAGGTGTTGTGTACATGTGTGCAAGCACAAATGAACTGCTCCATCAGTTGTACACTTTTGTTTAGAATGTCACATGTGGCTAAGACATTTCAGCAGTTTCAGGATTTCAAAGAGCTTGACACAAGAATTCTTAGGTATCATGTCCCCTGCTTTGTTGTAAAAGTACATTAGATTTCACAAATGAAAATTATTGACCAAAGAACCTAAAGTGGAAGTGTACTAATTATATTTTAATTGTCTTCACATATACCTATAATGCGTGATGTGTACATGAAAATTTGCATCAATATTGTTGTTACTGATGTTAGTGATATTTGGAATAGTTTTGACTTGAGTTATTTCCTAAGCAAATGATAGGTATGTTTTTATACAAGAAAAGCATACATTTAAAATATTCTGTTTTTTAGATTATTTATTTGAAGAAAAATGCAAATGACAATTGGGTAAGTATCAAATTCCCATAAAACTTTTTACCTTTTATAAATCAAGTTATGATTTTACTTCTAGAAGATAATACTGAGCAACTAAAATGAAGAAAATAAATTACTATGTAAAAGAATCACTTTATTCTAATTGCACCAAAAGTGGAATTACCCTTCTTGTGAGAATTAACACATTGACCAATCCATACAGTCTAGTTTTAGCACGTTGCTATTTCGAAAGGAACCTATACTGTCCGCAAGGGTCAGAAGGATGTGATGTGCATATACAAAGATCATGGTCACAGATTCACATTTTTGGGGCATTGGATTACCCCTTGTTATTTATGAAGAAACAAAGTTCTCTGAATCATTTTAATCGTTTGTAAACAATGGGGTGGATAAAGCGCTAAGTTAACTAAGCCCCTTCTAGTTCTAAAATTCAGAGTTCTTTAAATATTTATTGAGTTACTACATATTAAGAAGTGGATGATTGTGAACACTGGTCTGTGCTGCAGAGGAACTGCATGAGGTTATGAAGTGTCTTTCGGGGAGTCCCTGACACAGGTGGAGGAGGCTACTTTTGCGCCTTTTAATGTTCTAGGCACTGTACTTGAAAATAGTGTGAAATAACGTCCATTAAGTCCACTTAATAACTGTGAAGTAGATTTTATTATTACAGATTTTATAGATGAGACAACAGCCCAAGGTCACATGACTAGGAAGTGAAAAGTAGAGATTGCAATCCTGATCTTTCAGAGCCTAAGTCTTGTGCATTTTCTGTCACTTTGCATTGAATTTATTATTTAGTAAGTTTGACTTTAAGTTAAAAGATACAGAAAGTGTGCCATCTAGATTTCAATGAAGCAGTAATTGTCACATCCACTACAAATAGCCTATACTTACTGAAAGTTCAGATCAGGGCAGTTATTTGACCTAGCATTTTGGACGCCAGTTAGAATGCCTGCATCACATACAGGGTATTTCACTCGAACTGTTCCTTCAATTTCCTTGCTTCCATCTTTGCCCTGGCCCAGTTCCAGCTCATGTTGGATTTGGGAAGTGAAGCAGAGTATAAGGAGTTTATTCCATCGATCTGCCTCCTCACATAAATAAATATGGCAGCCCAAATTCAGATGATGTACAAAGCATGCATTTACACACATTTTGAAAATATTTCTAAGATTTGTTTACTTATTTGAATGATAGAGGGGGATGCAGAGAAAGACATTGAGCATTCTTCCATTGGCTGGTTAACTGTCCAAAATGGCACAAAATGTGTCTAGATCTGATTGTATCCAGGATCTAGGAACTCCCCATGCAATCTCCTATGTGGTTGCAATGAGCCATCATTTCTTGCCTCTAGATCACATTGGCAGGAAGCTCTGAATGAAACTCAGAGTAGCTGTGACTTGAACCAAGTTCTCTGATATGGATGTTGTCTCTAGTCCTGTGGTGCCATGAGGATTACTAAAAGCTCATATGAGCATTTCACAAAAAGTGGAGTACATTATATCTTATCTTTGTAGCCTTATTTCTTAATGTGTTACAGGTGTATTTTTGCATTTCTAAAACCGTTTTTATATCATTTTATGCTACAATTCCATAGGCCCTGAGATTTCCCTTACCCCTTTCCCAAGTTCCCTTCCCCTACTGAGTTCCCCTATATTATTACTATAACACGTAATGCATAAACAGCCATATGTCCATCATTGTAGGCATGGACCATGGCAAGGAGCCCAACTTTGTAGCCTTATTTCTTAATGTGTTACAGGTATTTTTTAAACAAATATTTCATAATTTATTTTAAAAAGTCATATTCATTTAATCTGCTTGTTTTTCATTCTTTCCCTTGTAATTTCTTTTTTTTAAAAGATTTATTTTATTTTTTTTATTACAAAGTCAGATATACTGAGAGGAGGAGAGATAGAGAGGAAGTGGAGCTGCCGGGATTAGAACCAGCAGCCATATGGGATCAAGGTGAGGACCTTAGCCACTAGGCCACTCTGCCAAGCCCTCCCTTGCAATTTCAAATAATTTTGGTTCCACATATCAATAGTTCAGTAGTTTATTTTAGCAATTATCTTTGGCATAATTTCTTAGTAAAAATTTGTTATATCATTACATGTAGGAATAATATTTACACATGTATTTCTATATGATGGCAAGGTTTACAAATAAGTGATTCATTTTGTAAATATTTATGTGGTTTATTTGTCCAAGCTGTTTCTACTATGCAGTTCACTTTTTAATAAATATGAGTAATTACTTTTATTTTTTAAAAATGCAGACTAACTTCTTTTTATTTGTAATAAATTATAAATTAAGTGACTTTAACTATACTTATGTGACAAGCCTAGTGAATCATATGGTTTTCCCAGTCCAAAGTTTCACAAAATGATTGTGCAAATGATGTGAAGATCTCTCAGAATGAGGTTAACCTTCCAAATGAATGGTTGTGATTATTACATGCTGTTTATTCACTTGGTTGTGCAAGCTTTGTTCTCTGTAACATTTGATTTTATCTTTACCTCGTACTGAATAAAATGGGATATGATTTAGACAGTGCCATGAACTTACTGGAAGTACAACATGCATTGATAATTTCATCTATTTTTCAAAATAGCATTTAACCACATGCTGCAAAACTGTTTTAGACCTTCATGGTTTCACAGAATCATAGTGAATTTTCTGTAGCGATGATCGCCTTAAGGCTAATATACAAAGCTGCCATGTGTAATGATTCTGAGTCTCTGTTGCCATTGCCTGAAGCTTGCATCCTCCCACATTGCCCTTAGCATATTACTTGACTAATCAAACAGTCCTCCATCTCACATCGGAGAGCAACATTCATTGGCAAGTGCACAAGTCATCTCCAGTTTTAGGCCCATGTCATCTGCTTACCTGAAATATTTCGTTTTCCAAAAGATCCTTCAACTCAAAATGTTTTATCTGCATTTCATTTCAGGGGATGCATACATTGACAGCGATGTTTGTATGCTGTAGGATGTTCATGCTCATTTTCATCTAACATTTGTCTGCATGTTTCTCCATCTTTTGTTATTTTTCAGTGGGCAGCTCGGTTTGCCGAGAAAAAACTGGATGACTTAAAGAAAGAATATGTTTGTAAAAGGAAAAGGTAAGTTTCTTAATGGTAACACTTAACAACCTTTAGCTCTTTTATTGTTACTTTCTTAATTAGATAATATTATAGGCTAAATAATGAAATTTCAGTGATTCCAGCATTTTTTCATTGTAAAGTATTTACAATTTTTTAAATGCTTAGATTACCTGACATATAAGTTGAAAGAAACTAGATTACCTGACCATATAAGTTGAAAGAAACTTCATTGATTTTTATGTATACTTTTATGTTTTTCAGTATTTAATATGGACTAAGCTAGTCATTTATTCTAGGATTACTAAGTGAGAAACATGCTTAAATCTCCAGACTGAACAAGTATCTTTGCAGTGAAAAAGGCAAAAATTTGGAAGCTTCAGGAAAAACTTAAATAATAAATGTATAAAGAAAGTGAAACAAAGTGTCATCAGTGACAAAGAGTATAGGACAAGCTGCACTGGATGGCCAGAAAACTAGACTCCAAAGCCTAAGTGTATATTTCATATTCTGTTTCTGTGATTACTAGACATTCACAATTCATGATTCATTTATAAAATATTATTTGATCTTAAACACTTTCCTCAAGAAAGTATTGAAAGTAATATTTGACATTTTAATCTATTACACAAAGGCTTGTGTAATCATTTTCATGTGAATACTTACTGTCCGATCACCTTAAATTAGATCACAATTGATGCTATCTGACTGGGTCAGGGGGTTCAGTTCCATTTAATTTTGCACGCATCCATCTCTAATATGTATAAAGCTGACACCTCTCCTTTGTGCTAATTGCTCCTGTTCAGGTATTCTGTGTCTTAGTTAAATATTCATTTATCTAGTTTGTCAGGGTGACTCCTCAAGCTATACTTGACTTCGGTTTTTCTATCCTATATTAATAAGCTCTTTATGACATTTTAAATGCTAGAGAGGAACTTCTTATTAAGGAAGATTTCTTTTGCCTATTGGGATGGAAGTACATTATTCAAAATTGAGTGGCCTCATGGGTTCTGGCTTGGTGAGGGTGGAGAACAGTGTAGAGACCATTTATCATGGAGTGGGTCAGGAATCAGAGACTGGAAACATACTCTGCTTTTATAACTTTCTCTCTCTAGAGATCTGCCTTCTCTTGGCAACCGTTCAGGGACCTATAACCTCTCTTTAGGTTCAACTAGCTTCTAGATGATATGATTTGATCCTGCCTCCACCATCAATGAGTTATTGTTAATCATTAGCCTTTCTACTTTGAAAATAGAAGATTGAATTCAGGGAGGCAAATAGTAACATTTTTACTCATTTTATGAATGTGTTTTGACCGTTTTTATGGTCTCTGCCCTCTTTTTATGTGTTTATTTGGAGATTCCCAGTGCCGCTCTCCTTCCTCTCTCCTCATTCTACCCCAAACCATTTTCTAGTATATTAATACAATAGTATTACTCTTTAGCAACAGCCATGAGTGCATCATTTGTTGTTGAAGTGTATCATGGGGTTGTAGGTATAACTAATGATACAGAATCTAGTATCAGACTGTCACGGTGTACTTGACAGCCTTACTTGGAGTCCTCCTTTCAGTTGGGAGTAGAGATGCAAACCAAAACATATCTTACATTACTGGTGTGCCATCCTCCATTTTCAAATTCATCTATTGGAATATATGTCTATACTTTTTACCCATATTTCTATTCTTTTTGTGTTTTTTAAATTATTTATTACTTTTAATTCATTAATTACATTGTATTATGTGACACAGTTTCATAGGTACTTGGGTTCTCCCCACCCCTCCCCAAACCCTCCCACCATGGTGGATTCCTCCACCTTGTTGCATAACCACAGCTCAAGTTCAGTTGAGATTCCCCCATTGCATGCGTATACCAAACATAGAGTCCAGCATCTTATTGTCCAATATATTATTTATTTTGGGGGAAACTACATCCAAAAAGTAGATGCACCACATTGTTTTTGTTTTGTATAACCAATTCCACTTTCAAAGGATATCTGAATTGTTTCCATTTCTTTGCTATCATGGATTATGCTGCTGTAAATATAGGTATGCAGGTCACTTTCTCATATTCCGATTTCAATTCATGTGGATATATTCCCAGAAGTGGGATACCTCAATAATATGGCAGGTCAGTTTCCGCTTGCCAAAGCACTCTTCATACTGATTTCCATAGTGGCTTTACAAGGTACTCTCCCCACCAAAATGGAACAGGTGTGCCCTTCTCCCTCATTCTTATGAGTGGTGGTATTAGTAGATTTCTGTGTGTAGGTCTTTCTCACTGGAGTGAGGTGGACCTCAGTACGGTTTGTATTTGCTTTTCTCTAATGGCTATGGAGCCTGAGCGCTTTTTCATATGTCTGCCAGCCATTTGAATTTCTCCTTTTGACAAATTCCTGCTCATGTCCTTCATCCATTTCTTAATGGAGTTGTTTGTTTGGCTGTTGTTTGAGTATCTGATGTTCTCTGTAAATCTTGGATGTTATTCCACTATCTGTTGTATATTGTGCAAAGATTATTTTTTTCCATTTGGTTGATTTACAGACTGTTTTTCTCCAAGCTGCCTACTATTATTCTGGTGTAATCCATTACCACTTATACCTGAGTCATTCCAATAGCTTCATGAGATCTTCCTGTTTTCATTGTTGTCTTCAAAGAATCATTCCCTGGCTACATAATTAAAACATTATGTGAAACCCCTTTCCCTATTCTATCCTTTATATTTTTCATAGCCCTTATTATTTTTGTTTGTCGTCCTTATTGTCCTGTGAATGTTTGTTAATAGCGCTTTCACTTTTAAGGTAAACTTTATGAGAGAATGGTGTTCTCCAGTTTTGTCTGTGTCTAAAGCTATGCAAGCCTGAATACATGTGAGACTGAAGCCAGAAACCGAGAGCTTCTTTCAGAGCTCCAGTTGGATACAGGGACCCAGCTACCCAAACACTCTTGTGCTGTTTTCCAGGCTGGATTAGCAGGGAGCTTTATTGGAGACCTGGAAATAGCCAGGTCTCAAACAAGCACCCATATGGAATGCTGGTGTCACAGGCAGAGGCTTAAGATACTGTACCACAGTGCCAGCCTCAGAGATTTCAATTATGAAATATTTCTGTAGCTCATGGTTTTCATCATAAAGGGCAATAAAATACAACAATTTGATACTTCATTAGTAAATTAATTAGTAAATTAATGAAGGGTGTTCCAGGCTAATTTTTAGTTTCTGTTTTAAAAAATTTCCTGCTTGCTAACATTTGTAATATAACATCAGTGCTAACTAGTAATTTATTAAGCATGTATTTCCAGCTGAGATTGAGCAAGGCAAAATAAGTTTCAGTTCTCATTGTATAAACAAGTGTCTGATACACAGTATGTATTGTGCCACGTTTCGGTGGTTGTTAGTTACTTAGCTACTTACTGTGATCCCCAAGCATAGTACAGAAATGTCTTCCACTGTTCCTCAGTGTAAGAATGATACTATGTTTTTTAAAGAGGATGTATTTGTGTCAGATAAATTTTGTTTTGGCATTAATTACAGGGCTATTGACTCTGAGCCCAATGTTAATAAATCAATAATACTATATTAAATGAATCACAACTAAAGCAAACCTGTAACATAGTAAGTATTGGTTGACTGATGAAAGTGTTTTGTTATAATCTAGCGTGGATGTTGCCTTTTGTTATCCTTAGAAGTAGTGATATGTTGTGGGCTGAGGAGTTGATTTACATTCCTTAAGCTGAGCACTCAGGAATCGGGCCTAAGGCAGTAGCACCTAGCCTTTGCAGACTCATTGGCGTCCTATTGTCCTGTTGATGGGCTTGGGGGAAAGAGGAGAGAATATGGTAATAAAGAGGCTTGTGGAGAGACGGCTTGGGAGAGTCGGCTCCCAGCACTTGTAACACCATCATGGTCTCCGTGTGTCGGTGCTTTTCGCTCGGACATTCGCCGTGCCTACTATGCCGGCTCAGCTAGCCGCGACAGTGATACACCATTTAACACTTCAGGATTTTATCACTGATAAAGTATTTTCTTAATTCCTTTTATGGTCTAAAGTTAGATACCAGGGAACACAGAATTACTGAGAGAAAGAGAAAGAAATTTATCAAAAGAGAGCAAGGAAGGTGAACTTGCTGCTGGTTCATTCCGCAAAAGTCTGCAAGGCCACAGAACTTCTCCCGGAACAGAGATCTATCTACTGTTTCCCCTCCTAGGATACCTGAAATAGTCAGGGCTGGGGCAGAGCACACAAGCTTTAACCTGATCTCCCATTTGGGTACTAGGCATCTCAGATATCAGCTACCCTTCTACAGGAGCTGCTTTAGTCATTAAGATGAGTGTCTGCAAGGCATATGGGCAGCTTATGTTAAAATCTAAGGGTTCTATAAGTACTTATTATTGCAAATAGTATGCACACTAATAAAAATAGGCAGCACTTATTATACTACTGGCAGAATTTACTTTGGGTGTTGTATAATTTTGCTTCTTTCTGATTTGAACCAGAAGCCAACTCAAGATTTAAAACTGATATAAAATGATTTATTCATTTACTTATTTGAAAATCAGCATGAGAGAGCGAGCGAGCGAGCGGGCGAGAGAAACCTTGCATCTGCTGGTTGATACTTCACATACCTGCAGTAGCCAGCACTGTGCCTGGCTGAGGAGCTACATGTGGGATTCCCACATCATTTACCACCAATCTAAAACAACTGGAACCCAGTTTATTGTGGCTTACTCCTGTGTATCAAATATAATGCTGCTTTATATAGGAGTGGAAAAATAGTATTTGTATATGTTATTTCATTTCTTTTACCTTTTTAAATTGCATTTCATTTTATGACACAATTTCAAAGACTTTGGGGTTCCCCCAACCCCTCCCCATACCCTCCCCATGGTGGATTCGTCCACCTTGTTGCAGTATTATAGAAAAATCCAGTCATGATTCCTTCATTGCAAGCATGTACCATGCGTAGAGTCCAGCATCTTATTGTCCATATAAATTCAACAGTTTTGAGAATCAAAATGGTGGAATAGGGTATGGACACATTTAAACGGACGGAAAAACATTTAATTAGATGAAGCAGAGAGGACATATTTCAGGAAATAGGAAAGTGCAGAACAGCAGAGGGGTACCTGGAGACTGATAGACACAGGAAAGCACTTGGTACAGCAGTGTGGTGTTGCAGTGATTGATACTCCAGCATGGCAATCCAAACTCCACCAGCAGTCAGAACTCCACCAGCAACCAGTTGGGAAGGGACTTTCACTGGGAGCTCGGGAGGTGAACCCAGACAAAGACCTGTCCGTTCTGCTGGTCTCTTTGACCAGGAGCAGAGACAGAGCAGCAGATCCCAGACAGACTGTCAGAACAGGGTGGATTTCACAGCCTGGTCAGATTCCTAGATCCGAAATGGGCGCCATTTTGCATAAGGGGAAAAGGGCAGGGGACAGGATGGAGCATGCTCTGAGCTGGGAGTGAACTCATTTCTGAATCGGTGAACTGCAATGATGTGCCATTCTATGGGTTCCACCCAGGGCAGTTGTGGGTAGCCCTTGGATCTGACAGCCAGCAGATGAAGAACTCTAGTAGTGATACATCAGGTGCCATTTTGCACACTGTGGCAATAGCTTTGGGACTGCAGGGGACAACAGTGAACTGCGCATGTGCTGAGCTCGCGAGAAGTTGCTGAGTTCAGTGGATTGCACTGGTCCCACAGGAAAATAATACCGACTGTGGCATGGTATCGGCCAAAATAGGTCTGTGTGGCACCCAGACCTAATGTCCAACAGGTTCCGACAAGATCAGTTCCACCAATAACCTAACTCTATAGCACGCCTGGTGTCTTGCTAATCCTGGTACCTGCTCCAACCGAAAGTTGGATAAAGGTTTCAGAGACAACAGTGTAGCCTCAGCATTCTGTCACAAGAGGAGGAAAGTGGTGAGCCAGGAGACCACGGTGGAAATCTAACATAAGAACCCAGACCTGGAACTCGCTGGAGGTTGTGGCACAAGTGGCTGCAAGCAAAAAGTTGTGTATCAACCGCAATAAGTAAAATCGCATTGTAGACCTGTGCGTGACACAGCTTAGAAACCTGCCCTAAGGAGAAGACTCTGCTAACCAGAAGTGCAATGATCAAGAGCAAAAGAAGGGACAAAGGCAGAATGAATATTACTGAAAACTCCCCTGCAAAGGAGCAAAATGCTATGCCGACCTCAGAGTTCACTAAGGAAGACATCGAGAAAATGGGGGACACAAAATCCATAAGACTCATTTTAAAGATTCTGATCAAAAATGAGAAGCTCATGCAAGAGTTCAAAGAATTTAAGGAAGCAACAAAGTAAATCGAGGCTGGTATATCAGAAATTAAGAACACAGTAGAGCAAATTTAAAGTACAGTGGAGAGTCTCCAGAATAGAATGAAGCAAGCAGAAGAAAGAATCTCAGAATTGGAAGATATTTCCAGTCATGGGGGAAGCAAACAAAAAGCTGGAAGCAGAGCTGGATCAGGCCAAAAAAGTATTCAAGAATTGAAAGACACTATTAAGAGGCCAAATACAAGAGTTATGGGAGTCCCAGAAGGTACAGAAAGACAAGCTGAGTTTGCAAATGTATTTAATGAAAGACTAAAGGAAAATTTCCCTAATCTAGAGAAAGAATTGGGAAACAAGATCCAGGAAGGGCACAGAACTCACAACAGGCTTGATTAAAAGCGATCTTCACCACGACATATGATAATCAAGCTATCTTCAATTGAACATAAGGAAAACATCCTTAAATGTGCACGTGAAAAAATCAGTTGACATATAAAGGAATGGCAATTAAGCTCTCAGGAGATCTCTCACAGGAAACTCTACAGGCAAGAAGAGAATGGAGTGATTCTAAAAGAAAAAAAAAAAAAACTGTCGGCCTAGGATAATATATCTAGCAAAACTTTCTTTTGCCTGTGAAAATGAAATAAAATTCTTCCACAGTAAAGAAAAGTTGAAAGGAGTTTCCTCTTCCAAACCTGCCCTACAAATGATACTTCAAAATGTTCTCTTGACAGAGAAGAGGAATCGCACCCACCAAAACCAGAGGCAAATAGGAAGAACATCCTGTAAAATGACAACAGAAGACTAAACCAATGAACAACCCATTCCTAAAATGACAGGACCAAAGTACCACCCATGTATATTAAGCTCTGTATGTAAATGGCTTAAGTTCAATCAAACATTATAGATTAGTAGACCGGATGAAAAAACAAAACCCATCTGTTTCTTGTCTGGAGGAGACACACTTCAACAAAGTTCAGCAGAAACCATATCACATGGGTTTTGTTATTTTCTGTTGGTTTCATCTCTTCAAGACACTTTGTTCTGATTAAATTCTTTAATGACTCATAGATCATACAGTAGCATAATTTTCTTCAAGAAGGTTCTTGAATTTCATTCTTCAGCTACACATTAGTGATTTAATAGCTTGTTTTTTAACTTCTTGGTTTTGTTAATTTCTTTTTTCTCCCGGGTGTTGATTTTGTTTTGTGTCTTTTCATTTAAGGGGATGTATAGTAGCTGTGTAATGGAGACTGTCATATCTGGTAACATGCCATTTAACTTCATGGCATTGTAAATTTCTAATTTTCTTTCTATTGTTGATTTTGTATCATGACTTTTCATTTAAGGGGATGTACAGTAGCTGTGAAATGGAGACTAACATCCAGATGTCAGGATGCAGTGTGGTATGCATTTCTGCTTCCAGACAAAGGTGGACTTACAGTGAAACTGTTTACTATATGTTGACAATAGGATTCTGGACTCCTTACCATTGTCCATGCTCACAATGATGGACATATGACTGAGCATGAAGAACTATATGTTAGTAATGATATAGAGGAACTAGGTGGGGGAGGAGGGAATTAGGAGGAGTAAGGGAATGTAGAGCTGTATCATAAAATGATAGCAATAGTAATAAAATGTAAAAAAAATATAAAAATTCAACAGTTTCTTGGGGAGACCATCTCTGGTCTGAAAGCAGAGCTGGCAAAATATCATCCTGACCAATTAAAAGCCACACATAACATCAACAACAATTTACAACATTACTGAATTAATTGGCATGGTATTGAGTACCCAGTATGTTAGAAAATGCAGGTTCTTAAGCACATCCTGTGACTTCTTCATTGACATTTCTATTTTAGATTATACACAACCGGCTGCTATGCACCTTTAAATGGTTATAGGGTACTATTCAGCTGTCTCGTGTCTTTTTTCATTTTAGTATTTAGTAGTTTATAGTGTTGAAGCATAATTTTTACTGAACTTGGTGGATTTTAGGATAGTTGAGACTTGCTTATAATTCTAACAAGGCATATGTCAACAGTTGAGGCACAGAACCGTTTTAGGAGGGGTGTGCAGAGACATCTTCAATACCTTAGTTAGGAGTAACTAATTTTTGTGTCCTACCTAGTAAGATATATGTGAGTCCAAGCTGACCATTTCCTGTCTGGTTCTAAGTTTTCCTTGTTGTTCTATGCCTATCTATTCTAATTTTGTGGGGGAATGGCTCCATAGTGACCCTGATGGTCATTGCAAGAGAGGGTGGGGATCCAAAGTTGGAAATAAGTAAGGACCAGAGAAAGCTCCCCTCTTGAGTTTCGAAGGGAATTTACTGTTCTTCTGTTTCTGCGGACTGCTCAGGACTCCCAGCTATTGTTCCAATGACATTAGATCCTGTGAGGAAGGATTTGGGCTTCTTCCATCCCATGTGGGAGATCGAAAAGGGAGTGGATGACTTAAAGGTTCTTGGCCTACAAGGGTAGTCCAATTCCCCGTGGTCTCCTTGGCAGTTGGGATATAGCCCTTGGTGCCTGTACTGATAGTCCTTGGTGAGGATCCAAGAGTCTCCAGGGTTGGGATACAAGCCTCCTCCTGTCCACCTGCTCCACTCTGGGGTCCCCCCCTCCTCTGTGCATGTGACCTCCTGTTACAAGGTTGTCAGGATCACTCTTGATTCCTCCTGTATGCCTTTATGGTTTTGCTAATGTCTAATGCTGATTCGAGTATGTTATCTATAAGTTATCTGTTATATTCATTTATTTTGCCTTTTAAATCTTGTTTCTGTGCCAGATTCATATACAAAACTCTGGAGACTGTTGTGATAGCAAGATTATTTTGAGAGTTGTTGCTTTGAAATTTGAGTGTGTAGTGTTATTTCTACATCAGAAATGCTTGCATATTAGTTTTTCATGTTGTGTTTGCAGTGATAATTATGGATATTTTTATGGGAGACTCCAGTTTTGATACAGTTAAAACAATACAAGTCTTTATGACATGCTTTGAATACATTATAAATTTTCACTTTTCCGTTGAGGCACCTGATGATCAAGGAAAACTCCCAGCCGGAGAAGAAAGCTATCTCGATTGTTGATGCAAATTTCAAATCTACAAGAGAAGTTGACTTATATTGGTATTAATGCTTTTTCTTTTGTGACCTGGAGAATAGCCAGAAAAATATTTAAGCAGCCAAATATAAGTAGTATATTTTGCTACTTTTTAATTTCAAGTCCTTGCTGTTATGAAATTTCATAGAAAACCTTAAAAGGAAAAGCAATATCCTTTCAGCATGTGTGATTTTTTTAATCTTATGTTTGAGTATGGACCAGTCTTACTTATTACATCAGGGAATTTATGGGTAGACATTTAATTCAAGGTTTTTACTCTCTAGTTCCAATGGAGAGGAATGTGTAGGATATGAAGGGATTCGGCATATGGCTCATACATATAAAGGAATGTATGAGCCATAATTAATATTTGTATAGGTTTATAAGAGAGTAAGTTTAGTTTTTACCTTGAAGCTTTCCTTACTTCACAAAGGGGACACTGGAAAACCTAAACACAAAGGGTAAGATTCAGCTGTATTTGCATACTTAGGATACTTCATTATATGTCAGGAAGAGTAGTGTTGGGTCGGTCTTATTTTAACAAAGGAAGTAGCTGATTTGTCTTCTTTTTTGATTTATTCACTTGAAAGAACAAAGATAGAACCTGGAGGTAGGGGGAGAGAATTACACACACACACACACACACACAAAGAGATACACACAAAGAGATACACAATCACACTGAATGGGAGAGACTGACCCTTCCATCTGCTGATTAACTCTCCAAATTGTCACAACACCCAAGGCTAGGTCAGTCTGAAACCAGGAGCCAAGAGCTTCCTTTGGAACTCACCTGTTGATACAAGGGCATAAGCATAAAGGTCAGCATCCTTTACTTTTTCAGGCACATTATCACAGTGCTGGATTGTATGTGTAGTAGTAGCTAGGATTTAACAGGTATCCATATGGGCGTCAGGTGATGTAGGTTGCCCTCTGTGCCACAACACCAGGCCCTCATGTGCAGTCTGATAAGGTCTATAATTTTGTGAGGGAAATAATTCATTTCCTTTAGTCATTTAAAGATTATAAATATCTGGATGAATCTTCATCATATACTTACAATACTGTATGTACTGTTGTTTTAAGAAAGCTTAATGAGTAGAATTTATATTAGATCAAAAAAAATGAGAATTCTATTTGGTATTTCTCAGCATGTGCAGTTTTTGTTATTTGTTCCAGTAAATAGGTTGTTCTTGATGTATATATTTTTAAGTAGAGTATATTATTTTATTATGGTGATTACATATGAATAATTGAAAATGTATGTCTTCTAAATAGTAAAAAAGCCAAAGATACTGAAGAAAGAGTGGAAAAAACCACTGTTTATTACCAAGGAAGGGTAAGTGTGTTTTTGTGATTGTTGAATGTGTGTGTTGTGCATGTTTAGAGTGTGTATGTATTAGATCCTGTGCCTTTATGTAGAATGGAAAGGGAGAAGTGATTCCTTTACTGGTTTTATATCTTTAAGTGCTAAATGTGGTGTTCAGTCATTTCCATTTTTTAGTGATTCAAAGAATGTGTAATAAAAAAATCTCAAGTCACCATGTCTCCTGTCTTTGACAACAGGAATTACATTGCAGAAATAAAAATAGATTTTAAATCACCAGTTGGGTTTCCTATTCAACTAGGCTATTTATCTGTTAACTGAAAGTTCCTTTTGTGGCTGAATACTGACAAGGGAACATAAACCAAAAGCTTTATGAATTACAAATTTTAGCTGCCTTTAGTGTACTTACACATGATAGATGATGTGTTCATGAAATTTTGGAGAAAATTGTGTTTACAGACACAAAATGTGCTTGGATTATTTCTTAACTTGTGAGTTACTTCCTATGTTAAAGACAGATATTCTTTTTGTTTAAGAAAACTAATTTTCAAGCATTCTATTTTTCAGGTTATTCATTGTAAGAAAAGAGCCCACCATAATTGGGTAAGTTAAAAATTGCCTTAAAGATTTCTCTATTTCTTAGAATGAATTTTGCTTTTCCTTCTGGAAGATAATGCTAGGGATTTAAATTTATAAAAAAGATGGTATATTAAAAAATCAGTAGTGGTATTACATTCCATTTGGAGAAATAATACCTTATCAAATGGTGTTTATTCCAACAGTCTTCTTTTAGCATTTTCTTCTTCCAAAGTAGGCTAGAAGAGGGTGAGAGGGTTAGAGGAACTTGGTGCATGTGCTCATGTTTATATATTTACATTTTGGGACATTGGATTGCCCCTTGTTATCTAGAAGAGCCTGAAAGGTCTCTGGATCATTTTACTCATTTGTCAAACAAATGGGATTAGAAAAAGAGCTAGCTAAAGCCCTTTCTAGTTGTAATATTGAGGGTTCTCTTAAGTGATTCTGAGTGTTGGTACAAATTAAGAAAAGGGTCATCTGGGGAACTAATTGTGCTGCATGATGAGGAAGTGAAGTGGCTGTAGACTTTGAACAGTTAGCTAGAGCTGTTGACAGTAGCTGTCTACTGGGGAGTGCCTGTCACAGGGAGGTGGAGACAGCATTCAGGGATGTTTGTCAAGTGCTTGACACTGATAAGCATTAAGTCAATGTTAACTGGTGTTACCATTGCTATTATAGTGAAGACTTGCAAGTCTGAGAGGAGCATAGAATGAGAGAGTGGTGTGTTGACTGTCAGGTCCCTCCCCTCTCTGACATTCTGTTTGTTTTGGTTTCCAGAGTTCAAGTGAAGATTCATTAGTGAATGAGCTAGCATCATTATAGATTCATTTTTCTTCACCATTTTTCAGCACTTTCTAAATACATATGCATATTATTATCAACATTTAGTCATTTTATATGAAAAGACAGATTTACAGAGAGCAGGGATACATAGAGAAAGATCTTCCATCAGCCAGTTGACTTCCCAGGTGGTTGCAATGGCTGGAGCTGAGCCATTATGAAGCCAAGAGGCAGGAGCTTGTTTTGAATCTGCCATGAGATTGGGTGGTCCCAAGGCTTTGGGCCATACATTACTGGTTTTCCCAGGCCACAAATAGGGAGCTGGCTGGGAAGTGGAGCAACTGGAACATGATCTGGTACCCAGATGAAATCCTGATGCATGCAAGGCAATAACTTATTTTTAAAAGATGAAGATGATATCTATTAAATTCTTGCTATTTTAGGCAAGATACTTAAAAGTAGTTTGCACATGTTTCTTACTAAACCCATTTAATAAGTATAAATTAGATTATACCATTTCAGGCATTATGATGAGAAAATGGCCCAAGATCACATAATTAGATAGTGAAGGCTAGAGATAGAAATCATAGTCTTTTAGAGTCCAGTCTTTATACATATTCTATTAGTTTTTGTAGAATTCTTGTTTGGTAAGTGTGACTTTAACATTAGTACATATAGAAGGTGCGCCATCTAGATTTCAGCAAAATGCTATTTTCCAGATTTAAGAAAAGTAATATAGATTTACTGAAACAATCAAATCAGTGCTGTCATTTGGTCTGGTGTTTTAGAATGCTAATTAGGATGCCTACAACACAGACAGGGGTAACTTGGTTCGACTGCTCATTGCAGCTCCTGAAATTTCCTTACTTATATTTTGCCCTGGGCCAATTTCACTGTTGTTAAGTATGCAGAGTGAAACATTGGTTGAGTGCTCATTATGTGGATCTTATCCTCACATAGATGACTACACCGATCATCGTTCAGATGAAACAGAAATTGTGTGTGAGTGCTGTGTTTGTGTGTACTTTTTGAAAACCATTTTTAAGGATTATTTACTTACTTGAATTCTGGGAAAAGGTATGAAATGAGAAAGAGAGAAAGAGAACAATGATTTATATATTTTCTGCTCTCCGAAGACCACAAATCAAGGAGCAGGACCTTCCAGAACGCAGGAGCCAGTAGCTTCAGGCCTCCTAGGTGTGGGGCAGTGATTCATCCTCCCCTCCCTGTAAGGCACATTGGCAGGAAGTTCTTTGTGAAGCTTAGAGTAACTGTGACTTGAATCAAGAACTCTGATATGGGATGATGGTAAACATAGAGATGGCCGAACCTGCTGAGCTACGAAGTTTATGAAAATTTAACAAGAAAGGGGCTGTGCTGTATCTTATTATTTGCATCCTGAATTCTTAATATATTATAGAATTTCTAAAGAATATTTCACAATTTATTTTTCTTTACAAAAAGGCAGCTTTCACACTTGATGAACTTTGTTCTGTTTCTACTCTCTTTTCCTTATAATTTCAGCTGTTTATTACTTGTTTGACCTTCTTTCTCCGCCCAGTTAGAATTATTGCTTTCTTCCTTTGAACTTACTTACTTGTATGTCTGGTGATGAATATGTCTTGTATGCCTGGTGATAAATTACTGAGGTCATTTGTACAAAACGTTTTAAATTAATATACCTAAAATTAAGAAATTTTCTGTATTCCAATGCATATTTTAAAAGCACGGTACTATCCACATTATTTTTCCCTCCATCCTTTCTTATTTTTCTATTTTAGCTTTTACAGTGACTTACCTTCCATTTAACTTTATAATAAATTGTACCTTCCTCTAAATAAAAAAACTCCAAAAATAATAAATAGAAAAAGTAGTGTTCCTCAGATGTACAAAGGTCATGAAAATGACCAAAATTCAAAATATCATGTATATATGTGTGTGTGTGCATATATATTTTTTTTAAAAAAAAAGATTTATTGATTTTATTACAAAGTCAGATATACATAGAGGAGGAGAGACAGAGAGGAAGATCTTCCATCCGATGAATCACTTCCCAAGTGAGCTGCAACAGCCGGTGCTCGCCAATCCGAAGCCAGGAACCTCGAACCTCTTCCAGGTCTCCCACACAGGTGCAGGGTCCCAATGCATTGGGCCGTCCTTGACTATCTTTCCAGGCCACAAGCAGGGAGCTGGATGGGAAATGGAACTGCTGGGATTAGAACCAGCGCCCATATGGGATCCCGAGGCGTTCAAGGCGAGGACTTTTAGCTGCTAGGCCACACCGCCGGGCCCTTTCTGTATCTTTTAGATATAGATATGTAACATACATACATATATGTATATTTTTCAGCTGTCAATTATCTACAAATAATTGAGCACATACATATATTCATGGGACCTTTTTTTTTTTAAGGGTAATGGTCTCCATTTCTATATGTATTGGGAAAGACAAGGTTTCATTTTTTTATATAACTGAGTACTATTAACATTGTATCTGTGGAAGTGAAAATATTTCTAAAAACTATTTGAGAAAATAATTAGGATATTAATGAAGGAGAAAGCGAGGAAGAACATAAATATGAATAAGAGTGAGAATGCTGTTTCAGTCCACTGAAAGTAAACTAGTCAGAGCCCAGATGGTTGAAGTTGAGAGCTTGGACCTCAGTCTACGTCTCCATTTGAGTGACAAGGGATCCAGATACTTAACAGTTATCAGTGTCTCCCAGGATTTGTTTAATCAGGAATTCAGAACAAGGAGATGGAGCCATGAATTGAACCCAAGTACTCTAATGTGGGACATGGCTGTCTTTAGTGGCAGCTTGCCTTCAAGGCCCAACAACAGCCCTTACTGTGATCATTCTTTGTGTCTTTACCCTGAGATAGTTTCAAGTTACATTAGTGAGCGAATGTCACTTTTTCGTCAGCAGACCTCTTAGAAGGCTTTGTGGATGTGAGTGCTCAGTGTTTGAACACAGTGATTTGGAGTATAACATAGTCATTGGCTGAAATTTGTCTTAACCTTTGAGAATAAGCTGTAGACTCAAAACTAGGTGTTCAGTTCATGTGGCAGTAAAGATGCTGCTTAGGATACCTGGTCCTCTGTTGGGCTGCCTGATTTAAATCCAGGCTCCCCTGCTTCTTACCCAGATTCCTGCTAATGTGCACCTTAGGCTAGAGCAGCTGATGGTTGAAGAATTTGGTTCCTGACACCTGTGTGAGAGACCCAGATTGAATCCTGGGTTCTTCTTTAGTCCGGCCTGTCTCTGGCTGTATGGCAAATGAGGAGTGAATAAATTTATGGAAAAAATGTCTCGTTACTATTCAAATAAAAGAATAAAAGGGGTCTTAACTATTAGTACTGAGTTTGTATGTATTTGTTTTTGACCATATGTCTTTAGTGTTGCTTATTATCTGATGCTTCTCTGCCTAGTACATAAAGACAGATGTGTTTTATTAATTTGACAAAAGATTCACAAATTGACCTAGTAAAATACACTAGAGGCTAAAGTCCTGGCATTGCATTTTCAGGGATCCAAGTTGGGTACAGGTTTATGTGCTAGCCACCCCACTTCCCATTTAGCTCCCTGCTTGTGGTCTGGGAATATTGTTGATGGCCCAGTCTTGACCCTGCACCTTCAGTGGAGACCCAAAAGAAGCTCCTGGCCCCTGGCTTTGAATAGGCTCAGCTTGGGCCATTGTAGATGCTTGCGGAGTGATTCAGTGGATGAAAGATAGTCCTCTCTGTATATCTGACTTTCAAATAAAAATGAATATAACTTTATAAAAATAAACAAAAGATCAAACAATTTTGATTCCATATTGGTAATCATTCAATAATTTGTTGATTTCAATAATAATGATTTTGGCATAGTTTTTCACCAAATGTTGATGACATCATAAATATTGGAGTTGGTTAATACATGTAACCCTTTCTGATATGAAGGATACTAATGAATGAGATATGCTTTGTGTGCTTCTGTAATTTGGGGAGTCAAGTTTCTTTCTACATTGGAATTCATTTTAAAGTAAAACTTTGTTATTGGATTCCATTTTATTTGTAGAAATTGCAGATTAAGCTAAATGCCTCTACCATGATTGTAAATTAAGTGACTGTATCTATCTTTAAATGTTAAAATAAATTGATCGTAATAGTTTCTCCAGTCCAAAGTCTCACATAATTGTGCAAATGATCTGGAGATCTCTCAGAATGAGGTTAACCTTCCACATGAATGGTTGTGATTATTACATGCTGTTTATTCACTTGATTGTGCAAGCTTTGTTCTCTGTAACATTTGATTTTATCTTTACCTCGTACTGAATAAAATGGGATATGATTTAGACAGTGCCATGAACTTACTGGCAGTACAACATGCATTGATAATTTCATCTATTTTTTAAAATAGCATTTAACCACATGCTGCAAAACTGTTTTAGACCTTCATGGTTTCACAGAATCATAGTGAATTTTCTGTAGCGATGATCGCCTTGAGGCAAATATACAAAGCTGCCATGTGTAATGATTCTGAGTCTCTGTTGCCATTGCCTGAAGCTTGCATCCTCCCACATTGCCCTTAGCATATTACTTGACTAATCAAACAGTCCTCCATCTCACATCAGAGAGCAACATTCATTGGCAAGTGCACAAGTCATCTCCAGTTTTAGGCCCATGTCATCTGCTTACCTGAAATATTTCCTTTTCCAAAAGATCCTTCAACTCAAAATGTTTTATCTGCATTTCATTTCAGGGGATGCATACATTGACAGCGATGTTTGTATGCTGTAGGATGTTCATGCTCATTTTCATCTAACATTTGTCTGCATGTTTCTCCATCTTTTGTTATTTTTCAGTGGGCAGCTCGGTTTGCCGAGAGAGAACTCGATGACTTAAAGAAAGAATACGTTTATAAAAGGAAAAGGTAAGTTTCTTAATGGTAACACTTAACAACCTTTTAGCTCTTTTATTGTTACTTTCTTAATTAGATAATATTATAGGCTAAATAATGAAATTTCAGTGATTCCAGCATTTTTTCATTGTAAAGTATTTACTCGTTTTGTCCTTTGTTTTGAATACTTAGGTTACCTGAGTGTTTAATTTCCTATATAATGCTTATTTGCCTTATGTGCAACAGACATTTATATATATATTATATATTCACATATATATTTATATATTTTTATGCTTATATTTGTATTATATATTTATATATAACATATATTATATATTATATACCCATTATATATATGTACATATATATATATATATATATAGTTCCACTTCCCTTTTCCCTACGCATTTTGCTGCTGACCAGTTATTCCTTGTCTTCATGAAAAAATGTCGTTTGTCTTATTGTCAAGTTGACTGCTAAAGTCATGCTTTTCTTCTTTTATGTGTATTAGTAAGATTTTTATGATGTTCTTTATAACACTTGAGAGGAGTTTCTTAGGAGGGTTTTATTTTGGCTCACAGGAGACACATCATCAAAAATTGTCTGATGTTTTGGATTCAAGATCTGTTGTGGCACGTGTACAGTAGAGTAGCCATTCATTATTCAGCCAGATAGTCTCTTACTCCATCTCTATACATTGCCTTAATGGAGAAGCCACAAATAAGTTTGATAACAGATATGATGTTAAAGCAAAGACAAAGCAAAGCAAAAATACAGTACCATAGAGTTAAAAAATATGCCATTGAATAACCAATTCATAGGTGATGGAAAGAAAACACAGAGTCTAATTTTCATAATGATTTTCTTGTATTAGAACATATGGTATTTGTCCTTTTGGGTTTGACTTGTTTCACTGAAGATGATGGTCTCTAGGTGTGACCATCTAGTTGCAAATGATATGATTTCCTTCTTTTTATTGGCTGAGTAATACTCCATAAACTAGAGGTACCGCTCTTTATTTAACCACTCCTCTTTGGATGGGCAACCTGATTGTTTCCATGTATTTTCTATTGTAGATTTTGTTGTTGTGAATGTAGGATTACAGCTGCCTCTCATATATGCAGTATTCATTTCCTTTGGGTATATTCCTAGGAGTGGAATACCTGGTTCATGTGGCAGGTTCATTTGCAATTCTCTAAGCACTATCCATACTGATTTCCATAACTGCCGTACTAGCCTGTCCTCCCACCAGCAGTGAAGGAGGATGTCTTCTTCCCACTCCCCTGCAAGCAGGTGTTGTTAGTTGAGTTCTGAATGTAGGCCAGTCTGAATGGTTTTAATTTGTATCTTCCTGACAGCTAGGTAGCCTTAGTATCTTTTCATATGTCTGCTAGCCTTTGGATCTCTTCTTTTGAAAAAATCTCTGTTCATTTCCTTTGCCCATTTTTCACAGGCTTGCTTGCTTGCTTGCTTGCTTGATTTTTCTGTCCCTGGGTTTCTGAAGCTCTTTGTAAATCCTGGATATTAGTCCCCTATCACCTGTGTAATGTGCAAAAATTTTCTCCTATTCTGTTAATTGCTTCTTCATTTTGTTAATCATTTCCTTTGCTGCATAGAAGATTTTTAGTTTGATATAGTCCCATTTGTTTATTTTATCTTTGACTACCTATAATTTTGGGGTCTTTCCTAAGAAGTCTAGTTCCATTCCTATTCCTAGGAGAGAGCTTCCTCTATTTTTATTTAATACTTTGATGGTTTCTCGGTGTATATTTAGGTCCTTGAACCATTTAGAGCTGATTTTTTTTGTATAATGTGGCAAGTGCAGGTCTTGTTTCTTGATTCTGCGGGCTGCTATCCAGTTGTCCGAACAGCATTTGTTGAATGGCCAAGAATTTTTTTCCTGGATTATTTTCAGTTTTCTTGTGAAAGAGTAGTTGGTAATGCATGTGTGTGTTCCCTTCTGATGTTTCTGTTCTATTTCATTAATATCCTCCTCTGTTTCTGTACCGGTACCAGACTGTGTTGATGACCATTGCACTGTAGTATGTCTTGAAGTCTGGAATTGTGATTCCCTCTGCTTGATTTTTCTTCTTCAGGATAGCTTTGGCTATTCGTGGTCTCTTGTGTTTCCAGACGAATTTTTGTATCTTGTATTTCTGAGAAGTATGATGTTGGGATTTTGATTGGGATTGCATTGAATCTGTATATTACTTTTGGTAATATGGACATTTTGATGATGTTGATCCTGCCAACCCAGGAATATGGTAAAATTATCCACTTTTCAATGTCTTCTTCTATTTCCTTTTAAAATGTTTTATAGTTTTCATCATAGAGGTCTTCCACATATTTGGTTAGCTTAATTCCTAGATATTTAAGATTCCTATCTGCTTTAAGGACTGTACTTACAATTTCCTTCTCAGTCATGAAATTATTTTTGTACACTAGTGCCATTGATTTGTGTTCATTAATTTGTATCCTGCTATCCTGCCAAAGTCTCTTATGAGTTCCAGTAGTGTCTTAACTGAGTTTTTTGATTCTCCTATGTAGAGGATCATGTCATCTGCAAATAGATACTTTCAGTTCCTCATTTCCAATTTGAGTTCCTTTGATTCCATTTTCTTGCCTAATAGCTTTGTTATGAACATCCAATACTATATTGGATAATAATGGTGACAGTGGACATCCCTGTCTAGTTCCAGATTTTGGTGGAAAGGCTTTCAGTCTTACTCCATTTAGTGTGATGCTGGCATTGGCTTTGATTGTGCTGTAGAATGTTCCTTCTATACTGATCTTGCTTAGGGTTTTCATCATTTAGTGGTAGTGGATCTTATCAAATGCTTTCTCTGCATCTATTGAGATGATCATATTTTTTTTTCAATTTGTTGATGTCATGTATCACATTTATTGATTTACGAATGTTGAACCTTTCCTGCATGCCTGGGCTGAATCCCACCTGGTCCGGGTGAATGATCTGCCTGATGTACTGTCTGTTCCTGTTGACTAGTATTTTCTTGAGGATCTTTGCATCTTTGTTCATGAAGGATATTGGTGTACAGTTCACTTTTTCTGTTGCTTTTCTATCTGGCTTTGGTATTAAGGTGATATTGGCTTCATAGAGCTTATAAGGATTGCCTCCATTTCTATTGTTTGGGAAAGCTTGTGGAGGATTGGAGTAAATTCCTCTTGAATAGTTTCTTAGAACTCAGCAGTGAAACCATCTGGTCTAGGACTTTTCTTGGTTAGAAGGGCTTTAATTTTGCATTCAATTTCAGTTCAATGTATAAGTCTATTTCGGCTGTTAATTATCTCTTGATTTAGTTTTGGTGGATGTGTATGTCCAAAAATCTGTCCATCTTTTCTGTGTCTTCTGATTGTTTGCATATACTTGCTTGTAATAGTTCCTAATATTTTCTTGTGTGTCTGAGCTATGTGTTGTTAGATTTTTCTTCTCATCTCTGATGCTATAGATGCTCATCTTCTCACTCCATTTTTTGATTAGTTGGGCTAGTGGGGAGTCTATTTTGTTGATTTTCTCAAAAAACCAGCTCTTTAATTTATTGTTCTCATAGATAGTTCTTTTGGTCTCTGTTTAGTTAATTTCATTCCTTATTTTGATTATTTCATGTTTCCTACTTATCTAGGGATTACTTTGCTGTTGTTTTTGTATCCTTCAATTGTAAGGTTAACTCATTTATTTGGTTCCTTTCCAGTTTCTTAACATAAGCATTGATTGAGATGAACTTTCCTCTTAACACTGACTTTGTGTCCCAAAAGTTTTGGTTTGTTGTGTTGATGCCTTCATTTGTTTCAAGAAATTTTTAAATTTTCCCTTTGATTTCCTCTCTAATCCATCAATCATTTAGTAACATATTAGTCAGTCTCCATGTGTTTGCAAGTCTTCTTGGGTGTTTTGACTTTGGGTCTCTAGCTCCACTCCATGATGGTCTGAGAAGATTCATGGTATGATTTCAATTTTTTAAAAATTCAGTGAGGCTTGTTTTGTGGCCTGTGACATGGTCCGTTCTGGAGAAGGTTCCATGTAGTGATGGAAAAAAAAAGTGCATTCTCTGTAGGATGAAAGTTCTGGTAGATATCAAGTAAACCCGTTTGTTCTAGAGTTTGGATGATTCTGTTGTTTCTTTTCTGAGTTTCAGTCCCATCAAACTGTCCATTGATGTTAATGAAGTATTAAAATCCTCCACTATGAATGTATTGGAGTTTGTTTCTCCCTTTAAATCCATCAATATTTGTTTCACATAGTCAGATGCCTTAGCATTTGGTGCAGGTGCATTTATTATATTGATCTCTTCTTGCTGAATGGATCAGTTGATCATTAGGTGGTGTCCTCCTTCATCTCTTTTGATGTTTTTCACACCAAATCTATATCATGTGATATAAGAATGGCCTCACCCACACGTTTTTCTTTACCATTTGCTTGGAATATCTTTTCCATCCTTTCACTTTCAGTTTCTTCTGATCTTTGTTGGTGAGATGTGTCTCCTGCAAGCAACAGATAGGTGGAGTTTTTTGATCCAGTCCTCTAATCTGTAGTGTTTGGTTGATAAGTTTAAGCCATTTACATTCAATGTTAATATGGATAGGTTGCAGTTTGGTTCTGTCATTTTAGCAATGGGTTGTTATTTGATTTAGTCTTCTGCTAGTCTTTTAGTGGAATGTTCTCCACATTTGCCTTTGGTTTTGGTAGTTGCTATTCCTTTTTGCTTTCACAAGAACATCTTTCATATCATTTGCGAGGCAAGTCTAGAAAGCAATTTCTTGCATTTATCTTTGCTGTGGAATAATTTTATTTCATTTTCAAAGACAAAGGAGAGTTTTTCAGGATACGTTACTCTGGGCTGAAAATGTTTCCCTTTTTGAATCTGGAATAAGTCACTCCTTTCTCTTCTGGCATTTAGTGTTTCCTCTGAGAGGTCAACTGTGAGTGAGGGGGTTCCTCTATAGGTCATTCAATTTTTTTTACGTGCACATTTAAGGGTCTTTCGTTATGTCCAACTGAAGAAAGCTTGATTACATGTGTCGTGGTGAGGTTTGTTTCTGATCAACTCTGTTAGGAGTGTTATGACCCTCCTGTATATTGTTTCCCGATTCTTTTCCAGCTTTGGGAACTTTTCATTTATTATTTCTTTGAATACATCTTTAATACCAGCTTCTGTTTCTGCACCTTCTGGAACTTCCATTAACTCTTAGGGGTCTTTTAATTGTATCTTTTGATTCGTGGATACTTTTTTGTTTTTTTTTAGTTTGACCTTGCTCTGCTTCCAGCTTTTTGATTGTTTCCCCCTGTTGACAGGAAATATCTTCCAATTCTGAAATTCTCTCTTCGGCTTCATTCATTCTATTTTTTGAGAGTCTCCACTGTACTTTTAATTTGCTCCACTGTGTACTTAATTTCTGATATATCTGCTTTCATTTGATTCATTGCTGTTATTTACTTTCTAATGTATTCCTTAGATTCCTTGTGCTTTGCATTGTTTACAAAGTTTATGAGTTCTCTGACTTCTATGTCTCCCATTTTTTTCAGGGTCTTCCTCAGTTAACTCTGAGGGTAGTCAAGGCTTTTCCTCCTTTGCTGGAGAGTCTTCAGTAACAATCATAGTACCTCTGTGTCTTCTTTTGCCATTTGGCATTGCATTTCTGGTTGGCAGATTCATCTCCTTAATGCAGATTTCTAAGAGGTATTACCTGGCTGCCACAAGAGTTGAGCCATGGCTGCCGCTAGATCCTTGGCTGTCGCTGGGGTCTGTATTGTTGTTCACCAGCCACTGGTAGGGATTGCCGTTCACTACAACACTGCTCCAGCATTGTTGCCATTTCCCCTTGTCAAGAGGGTCTCCAGGTACCCCCTGCGAACTGCCTGACCCCTTTTTTCCCTTGTAATCTGTCTCTTGTGGTTCATCCTAATGGTTCTCTGTCATCCAACACTAATTTTTCTGTCAGCTGGTTAGGTAGTCAGGATGTTTGTTGGCTGTTGCCATGCCACCTTGTGGGTGACAGGTGCTTTCACTTTCCTGGGTACTCACCTTTCCTGCTGTGGGGCAGATATGGGGCTGGTATAGATTAGATAGTTCTGACAGTGGAGTGGCTATTCAGAGTGTTCTGGCTGGCAAAGGTCCCCCACCGCCTTGTGCTTTTGCGGCCTCTGCCTGCCCAACTGGTGCCTTGAGTGGGAGTGGTCCAGCTCATGCCACACTGTGTGTGATCAGAAACTAGCCTTTCTACACTCCGAGGGCACTACATCTTCTCCCAATTGTGATGGGTCTGTGATGGCAGGTTTTGTGTTTGTTCTCACGCACCCACTGCCACCAGCCGGGCGGTTCACTTTGCTGCATCACCAGTCTTGTTTTCCCCTGGAATCTGCCCTCCATTTCTGGGTTGCCAAGAGAAGCCTTAGTCTCTGAGAGAGACCTTTATCCCCTAGGATCCTCTGTTTGGGGGATTTAGGTGTCTGTCTGAGTGGCCCCAATCCAAGAGAGCATTCAGGAGGGGATAGGCTCAGATTCCACCACATGAGACTTCAAAGAGTGACTCACCAGTTCCTCTTTTTATGTTTTTCTTTGTCTGCAACAGTGTTTACCCTAGATGGTGCCTGCTTCCACCAGTTCAAGTTGCCATTTGCTGTCGTGGGAGGTTTTTTTTTTTTTTTTTCAGTCCTCAATGTCTGCTCGTCCCCTGCCTTGATCATGCCAACTCCGGGGAGTTTCAGATGACTTTTCCAGCAATTCTGCTCTTCCTATTCTCTACTCAGCCAATATTTATCTCTATTTCTGCATGTGCTTAGCTACACTAACCTCTACGCTTGGCTACCTTCCTAGACTCTGATGATTAACTTTCAAATTTCAGGTATACTTTGATGAAATCAGTAAGCCAAATCACAGCACTTTTTATTCATTCTGTAATTAAATTTTGGCAGCTTTCTTATACTCATTTTTGTGTGTGTGTTTTTATTTTTATGATCTTTTTTGACACAGAGAGATTCCCTGTTCTACCTCTGCTTTCTTCCTCAACACCTTCCTTCCATCAATTTCCCCCATATTATTACAGTAGTACAGTCCTTCCTTCAGGAACAATTACTTGTCAACATTCTGCTTTTTAACATAGACATCCGTATCTATTTTCAAGATAAATTTATTGACTACGTTCTCCTTTTGTTTGACTGTATTGATAGATACTGCAACTTATCTTCTAATCTTCTGTATGTTAATCTTCATTATATAATTCTTCCTCTATGTATAGACACATATATATGTATGTGTGTATATATATATATATATATATATATATATATATATATATATATATATATATACATATGTGTATACACACACTCTGGGCTTACCTGTATATCTGTTTAGTGTTTTGCCTGAAAGTTGCTTTGTATCAGAGAAAAGACATGTTATTTTCCATTTTGGGACTGGCTTAATTCACTGGGTATGATGATCAACTTTTGCAAATAATGGAATGTTGCAAATGGTAGAATCCCTTCCTTAATGGCTATATTGTATCCCTGAGGTAAATGTAGCAGTTTTCTTACTCATCCCTCTTTCAGTGGGAGTCTGTATTGTTTCAATGTCTTTGCTATCATAGATTCTGGTGCTATATATAGGGAGGAAGGTTGATTTGCCATGTACAGATATCACTTCATTTGGATATATTCATAGGAATGGGACACCTTGGACATATGGTAGATCAATATTCAATTGTCTAAGCACTCTTCACACTTTCATAGTAGGTATACTATTCTGTGATTCTACCAACAGTAGGGCAGGTTATTTTTTTTCTCCTTATACTCAGCAGCAAGCATTGCTAGTAGGTTGCTGCAGATGCAGGAGCCTTGTTTTGGTCTTCCAGCTAGGGGGCAGGCATACAAATATGGCAATCACTTTTACTTATCTCAGTGTATTTCTAGGGAGGTTATCATAAGTGAAGCATGTGGGACATGATTCAGCATCTATAGAGGGTACTGGTGTTGCAGGTATCTCCTTAAAGGCCACAACACTGCTGAATCCCTCTTTCATGATTTGTGGTGACTTTATACAATGGAACCAGCACAGATAGTAAGTGTATTGAATGTATTTAGAACCCAATAGGGAACATTAATGCTCTGTTGAGTTTAAAATGTTGGGAGTTGTTTAGGCTCATTCAGCCACCTGTTATAACACCTCAACTCTAGCTTTGGATTCAATTCAAAAAATTTTTTTAAAATGTCTATTCATCATGGACTTCTGGACATATGCAATTCTTCAGGATATCAAATAAGATTAAAATTGTCAAAATGCATCAGCTGACGTATGGCTGCCATGACTCAGATAGTAAAACATAAAGTAAGTTCTTCTTATTAGGCTCATGTGAGAAAATTAAGTGAGTTGAATGTTAAATTAGTTAGGTGAAGGAACTTTTTGACTCTATCATGAAAACATTAAAGAATGTTGTTGATTAATGAATTTTAAACAGTGTTGATTTAAAATTCTAAACAGAAAATGGTGCTTTTTGTTGTTTTAAAAAGGTGATCCTGACTATGTGTGTTCTTTCAGTGATTTCACACCCCCCAAAATTGGATTGTTGTGAATTGATACTAATACTAATGTGTCATTCCTGCCCATAAACTGTTTCCTAATGGGATTTAATGGATGTTGCTGCTAGTAACCATTTAGTGTGCAAATACAATCGATAGTATAGGTAAAATGTTAATTTTAAATTCTTGAAAACATATGGTGTATTTTAGCTTTATTGATTTTCTATATGCTGGCTGTCTGTTTCTCATTACCAGTTTGGTGCTTTAGTAACACATTTCCAAATTTAATACTGGAGAAAATGAAATGAAAGAACGTAATAGTCAGGTGTGCTGCTTTAAATATTTGAAGTAAGAAACAATCATGTATTGGTCATATCATTAGGGTGTCTTTTGCATTGATACTTTAGTAGGCCCTTTCAAAACCAAGGAGAGTGTACAAAGGCCTCATCTCTAGAGGGACAGGTGTCAAAGGATTTCTGACTGTCTGCACCTTATGCTGTCTTTAAAAACATTCTTCTCTCCCATATCCATGGTCATCATAGTTTCATGTACTTCCAAATGTGGTGGCTTCTACCATCGCTTAATGCTTGCACAACACCTGATATGGTGAAATGCTCCTAAGTGGCATTTAATATAGTATGTGGAATATAAAACATTTACTGAGCCCCTGAGTTCCATAGTTAATTCACTAAAGGTCATAAAGGTCCAGAGTCATCTGTTTGGGATTTCAAATATTACGTCAATCAAGATGGATAGTGTAGTATCAAAGAACCGCTATCTGTGAGCCCTGCAACTGGATCAAATCACAGTCACATATTGCATACTGTTGTTTGTGTCAGACAGTGTATGTGATGGTGGTCCCAAACATTTGTGTTACCTGGTGAAATGATAAGTATACTAGTTCAAGTATATTTTCAGAATTTGTCCTTGTTTTTCAGTGCCACAAGGCTTGACTTCGTTTCTCTGTTTCATTTGCATTTTTATTCAACAGGAATTTTAGAACCCTCTGTATCCCTGTTCAGTCCTTAAGATCAGGCTTTAAGACATTTTCTGGTGCAGTCTAAGGGCTCCATAAGTACTTATCACTTCAAGCAGTATGCACACTAATAGAAATAGGCAGCACTGATTATACTTTGGGTGTAATATAATTTTGTAAGGCAAAATTTACTTTGGGTGTAATATAATTTTGTTGCTTTCTGGTCTGACCTGGAAGCCTCGTCAAGACTTTAAAAACTGGTTTGAAAATGATGTATTCATTTACTTATTTGAAAGTCAGCATTGGAGAGAGAGAGAGAGAGAGAGAGAGAGACCTTGCACCTGCTGGTAGATTTCTTCAGATAGCTACAACAGCCAGGGCTGTGCCTGGCTGAGGCACTGCATGTGGGATTCCCACATCATTAACCACCAATCTAAAATGACTGGAACCCAGTTTATTGCGGCTTACTCCAGTGTAACAAATATAATGCTGCTTTATATAGGAGTCTGGATGAATATTTTATGTATTATATGTAAGAATATTTTAAGAGGTGTTGCTTTGAAATTTGAGTTTGTAATGTTAATTCTATATCAGAAATGCTTGCATATTAGTTTTCATGTTGTGTTTGCAGTGATAATTATGGATATTTTTATGGGAGGCTCCAGTTGTGTTACAGTTAAAAGCATATAAGTCTTTTTTTATGACATGCCTTGAATATATTATGAATTTACACTTTTGCTTTGAGGTACCTGATGGTCGAGGAAAACTGCCAGCTAGATCAAAGGGCTGATGTGTCACTTGTTGATGAAGATTGGAACTATACAGCAACAGAAATCTTGATGTATAGGTATTAAATGCCTTTAGTCTTGTGGATGAAGCATATCTAAATTTCATTTCCAGAAAATAATGTTAAAGGATCTAGAAACAAGTGGGACACTTTTGTCTGTCAATTCAAGTTTCTTCATATTAAATCTAGTTTTTGCCTTGAATCCTTCTTCTGTTGGACTAAGGAGATAGTGGAAAGCTTAGAGACAAAGGGCAAGAATTGTCTGTATATGGAGAGTTTTGGTACTTCTTTTTATTTAGGTAGATTAAGGTTAATGTTTACAAAAAAAAAACTTGGAATGATGTATTTACTTGAGATGCAGAATTAGAGAGAGTGTGAGAAAAGGTAAAAGATAACAGAGAATAAGGCAGACAGTGAAGCTTCCATCTGCTGGTTCACTCTCTCAATGGTCTTAACAGTCATGGCTGAGCCAGGTTGAATTCTGGAGCCTGTAGCTTTCACTTGTTTCCTACATGGTACAAGGGTGCCAAGCATCAGGCTCATCCTCCACATTCCCAGAAACATTGTCTGGGTGTTGGTATTTATGTGAGCAGCTGAACTAGAACAGTTGCCAGTATGGAGTTACTGTGACACAGGCAGTAGGTACAGCCCATGGTCTCATGGTGCTGCTCTATCTTACTAGTATTTTTAAGGTAACCAGAACTTTATGGGGGATTTCATTAATATCCTATGATTATATTAAGATTATAGATATCTATATAAGGGTAAGTCTGTGAGCATTGTTCATGTTAATACAAATATACACTATACTACACTTAGTATAAATCTTGAGCTTTGTTTTAGGCTAGCATAAATAACAGAATTAATGTTAGTATTTTTTAAATGGGCATAAAGACTCAATATTTTGATTACATTTAAATATTGGAGTAATTCTTTGTTCTTCACAGAAACAGAATCAATGATCTTGAAATAGAACTTCAAAGAACATTTCATTATTACCAGGAAGAGGTAGGTGTGTGCCTGTGTGTGTGTGTACACATGCGTTTACTTGTTCCTGTGAATTTATGTTGGACAGAAAGGGAAAAGTGATTCCTTTACTAGTTTTATATCTTTCTTCAGGTGTTACATGTGGTTTTCAGATACTTCCATATTTCAGTGATTCACAGAATATGAGATAAGAAATTTTAAGGGTCATTATGTCTGCTGTTTCTTTGGAAAAGTGGAATTACATTGCAGACATAAAAATAGATTTTAAATCACTGATAAGGTGTCACATTCAGCCAGGTCAGTTATCTGTTAATTGATAGTTCCTGTTGTGGCTGATTAGTGACCAGAGAGAATAAAGTAAAAATTTATTGTATAAATTTTAGCTGTGTTTAAGTGTACTTACAATAGATGATGGAAATTTCCGTAAAAGGGTGTTTACTGACGGAAAGTGTTCTTGGATTGTTTCTTAGCTTGTGAGTTACTTCCTTTGTTATCAATAGATATGCTTTTTTTTTTTTTTAAGAAAACTAATGTTTCAATCACATTGTTTCAGATTGTTTCTGTTCAGAAAGAAACCCACAATAATTGGGTAAGTTACAAATGCCCTTTTTAATCTTCTTCAAATCGTGTATTTCATTCAGAGAGTTAACATTGGGGAGTTAAGTTTATGAAACGTAGTGTGTATAAGATTTGGCCAATTTTATTTGCATCAATAATGGAATTATGTTTACTGTGAGCTTTAAATTCTAAGTTGTATCCTGGTTGTTTTCACAGTCTTGTTTTAGTATTTTTCTTCTTCCAAAGTAGAGGAACTTGGGGCATGTGCTCATGTTTATGTATTTACATTTTGGAACATTGGATTGCTCCTTTTTATCTAGAAGAGCCTGAAAGGTCTCTGGATCATTTTACTCATTTGTCAAACAAATGGGATTAGAAAAAGAGCTAGCTAAAGCCCTTTCTAGTTGTAATATTGAGGGTTCTCTTAAGTGATTCTGAGTGTTGGTACAAATTAAGAAAAGGGGCATCTGGGGAACTAGTTGTGCTGCAGAGGAATTGCATGATGAGGAAGTGAAGTGGCTGTAGACTTGGAGCAGTTAGAAGGAAGAGCAGAGCTAGAGCTGTTGACAGTAGCTGTCTACTGGGGAGTGCCTGTCACAGGGAGGTGGAGACAGCATTCAGGGTGTTTGTCAAGTGCTTGACACTGATAAGCATTAAGTCAATGTTAACTGGTGTTACCATTGTTATTATAGTGAAGACTTGCAAGTCTGAGAGGAGCATAGAATGAGAGAGTGGTGTGTTGACTGTCAGGTCCCTCCCTTCTCTGACATTCTGTTTGTTTTGGTTTCCAGAGTTCAAGTGAAGATTCATCAGTGAATGAGCTAGCATCATTATAGATTCATTTTTCTGTATCATTTTTCAGCATTTTCTAAATACTTATACATGTTAATTTTTAAAGATAATTTTTTAATTCCTGTTATACTCAGCAAAGTACTTGAAAGTATTTTGCATACATAGTTATGAAATCCATTTAATATCTGTAATTGGATTTTATAATTACAGATGTTATAGATGAGAAAACAGCCCAAGGATGTATAATGATTTAGATTCTTGTCTTTTACAGTTTCTATTAGTTTGCATTTAACATTTATTTAGTACGTGTGACTTTGTGTTAAAACATTTAGAAAGTGTGTTCCCTACTTCTGGCCTAGAAAAGCAGTGGAGGTTGTCCCAGTGCCTTGGAACTCTGCACCTACATGGGGAACTGTGAGGAAGCTCCTAGCTGCTAGCTTCAGATCAGCTCAGCTCTGGACATTGTACCTCTTAGGGAGCAAAACCCTGGATTGAAGATCTTTTGTTCTCTGTTCATTTCTCTCTGTAAATCTGCCTTTCCTAGAACATTAAATAATGTGTGGATACTTTGAAAGTACCTACACATTTGATTAAGCTTGCTTTGTTTCCACTTTTTTACCTTTATAATTTCAACTGTTACTTTCTTCATTGACCACTTCTTTGTTCCATCCTGTTGGATTAACTTTATTTGCTTTAAACTTACATAGTAGTCTCTTTCATGTGCTGTGGTGAATACAGTGTTCTTTACTGAGGTCATTTTAAATGTATTATTCACATACACAAAATTAAGAAATCTCATGTATTTCACATGCATGATTTTAAAGTATGCTTTCTACATTATTCTTGTCCCCTCTCTCCTTCCTACTTTCTTATTTTTGCTTTAGTTTTAAAAATTATATACTTTCCATTTTCTTTACAATCATAAGCTTTACCTTTCCTTTGTTAATTGAATAATTCAACCTATAATAATTAGACAATTAATGATGTTCAGGAGAATTGACCACAGCTATAAATGATAGTGAAATAACAAAATATCTCTATATTTGTTGCACTCTGTATGTTTTTATGCAAAATTAGGGAAAGAATAAATGTCTCTTGGTGACTGAAACAACAAGTAAGCGTAATGGTCACCAATTCCATAATATTTTTGTGAAAGACAACGTTTAATGTGTGAATGCTGTTCCATTATATGTGTGTATGAAATGAGCCTAAAGACTTGAGAAATAATTCGGTGGAGAAAGACAAGGAGAAAGAAATGGAAAAAGAAAGAGGTAAGGAGAGAGAAATAGGCATGCAAAAGTGAAGTCATTATTTGGTTTAGTTCTCTGAAAGCTAATCTACTTGTGCAATTTTCTGAGACTACTGATGCTCAGCTTGGAACTCAGTCCATGTCTTTCATGCAGGTGGCAAGGGATCCAGATGCTTAATCCATTGCCACTGCTTTCCAGTGTTTGTGTGTTCAAGAAGCCAGAACCAGTAGATGGAACCATAAACTGAACCCAAGTTCTCTAAAGTGGGACATGGCTGTCTTTACTGGCAGCTTGCCTTCAAGGCCCAACAACAGCCCTTGCTGTGATCATTCTTTGTGTCTTTACCCTGAGAGAGTTTCAAGTTCCATTAGTGAGTTAATGTCACTTTTTCCTCAGCAGACCTCTTAGAAGGCTTTGTGGATGTGAGTGCTCAGTGTTTGAACAGTGTCTTGGAGTATAACATAGTCATTGGCTGAAGTTTGTCTTAACCTTTGAGAATAAGCTGTAGACTCAGAACTAGGTGTTCAGTTCATGTGGCAGTGAAGATGCTGCTTAGGATACCTGGTCCTCTGTTGGGCTGCCTGGCTGTTTGGCAGATGAGGAGTAAACAGGTGTATGGAAAAAGTTTCCATTGCCATTCAGATAAAAGAATAAGAGAAGTCTTAACTATTGGCTGTGACTTTGTATGTATTTATTTTTGGCACCATGTCTTTGATATTAGTAGTCTGTTGCCTATATAGTTTTCTGCCTTGTAATTAACAAGTAGCTATCTTACAGTGTTATACAAAACATTCAGAAATAATTTTGTTTCCACATTATTATTAGTTCAAAAATTTGGTGATTGTAATAACAGGATGATTGTGACATAGTTTTCAGAAAAAAAGTGATGACATCATTTTGTGTTGTGGAAGGATTTTTATATGTAATCTTTTTGGATGGAAAGTACTACAAATAATTTGTGAATGTTTGCTCTATTCTTTGGCCAAGCTCCTTTCTACCATTTGATGAATCATAAGTTAAATAATGTTTGTTATTGTGTGTCCTTACATGTGTAAAAATTTGAACTGTGTGATTTTCAGTTGCATATTACAAAGGTATGTGCTAAGTGATTTTACCAACCTTTATGTGATGAACTGCTGGATTTTGATAGTTTGGTTAGTCAGATTTTCTAGGTAACTACTGCATCCAACCTCCGTATTCCTCAGAAGACATTTAACTTTTCCATGTTAATTTTTTGTGGTTATTGAATAGGGTTGATATTTACCATGTTGTGTAACTTTTTGTCAGTAACATACTAAATTTTATCTTCTGTGAAATAAATGGGTTAGTATTTACACAATAGTATGTACTTAATGGAAATGTGGCATGCTCTGATTATATTAACTGTTTAAAAAATAGCCTTTAGCCACAGGCTGTGACACTATTTTAAACCTTTATGATTTCACAGAATTATAGGGAGTTTTTTCTAAGAATGATTGACTTGAGCTGGCAGCCTCCCAGGGCTCGGGGCGGCCCTGGGGGGGTGGTCCAGCCAGGCTGGATCCAAGAACGAGGACTCAGCCTGCCAAGACCAGCACCGCAAGGCAGTGAGGGGTTCCCTGGCTTCGGGCTGCCAGTGCACCAAATGGTGCCAGGCTCTGCCTGCTGGCTGCCCGGCAGCGAGCTACGGAGTTTTTATGATCAGAAAAGCTGCTTAGGGACACTGTTGAATAAGGCCAGCCTTTGTGTAGGTCATAGATGAATTTCTCGTGATTCTCCGCAATAGTAACCATAAACACTTGGGCAAGAGTGGGACTGAGACATGAAGGTTTGAATGAGAGTACCCATAAGAACTATTAGAACCAGATTGGGTCACCAACCAAACCAAGACCCAGAAGCTAGAGTGGCCTAGTAGGGAGATAGTGGGCACCTTCCTCTTAGGTAACTACCCCTCTGATGAACACAAAACCAAGATAGGGGTGGGATTGCTAAACAGAAAAGCACATGCCAGTATTTATCTGGGCTGGGTAGACGGCTGGTTGGGTCGAGCTGGGCTTCAAAATGCATCAGTAAGTTCCAGAGTTTAATGAAAGGTGGGACAGACTGAACAAGACTGCGGTAACTCTCTCACATGCATGGAAAGTAGGGAAGGGAGTAGTAGATCAGGTGGAGGTTGTGCGGAGTCACCCCAACCGGGCTACAGCTCACATTGATTTGTCTGGGGACTGAGTGTGAAGTCGGTAGGATCAAGCCAGAGCACAATACCTGTTGGTCCAGGTGGATGACAGAGCTGGAAACAGAACTGACCCAGCAGAGTCCTGTCACTTTAAGCAGAGCTATGACATTAACAACATGCTAGAGAAACATATCGGGGGAAGATTCAGTTGGGGAGGCGAGGGTCAAACCGTATGGAAATTCTAGCCCCACAGGTCACTTCTAGAGATGGACTGGTGATGGACTAAGCTAGGTGTGACTGGGAAGCATGCCTTTGACCACAGATTGGAGAACCCACGGCAGTCTGGACTAGTTGGGGCAGCAGCACTCGAGTGTACATCCTCAGGGGGTGCGGGGTGGGCCAGACTACAACGTTCACCAGCTCAAGCAAGGCAAAGGGGAGGGCTGGACTGCACTGGCACTGGCCCAAAGTGCAGTGGCATGTAGGAGAACGGGATCCGGGAGGGGTTCAAAGGGGAGAAACGTGAGGTTCCCCAGGCGAATTATATCTCCGACTGGTGAACTGGGGGGTCGGAAAGGCTGGGCAAAGCTGCATCAACAGCTGGTCAATGTATTAAAATGGCAATGGAATGAGCGCGCCGGGCAATACAGAGCCCACCTTAGCCCACAATTAAGATTGGTAACCAGGGTGGAGCACAGGACATGCCCAGCTAAGTTTTTATACCAACTGGTCTGCGTGAGCCACGGACGCTGATCCACAGTGTCTAAGGCTAAGGTTGTGACAGGTGAAGGGCTATGCCAAGCTGAGTCAGAGCAACCACCGGTATGCAGATCACTGGCTGGGAAAAGGCTGCAGTTGAGGGGCTAAGGGAACACTGTAACTAGGTGGAGGTTCCCACCAAGGGGCACATGAGCTGGAAAGGGGCTGTGTCTGGTCAGGATACAGTTGTCTCCCTTGGCACAAGTGTGGACTGGGACAAGACGCACAGGGCCAGGCCAGACTGCAAAACTTTCTGATGCTGTGAAGGACCAGGTTAGATGTGGAACGGACTAGGCTACGTCTTAACCCCAACTGAGCCCGATATGTGGGTATGGACGAGCCGTGGCTGGGCTGAAACATCCAACAGCAAGAAACAGAATGGATTGAAGACCAGTTGGGAAGAATCCACTAATCCTACTAGGAGAGGAAGTGAAATGAGCAGTGCTGGCTCATGGACCCACTGGTATGCGCAAAATCTGGTATTGGGAGGGGCTCTGATGGAGGAGCCTAGGCAACTCCCCTGCAGGACACAGACCCTGCAGGTAAGCGCAAGAAGCACGGAAGGAAACAGCCTAGAGGTCATGGAAAGAATCCCAAAGGCATACATTTGGCATGGGTTGGGGCAAACCAGGCTGAGCCACTTCACATCATCCACTGGCAAATCCAAGTACCAGAACAGAGTGTGGGTCAAGCCAGGTCCGGACACGACAAAAGCAGTGAACAACTAGGAATGTCAGGTAGAAAACAGGGATGGAATATGGAACCAGTCCAGCAAGCACAGGGCCTGGCACAGTCCATCATGGACTGTGCCAGGCCCTGTGCTTGCTGGTGCATACAGGAATCTCACAAAGTTTCTTCTGGGATCCCCGCAATTGAGCTTTCAGTCTCTGGATGCTAAACATCAAATGACAGGACAGAATAAGTCAAACAACCACCTCAACTATATATTGACAAAGAAAAAATGGCCCAACTGGAGACTATATGATGGACTATATAAATCAGTGGATTCTCCAATGACCTCATCGTTCCTGGAGTGGTGAGACTGGCAGCAATACAGTTCTGTGAAACTATCAAAACTACTTTGCCAGCTCTACCTTTGGACCAGAGATGGCCTCCCCAAGAAACTGATGAGCTTCTCTAGACAATAAGATGCAGCACTTCTTGCCTGGTAGATGCACGCAATGAAAGAATCTCAACTGAATTTGATCTGTTGTAATGCAGCAAGGTGGAGGAATACACTATGGTGGTGGTGGGGAGAATCACAGGGCCTATAAAACCATGACACATAATGCAATGTAATAAGAAAAAACACAAAAATGTAATACAGCAATGGGGTGGAGCATTCCACCATGGGGGGAGTGTACAGGGAGGGGTTGGGGCATCCCTAGAGCCTATGAAACTGTCACATAATGAAATGTAATTAATAAAATTTATATTTAAAAATAAATAAAAATGATTGCCTTGAGGAAAATAAGCAAAACTGCCATTGATAATGACTCTGGGTCTCTTATTTCCATTGCCGTAGCTCATGGAATATTTCTTGATTAATCAAACATCCTTCATCTGACATGGGGAGCTTAACATTCATTTACAAGTGCACAATAGACTTCAGCTTTATGTTCACGTTATTCTCTTACTCTAACTCATTTCCTGTTTCAATAAATCCTTAAAATGAAAATCTTTTATTTATATAAGATTTTTAATAAAAATGATATGTGCATTGACTATGATATTTGTACACTCTCACTTAGATGCTATTGCTCATTTTAATCTAAACTTTGCATATCTTTAAGTTGGCAGCTTGTACTGCTGAAAGAAGCCTGAATGACTTGAAGCAAGAAAATAAAAAGAAAATGTAAGTATATCAGTGATAACACTTGAAAACTTTAGCTACTTTATTCTGCTTTATGAAATAGTTAATTATTTTGTACGCATAAATAGGAAAGGGTATGGTGAATCTTGCATATTTCATTTTGAAGTATTTACTCATTTTGTGGCTGTTGTTAAGTTCTTGGGTCACTGGAATATTATTTGAAAGAACAAAGCTTTTCTACAAAATTTTAAAATTTTCCATCTTTGATATTTATATGAACGAAGTTAGGTAGCTAGTTCATTGTCACTATTTTGAAAGCCCATCAAAAATATCCAAACCAAGTGGAAAAGGCAATTAAAATTTGTGCATTTTGAAAGTGAAATTTCAAAGATATTTCCATTATTCTCTAAGTGGTATCAAGAAAATGAAAAAAAATCACAAATAACAAAAAATATGTTGATAGCTCCAATAAACAGAATGAAATAAAGCTTGGAAATTCTAGTCCTATATTGCACATTCAGTTTTTGTGATTACTGGATATTCTCAGTTTCGGATTGAATTTGTTCATTCATCTCTCGGGATATTATTTGATCCTAAACTATTTTGGGGGGGGGGGACTGTTGAAGTAATATTTATACTTTTAAGGTAGTGTTATTTCTATTATGTGAATATTCAGTATATTTTTGCTTTAAATATAGTGATACTGTCAGGGCAGGTCAGGGAAATAAAGAGGACATGCATGATTGCATTATTCCTTACATGCATCTCTGATTACACACACATCACTGATTCAACTTTCTTGGGTAGATTGCTCCTGCTGTTCTTGGGTTTTTGATCCTGAGTATAGCAGCAACCTCATTTCTTGTCTCGTAGGAAAGAAGAATTTTCGTGCAGACACAATTTAATTTTAAAGCAAGATTTATTAGAAAAGTTGAGAAAGCTCTGAGATAGAAAGGACCCTTACCCCCTACCATAGTAGCAGGAGAAGTGGAGAAAAAAGAGGCCCTAGTCTTCTGCCATAGTGGCAGGAGGAAAAATGGAGAAAGAAACCCATATTAATGGTGGAGAAAGCATCTTTTAAAGGTTTACTTCAAAGGGGCTCTCCAAGGAAAAAACGGAAATTCCTGGTCCCCCTGGTATCTGGCTTTGGGGCAAAAGACCAGACAGGTGTCAGACATTGGACATTCCTAGCGATGAGTACTACTTCCTCCAGTCCTTCAATGATAAGGAGACCAGTCTGAGGCCCTCCCACACAATGGCCAGAGATAGTGACTGATACTTCAGGTTGAGGAATTGATACGCTAAAGCACCTTTGTTCCTTGGAAGAGACAAGTTCTGGTGAATCCAAGAAATGGTGGGGGGAAATACTCTTTTATATTTGAGTAAAAATGGCTTGATGACCCAGAATACTCTAACTTACTACTACCCAGTCTAACTCCTCTCACACTGTCAAGTATTCCTTGACTCATCAAAGCGGGTTCATTTTTTTTTTTAATTTTTTTTATTAATTATTATGCATTATGTGACAGTTTCATATGCTCTGGGAATCCCCCCACCCCTCCCCACACCCCTCCCCCCTGGTGGATTCCTCCACCTTGATGCAGTATTACAGTTCAAATTCCATCAAGATTCTTTCCTTGCAAACATATACCCAGCATGGAGTCCAGCTACTCATTGTCCAGATGGGTTGAACAGTTTGTTGGGGAGACCATTTCTGGTCCAAAGTCAGAGCTGGTAGAATATCATCCCAGTCAATTAAGAGTCTCAATATAACATTAACAGCAATTTGTAACATTATGGAATTGACAAGGTTTTGCGTAACCAGTATGTTAAAACAAAACAAAACAAAACAAAACAAAACAAAACAAAAAAGAAGCAAGTTCTTAACCACAACCTATGATTAGCTCATTGACATTTCAATTTTAGTTCATATACAGGACCAGCTGCTATATACCTTAAAATGGCTATAAGGTACCATTCAGCTGTCTCGTGTCTATTTCATTTTAGTATTTAGCCATTTGTTGTGTTGAAGTCTAATTTTACTGATCTTGGCAGATTTTAGGATAATCTAGACTGGCTTGTAACTCTAACAAGACATTTGTCAGCAGTTAAGGTGCAGAACATTTTTTTTTTTGGGGGGGGGGGCGTGTGCAGGAAAGTCCCCAACACCATGGTAAGGAGTGAGTAATCTTTGTGTCCTACCCAGCGAGGTATTAGCCAATCCATGCCAGCTCTTTCCTGTCGGATTTCAAGCTCTACTTTTTGTTGTTTGTCTATTTATTTTAGGTTTTTTTTAGTTTGTATGATTGTTTGTTTGCTGTGAGGGGTTTTCGGAGCGATCCTGATGGTCATTGCAAGGGAGGGTGGGGGTCCAGAGGTGGAGCCAGGCTCGGTCCAGAGAAAGCTCTCCTCCCTGGTCCCGAGGGACGTTTATTGTTCTTCTGTTTCTGCGGACCGCTCAGGGCTTCTGGTTGTCATTCCGATGACGTTGGTTTCTGCGCGGTAGTGTTTGGACTTCTTCCATCCCCTGCGGGAGCTCCGGTTAGGGGTGGGTGACCTCAGAGTACTCGGCCTCCGAGGGCATCCAATTCCCTGTGGCCTCCTTGGCAGTTGGGATATAGTCCTTCTTGCTCGTATTAGTAGTTTGTGGTGAAGGTCTGGGAGTCTTCATGGTTGGGATCCAGGCTTTCTCCTTGCCATCTGCTCTACCCTGGAGTGCCCCCTTGCTCCACGCACATGACCTCCTGTTAAGAGGTTGTCAGGATCGCACCCGATTCCCCCCTCATGCATTGGTATAGTAGTTTTACTATTGTTTAGTGCTGCTTTGAGTCTGTTGTCTATGAATTACCAGATTTGATCATGATAGGCTATATTATACTTTTTCCTCACTCTTTTTATGGTCCTGAAAGGCTTCCCTGCACTCCCCCCCATTACGGATTAACATAACGTATTGAGGGTATAGTAGGTTTTACAGTTTTTCGATGTAGATCTTAAGTATTCTGACATTAATTGTTGGTTTATAGATTATATCACGTTATCTTATTGTATTGGATACAGGTTGTTAGAGATTGCAATAATATTACAATATACAGGTACTATCAGGTTGTCATCTTTTCATCTCAGATTAAGGCAAACATGTGGTATTTAACCTTTTGGGATTGGTTCATTTCTCTTAGCATTATGGATTCCAGTCGGGCCCATTTGTCCACAAAGAACTGCATTTCGTTTTTTTTAATAGCTGAGTAGTATTCCATAGAGTAGATGAACCATAGCTTCCTTATCCAGTCTTCTATTGATGGGCATTTTGGCTGCTTCCAGGTTTTTGCGATTGTAGATTGTGCTGCTATGAACATTGACGTGCATGTTGGTTTCTTGAGTAGGAGATGTTTTGGATATATCCCTAGGAGTGCTATTGCTGGATCATATGGCATGTTGATTTTCAGTTGCTTGAGTATTCGCCAAACTGATTCCCATAGAGGCTGTACCAATCTGCAGTCCCACCAGCAGTGGAGAAGGGTTCCCTTTTCCCCACATCCTCGCCAACAAGTGTTGGTGGTATTACGTATGTGTGCCATCCTTACTGGAGTTAGGTGGTACCTCAAGGTTGTCTTCATTTGGATTTCCCTTATTGCCAGGGAGCTTGAGCATTTTTTCATATGCTTGTTTGCCATTTGGGTTTGTTCCTTTGTGAAATGTCTGCCCATTTCCTGTGCCCATTTCTTGAGTGGCTTGTTTGTTTTGACATTTTGGTTGTTTTGTAGTTCTTTGTATATTCTGGAAATTAGCCCTCTGTCACCTATGTCGTGCGCAAAGATCTTCTCCCATTCTGTGGGTTGCTTTTTTACTTTGTTGATTGTTTCTCTAGCTGTACAGAAGCTTCTTAGTTTGATGAGGTCCCAATTGTTTATTTTGGTCTCGATTTCTACTGCATTTGGAGTCTTTTTTAGGAAGTGAGGGCCTACTCCTAAGTGTTGCAGTGTGTTTCCAACATTTTCTTCCAAAAGTTTGAAGGTTTCTGGATGTAGGTTTAGGTCTTTTATCCATTTAGATTTGATCTTAGTGTATGGTGAGAGATGTGGGTCTATCTTTTTGTTTCTGCACGCTATCAACCAGTTGTCCCAACAGCATTTATTGAACAGACCTTCCCATTTGCTTGGATTGTTGTCTGTCTTTTTGTCAAAGATTAATTGACTGTATCTATGTGGATTACTGTCTGGTGATTCTATTCTGCTCCATTGATCTTCCTCTCTATCTTTGTGCCAGTACCACGCTGTTTTGATAACCACTGCCCTATAGTATGTCCAGAGGTCTGGAACTGTGATTCCCCCTGCTAACTTCCTGTTCTTCAGGATGGTTCTGGCTATTCGTGGTTTTTTGTGCTTCCAGATGAACTTTTGGATCATTGTTTCCAGTTCCATGAAGAATGTTTTGGGCAGTTTGATTGGAATTGCGTTGAATGTATATATCGCCTTTGGCAATATAGACATTTTAATGATATTGATTTTACCTATCCAGGAGCATGGGATGTTACTCCATCTTTTGAGGTCTTCTTCAATTTCTTTTTTAAGTGGTTTGTAGTTTTCCTCAAATAGGTCTCCTACATTTTTGGTTAGGCTAATTCCCAGATACTTCATAGTTTTCTCTGTTATTTTGAATGGTATTTTGCTGCTTAGATCTTTTTCCAACTTGGGGTTGTTTGCATACACTATGGCTGTTGATTTCTGTTCATTAATTTTGTACCCTGCCACACTCCCAAACTCTCGTATAAGTTCTAGGAGTCTCTGTGTTGAGCCTCTTGGCTCTTCTATGTAAAGAATCATGTCATCTGCGTATAGTGAAAGTTTGACTTCTTCATTTCCAATTTGGATTCCTTTGATTTCTTTTTCTTGTCTTATGGCCTCAGCAAGTACCTCTAGGACTATGTTGAATAGCAGTGGAGAAAGTGGACATCCCTGTCTTGTTCCAGTTCTTAGTGGGAAGGGTTCCAGTTTTTCTCCATTCAGTATGATGCTGGCGTTCGGTTTTTCATATATTGCTTTGATTATGTTGTGGATTTTTCCATCTATGCCTACTTTGGTTAGGGTTTTTAGCAGGAAGTGGTGTTGGATTTTGTCAAAAGCTTTTTCAGCGTCTATTGATACTATCATGTGATTCTTGTTTTTCAGTTTTTGGATGTGGTGTATCACATTTATGGATTTCCTTATGTTGAACCATCCCTGCATTCCAGGGATGAATCCTACTTGATCCGGATGAACGATCTGTCGGATGATTTTTTGAATTCTATTGGCTAGGATTTTGTTGAGTATCTTAGCATCAATGTTCATCAGAGAGATAGGTCTGTAGTTTTCTTTCTCTGTAGGATCTCTGTCTGGTTTTGGGATTAAGGTAATGTTGGCTTCATAGAATGAGTTTGGAAGGGTCGCTTCCTTTTCTATTATATTGAAGAGTTTGTAGAGGATTGGGGTTAGTTCTGTTCGGAATGTTTTGTAGAATTCTGTAGTGAAGCCGTCTGGACCTGGGCTTTTCTTTGTTGGGAGTTCTTTAATCACTGATTCAATCTCTGCTTCAGTTATGGGCTTATTCAGGTCATTTGTTGCCTCTGGGCTAAGTTTTGGCAGGTTGTATAAATCTAAGAACTTTTCCATTTCTTGATGGTCATCTGATTTGTTGGAGTACAGTGCTTTGTAGTAATTTCTAATTATGTTCTTAATGGTTGCAATGTCTGTTGTTATGTTGCCTTTGTCATCTTTGATGCTGTTAATTCTTGCTTTCTCTTGTTTTTTCTTTGTCAGTCGGGCCAACGGGGTGTCTATTTTGTTTATCTTTTCAAAAAACCAGCTTTTTGATTCATTGATTTTGTGTATGGTTTTTTTTATTTCTATATGGTTGATTTCCTCCCTTGTTTTGATGATTTCTTGTTTCTTGTTGTGTGTGGGGCTCATCTGCTGTTGCTTCTCCAATTCCTGGAGGTGTGTGTTTAGTTCCTGTATTTGGCGCCTCGCTTGGGCCTTGACATGAGCTCCAATTGCGATGAATTTACCCCGTAGCACTGCTTTGGCTGTGTCCCACAAGTTTTGGAATGTTGTGTCAGAGTTTTCATTGGTTTCCATAAATTTTTTGATCTCATCTTTAATTTCTTCTCTGACCCATTGTTCGTTCAATAGCATATTGTTCAGCCTCCAAGAATTTCTGTATTTCCTTGGGCATTTGAATTGCTGATTTCCAGCTTCATTCCGTGGTGGTCTGAGAGGGTACATGGTATGATTCCTATCTTTTTGAAGTTACTTAGATTTGCTTTGTGTCCTATCATGTGGTCGATCCTGGAGAAGGTGCCATGTACTGCTGAAAAAAATGTATAATCTGTGGCCTTAGGATAAAAAGTTCTATAAATGTCAACCAAGTCCAGTTGTTCTATTGTTTGTATTAGCTCTGTTGTTTCTTTGTTGAGTTTTTGTTTTGTTGATCTGTCTATTGTTGTTAGTGGGGTGTTAAGGTCACCCACTACTATTGTGTGCATATCTATGTCTCCCCTTAAGTCTGTAAGTAATTGCTTCACGTAGCTAGGTGCATTGGGATTTGGTGCATATATGTTCACGATGGTAATTGCTTCCTGATGGATCAATCCTTTCACCAATATATAATGTCCTTCTCTGTCCTTTTTGATGTCTGTAAGCTTGAAGTCTATATCATCTGAAATTAGGACAGCTACCCCAGCCCTTTTTTCTCGTCCATTGGCGTGAAATATCTGTTTCCATCCCTTCACTTTAAATTTCTTAGAGGCTTTTCTGGTTAGATGTGTCTCTTGTAGGCAACAGATAGTTGGATCTTGTTTGATGATCCATTCCGTTAATCTGTGCCTTTTGATTGGTGAGTTCAGGCCATTTGTGTTAAGAGTCAATATTGAGATGCTGCGATTTTGCCCTGCCATACACATGTGTCTTTGTGGGTGTTGGTTACTGTGTAATTACCCCTCCTTGTGTGGGCTTTAGTGGGGAGATCTTCCTGTTTGCCATCTTTGCTTGTGGTTTGCCCCTGTTTTTTCTGTGTTTAGCACATTTCTAAGGAGATTTTGAAGAGTTGGTTTTGTGCTGGCTTATTCTTCAAGTTTCTCTTTGCTATGGAAGTATCTGATTTCGTTCTCGAATATAAATGAGATCTTTGCTGGGTACATTAATCTTGGTTGACAGTTGTTCTGTTTCAGGATTTGGAAGATCTTTGTCCATTCTCTCCTTGCTTGTAGGGTCTCTTCAGAGAAGTCAGCAGTGATCCTGATTGGTTTTCCCCGGAATGTGATCTTTTCTCTGCTTCGTACTTGTCTTAGGATTCTTTCTTTGTCTTCGTTGGAGTGGAACTTGAGCACCATATGTCTGGGTGAAGATCGCTTTGGGTCATATCTGCTGGGAGTCCTCTGACCATCCTGGATTTGGGCTGGGTTCATGTTCCAAGTGTTTTGGAAGTTTTCCTGTATAATTTCTTTGAGCACCGTTTGCATTCCTGATTCTCTTTCTGCTCCTTCGGGCAGTCCCATAATTCTGATATTAGATTTTCTTAGGTTGTCTTTCATCTCCTGAATGGTCTTATTGGCTTTGTTCAGGTTTGTTTCTAGCTGTTTAATGAGCTGGGTGTGTTCATTTTGTGTGTCTTCGGTTTCAGAGATCCTCTCTTCTGCTGTATTTATTCTGTTAGTTAGGCTCTCAAGTTTGTGCTCTAAGTCAAGGATTTTGTTTTTGACTTGCTGTATTTCTGTGACTATGTGGTTCTTGAATTCCTTGAAGTCTTCCCAGTTCTTCTCATTGTCTCTGACAGCTTTTAACATTATTTTTTTAAATTCCTTGTCTGGTAGAGCTTCCATGTCTTCTTCTCGTATCTCCGAAATAGATATTGGCTTTTGGTCTTTTTTTTGGTGAGGTACTGGCTCTCTCGTCTGGATCATTCCCTTTCCTGAAGTTTCTTCTCATTGCGTTATTGTTTCTTGTTGATTTCAGGGATGTATTCTCTGATTTGTTTATCTACAGTTTCTGGTCTTTGTGCAGTAGTTTGGAGTAGGTGTGAGTTCGCTGCTTCCTTTGGTTTACTTTTGAAGGAGAATTTCTTTGAGTTCTATTGGAGATGTTTGGTGCGGGGGGATAGCTATATCAACCCCTGAATGTCTATAACCCTCTGTAGCTTGGTTTCTGTAAGGTCTGTTGGTTAGACCTTTCGTCCTGTGTGTGTTTTCAGGGGTAGGGCTTAGTAGCAGTATTTTGTAGCTTCAGGGCTCCTTGTCTGTAGTTTTGGGGTGGATTTGGAAGACCCCTAGCGCCCCTCAGGCCTGCAGTTGTGGAGCTGCCCAACCCTGGCCTGATGTGAAACTCAGATGCTGGTGTGCTGAGGGGTTTGCCCAGAGGGATTCCTCAGAGGACTGCTGTTGTTGTGCTGGGGCAGTTTTCCTAGGGGGATCCCTCAGAGGAACCGAAGCAGCACTCCCGCCGCAGGCGCGCACTGCTGGCGACCTCCTCTGTGGGGCCTCAGGCGTTCAGCAGTGAGAAGCTGCAGGCTCGCACACCAGAAGTTGCTGTTGCACCGAGTGGTTTTACTGAGGCAGCTCCCTCAGAGGAACTGAAGCAGCACTCCCCGTTGCAGGCGCTCGCTGCTGGCGCCCGCCGCTGGTGCCCGCCTTTGTGAGGCCACAGGCATTCAGCAGTGAGAAGCTGTGCTGGCGCACACCAGAAGTTGTTGCTGCACCAAGGGGTTTTACCGAGGCAGATCCCTCAGAAGAACTGAAGCAGCACTCCCTGCCGCAAGTGCTCGCTGCTGGCGCCCGCCGCCGGTGCCCGCCTTTGTGAGGCCACAGGCATTCAGCAGTGAGAAGCTGTGCTGGCTTGCACCCCAGTTGCTGTTGTTGTGCTGGGGCAGTTTTCCTAGGGGGATCCCTCAGAGGAACCAAAGCAGCACTCCCTGCCGCAGGCGCGCACTGCTGGCGGCCTCCTCTGTGGGGCCTCAGGCATTCAGCAGTGAGAAGCTGCAGGCTCGCACACCAGAAGTTGCTGCTGCACCGAGGGGTTTTACTGAGGCAGATCCCTCAGAGGAACTGAAGCAGCACTCCCCGTTGCAGGCGCTCGCTGCTGGCGCCCGCCGCTGGTGCCCGCCTTTGTGAGGCCACGGGCTTTCAGCAGTGAGAGGCTGTGCTGGCGCACCCCAGAAGTTGTTGTACTATGTGGTCTGCCCAACGATGTCCAGTAGAGAGAGTTAAGCTGCGCAAGTCTCCTGCACCTTACCACTGGGGTACCTGTAGGAGCTCTCCGCCCTGGCTCCCACACAAGTTGGAACGTTCAATTCTTGCACAGCCTCAGACTGGGAGAATTCTGGGGGACAGGGGGCACTGAACAGGGACAGTCTCAGTATAGTTCTCTCAGGGAGCGAAAAGCCCGAAAATAGTTTTTTTTTTTTTCACCTCTGGCGCACTCCACCTCTCTGGGTTCCTGTGCGTCCCAGCGCCACAAAGTCGCCAAGCTAGGTGCCTCCAGGGGCCAGTGTTGCTGTCTCCAGCTGCCCTGGGTCCTCTGGGCTTCCCGCTGTTGCACCCCCTTCCCGGGATGACTCACCACGTTTTAACCGGGTCTTTGTGTTTCCTGCGTTCCTTCTCTGGATTTCTTCCGAACCATGTGTTTCTTCTTGGATGCTCGATGTCCAGGGAGCTTCTGGCACTCCTTCCTGTGGTTCCTCAGTCCGCAGATCTCTCTCCAGCCGCGCCCTGTCTCTCCTTCAGCGCCTCCCTTTCTATGCCCGTCCTCCCAGGTCGGCCATCTTCTCTCCCTTCCAAAGCGGGTTCATTTGCTTGGTTGATCAGAGTGACTGCTCAAGCCATCCTTGACTTCTGGTTTTATGTTGTGTTTTAGTAAGCTTTTAACGACTATTTGAAGTACTGACTAGTAATATCTTAGGAAGGAAGATTTATTTTGGCCAACAGGCTCTAGATACACTATCCAAAATTGAGTGGTTCCATGGGTCCAGGACTGGTGAGGGTGGAGAACAGTGGAGAGCCCATTCATTACACAGCAGAAAAGGAAACAGAGAGCGATGTGAAGCATACTCTGCCTCTGTAACCTACCTGCCCTCTCTTGAGAAGCACCTCCCCATGGTGACCCGTTAGTGCCTTGGGATTTCTCATTAGGCTCATGCACAGCCTAGTTGCCATGAATAGATGTAATCTCCACCATCAATTCACTATTGTTAGTCATTGAATATTGGAATATAAATGGCATGAATTTAAGGATCTAAATTGTAAATTCTGTATTTATTCTATTGCTGAATATTGGCAGTTTTCTTATAAACCTTATTCCTCTATTTTAGTGGTTTTTTGTTTTCTGTGATGATTTTTCTTTCAGCTTTAAGAAGTCTCCCATCCTCTCCCATTCCTCTTTCCCCATTCCTCCTAACCGTTTCTCCCCTAGGTTCACAATGTTATAGTCCTTCAGGAGAAGTCACAAGTCCATCATTCTGTCTTAAAATATATATCCTGGCACAATGGGAATTTACCCATGTGGGAGTCCATCTTTTCATGAGACGCATACAGGAATATTTATTCACTCCCAGTATTCTAGTCTCCATTATGCAGTTGATATACGAGAAAAGACACACACACACACACACACACACACACACATATATACACTCATCTGTTTACCAATATATGTATTTGTTTTGTGTAGTTGCATAACATTGCCTTATTTCAGAGAGAACATATTGTATTCTTTTCCTTTTGGAACTTGTTTATTTCACTAAGCATAGTGCTCTCCTCTCCAATTACAAATAGTAGATTGTTGCTATTGGTAGATTTTCACTATTTTTTATGGGTATATATGTTTTGATGAAGTAAATATACCACTTTTGTAACCATCGCAGTTTCTATGGATATAAGATTATTAGTATATGATTGCTATCATGGATTATGCTGCTGTAAATATAGGTATGCAGGTCACCTTCTCATATTCCGATTTCAATTCATGTGGATATATTCTCAGAAGTGGGATACCTCAATCATATGGCAGATCAGTTTCCACTTGCCAAAGCACTCTCCATACTGATTTCCATAGTAGCTTTACAAGGTACTCTCCCCACCAAAATGGAGCAGATGTGCCTTTCTCCCTCAATCTTATGAGTGGTGGTATTAGTAGATTTCTGTGTGTAGGTCTTTCTCACTGGAGTGAGGTGGGACCTCAGTACGGTTTGTATTTGCTTTTCTCTAATGGCTATGGAGCGTGAGCGCTTTTTCATATGTCGGCCAGCCATTTGAATTTCTCCTTTTGACAAATTCCTGTCCTTCATCCATTTCTTAATGGAGTTGTTTGTTTGGCTGTTGCTTGAGTATCTGATGCTCTCTGTAAATCTTGGATGTTATTCCACTATCTGTTGTATATTGTGCAAAGATTTTTTTTTTTCCATTTGGTTGATTTACAGACTGCTTTACCCTGTGCCATATAACTTCAAGCACACTGCACTGTCCCAAGTCAGAAATGTCTATGCAATTGTTTGCTCCACAGATAGATGTAATAGGGAAGTGAGAAGTTGAATCCAGCAGCTTCAAGTGGATTTTTCCATGTGGATGGCTAGGGTACAAACAATTAAGACCACTACCTTCAGCTTCTCCCAGAAATTGAAAGGGAGCAGGATCTCAAGGGCAACATCAGACAAGGACCAGGAGCCATGTGGGTATCAACATTGCAGATGTTATCTTTACCTGCAACACCACAATGCCCAATCCATATTTCACGATTTGTGTTGACTTTATATAATAAATCCAGTGCAAATAATGACAAGCCTACCATGTATATTTGGACAGTGGTGGAAAACATTAGTGCTCATTTATTGTATAGTTGCAACATTTCATCTCCAGCTTTGATATAGCTGACTTTGTAATAAAAATAAATCTTTAAAAAAATTGCAAATTGTCATGGAAGTTTTTGGATTTTCAGGACATGAAAAATAATGTGGATAAAATGGCAGATTTGTGGTGTACCTGCAGTGTTAGAAAACATTGAGCTATTCTTGTTAGGTTAAAATGAAAAATATTCTACAGGTATGGGATTAGAAGAGTGGATAGAGAAATCCCAGAGCCTGTGGTACTATGCCATAAAATAATAAAATAAATAAATGAACTTTTCACCTCTGACAATGCAACTCACAACAAAGTATTGAATGCCCCGTATGTCACTGAATAAATGAAAACAAAATCAAAAACCTTCTTGAAGAAAATGTTGCTAGTGTATGACCTACATGTCACTGAGAAATTAATAAGAAAAAGGTTTTTGAAAGAAATGAAAATAAAAATAAAATATTAAAACCCATGAGATGCAGCAAAACGAGTATTAAAAGTGAAATTTATAACATCTGGGCTTACAAAAAAATAGAAATATCTCAAATAAATGACCTAGCGTATCTTCAAGGACTTATTGAAAAATAAAAAAGTGGGCCAGCAGAGTGGCCTAGTGGCTAAAGTCCTCGCCTTGAACACCCCGGGATCCCATATGGGCGCCGGTTCTAATCCTGACAGGCTTGCTTTCCATCCAGCTCCCTGCTTGTGCCCTGGGAAAGCAGTGGAGGATGGCCCAGTGCTTTGGGACCCTGCAGCCATGTGGGAGACCTGGAGGAGATTCCTGGCTCCTGGCTTCAGATCGGCATAGCACCTGCCATTGTGCTCACTTGGGGAGTGAATCATCGGACGGAAGATCTTCCTCTCCATTTCTTCTCCTCTCTGTATATCTAACTTTGTAATAAAAATAAATAAATCTTAAAAAGAAAGAAAAATAAGAAGTGATCAAGAAGCTAGAAATGATTAAGATCACAGGAAAAATAGAATTGAAACTAAGAAACTACAAATTGCAACAGGGAAGTACCTTTTTTTATGAAGATTAACAAGACAGTGTTGTAGCAAGATAAGCAAAGTAAACAAAAGAGGAAAAAAATAAAATTAGAGACAAATAAACAAATATCATAAACTAATAAGATGATCTCTTCTTGATGGATGGATTCCTTGCTCATTGTGTGGTATCCTCCTTCATTTCCTTTAATATTATTCATGTCAGTTTGCATCTATTTTTGTTGATGAGATATGTCTGCCATAGGCAGTAGATAGATGGGTTTTGCTTTTTGATCCAGCCTGTTAATCACTGACACTCTATTGATCCATTTAAGTCATTTATATTCAGGGTTAATACCAAGAGGTAGTAATTTGGTGTTGTCATTTTAACAATGCATTGTTCATTGTTCAATTTAGTCTTTTGTTTTATTAGGATATGCTCCATGTTTGCCTTAGGTTTGGGCAGATGCTATTCGTTTCCTCTGTCAATAGAACAACTTTTAGTATTGTTTTTGGGCAGGTCTGGAAGAGACAAACTCAGGTTTTCTCATTGTGGAAGAATTTTATTTTCAAAAACAAAGGAAAGCTTTGCTGGGTACATCATTTTGGGCTTACATTTTTTTTTCCTTTTAGAATCTGAAATATATCACTCATCTCTTTTGGCCTGTAGAGTTTCCTATGAGATGTCAGTGGTGAGGCTGATTGGGTTGCCTCTGCATGTTAATTTCTTTTTTCACCTGCATATTAAAGGATCTTTACTCTGTTTTCTACTGAATAGAACTTGATTATCTTTTATCCTGGCCAAGATCACTTTTGGTCAAAGATTCTGAGAGTTCTGTGCCCCTCCTGTATTTTGTTTCCAATTCTTTCTCCATATTAGGGAAGTTTTCATTTATTATTTCATTGAATACATTTTTAAATCCAGTGTCTCTGCACATTCTTGAGTTCCCATAATTCTTATATAGCCTTTTAATACTGTGTCTTAGCCCCAGTGCAATAGTGTAGTGGTTAATGTCCTCGCCTTGCATGCGCCAGGATCCCATATGGTCACCACTTCTAATGCTGGCAGTCCTGCTTCCCATCCAGCTTCCTGCTTGTGGCCTGGGAGAGCAGTTGAGGATGGCCCAAAGCCTTGGGAGCTGAAGCCACGTGGGAGACCCGGAAGAGCTCCTGGCTCGTGGCTTCGGATTGGCTCAGCTCCAGCCATTGCGGTCATTTGGGGAGTGAACCATCAGACAGAAGATCTTCCTCTCTGTCTTGCCTCCTCTTTGTGTGTCTGACTTTGCAATAAGAATAAATCTTTTAAGAATAGTGTGTCTTAATTCTTGAATATTTTTGTTAGCTTGATTCTTCTCCTCTTCCAGTTTTTTAATTTCTGTCCCCATTGTTAAAGAAAATGTCTTTCAATTCTGACATTCTTTTCTTCTGCCTCATTCTATTATTGAAGCTTTCCACTGAATTTTTAATTCGTTCTATTGTGTTCTCCATTTTAAATTATTTGTCTTGATTATGTTTCAGCATTGCTATTGCCTGTAAGACTTATTCCTTAAGTTTCTTGAATACTGTTTTTGCTTCTCGCTGTTTTTCTTTATACCATTTTTAAAAATTCTTTTTTCACCATTTTTGGGATTTCTTCCTCAGTTAACTCTGAGGTTCCTTTGTAGGGGAGACATCAGTACTATTCATTGTGCCTCTGTCTCTTCTTTTGCTTTTCAGCATCGCACATCTGGCAAGCAGATACCTCTCCTTAGGGGACACTTCTAAGCTGTTTGCCCACTGGTCTACAGGTAAATTTTCCTTGTTGCATTTAGTACCTGATTCTTTCTTCACAGTCACCTGTGCTACTTCCTCCAGTGAATTTCAGTCTCAAGTTCTTGTGTTAGACTTCCACCATGGTCTCTGTAGCCCCAGCTCTCAGTTCTCCACTTTCTACCCCGCTATGATCCTGTGCTATGGCTTCACCTTTGCCTCTATAGCCTTTTTTCCCACTCTCAGGTAGAACTGTGCTTGTGAGTAAAGAGTCACCAGCTATCCTAAGTTACAGGGTTGCCAGCAGTACTGCTCTTGCTGAAACCTGCTGACCATTAGATCTGAAGGCCACCAAGATCTATTTTGGGTGGAACCTATGATATACCATTTTGTTATTATTTTCCCTGTGAAACTAGTACAATGCATTGCCCTGGAAGTGAATTCTTCTCTGGCTCAGTGACTGCAAGCCACTGTTGTTTCTTCAGCTGCTCAGCCTTATCCTCAGTACACCAAATGGCAACCCATGTGGCACTCATTGGAGTCTGGGCCTTCTAGTTGATAGATCTGGGACTACCTAGAGCTATATTGGGTGGATTATGTAGAATGCCTAGTCAGTACTCTTTTCTTTATGGAACCAGCGCAATACATAGAGCCACAAATTAGCTTGTTCCTGGCTCAGTGCATAGACAGCTCTCATTGATCTTCAACCACAGTCCCACATCCTTTCTTCAAGTACACAAAAAGGCACGTGATGTGACAATGGTGGGGGTCTGAGCCATCAAATCCACCCTTTTTCTGCACCTGACTGATTGGGCTCTGTCACTACCTTCTGCTCATGGTGAAATCAAGCGTATCAGCAGAATGGGCAGTTCTCTGCCTGGATTCAACTCTTGAACTTGAGGTGAACTTCCCTTCCAACAAGGCTGTTGGTGAATCTGTGATTGCTGAACACTAACTGCCACTGGGGTACTTGGTCACTGCACCACTGCTCCACAATCTCTCCTCTGCTTTCCCATGTCCACAAGTCTGCAGATGTGTTTCTACTATTGGTCTGGGCTCTCCTATTTCCTGGGATCCAAGTCTGTATGCCTCACCCTGGTTAATGATTCTCCCTCTCAGATAATGTATCCGTAATCCATTCCTCAGCCTTGTTTCCCCACTACATTCTTCTGAATTTATCATTGGAAGAGAGCGCAAAAGCATTTTGTAAGTACTGAGTTTAATCCTGGTGTTATGCAATCTCGAGGAAATGGTACTTTTTGTTGTTTTAAAAAGGTGATCCTGACTATGTGTGTTCTTTCAGTGATTTCACACCCCCAAAATTGGATTGTTGTGAATTGATACTAATACTAATGTGTCATTCCTGCCCATAAACTGTTTCCTAATGGGATTTAATGGATGTTGCTGCTAGTAACCATTTAGTGTGCAAATACAATCGATAGTATAGGTAAAATGTTAATTTTAAATTCTTGAAAACATATGGTGTATTTTAGCTTTATTGATTTTCTATATGCTGGCTGTCTATTTCTCATTACCAGTTTGGTGCTTTAGTAACACATTTCCAAATTTAATACTGGAGAAAATGAAATGAAAGAACGTAATAGTCAGGTGTGCTGCTTTAAATATTTGAAGTAAGAAACAATCATGTATTGGTCATATCATTAGGGTGTCTTTTGCATTGATACTTTAGTAGGCCCTTTCAAAACCAAGGAGAGTGTACAAAGGCCTCATCTCTAGAGGGACAGGTGTCAAAGGATTTCTGACTGTCTGCACCTTATGCTGTCTTTAAAAACATTCTTCTCTCCCATATCCATGGTCATCATAGTTTCATGTACTTCCAGATGTGGTGGCTTCTACCATCGCTTAATGCTTGCACAACACCTGATATGGTGAAATGCTTCCTAAGTGGCATTTAATATAGTATGTGGAATATAAAACATTTACTGATCCCCTGAGTTCCATAGTTAATTCACTAAAGGTCATAAAGGTCCAGAGTCATCTGTTTGGGATTTCAAATATTACGTCAATCAAGATGGATAGTGTAGTATCAAAGAACCACTATCTGTGAGCCCTGCAACTGGATCAAATCACAGTCACATATTGCATACTGTTGTTTGTGTCAGACAGTGTATGTGATGGTGGTCCCAAACATTTGTGTTACCTGGTGACATGATAAGTATACTAGTTCAAGTATATTTTCAGAATTTGTCCTTGTTTTTCAGTGCCACAAGGCTTGACTTCGTTTCTCTGTTTCATTTGCATTTTTATTCAACAGGAATTTTAGAACCCTCTGTATCCCTGTTCAGTCCTTAAGATCAGGCTTTAAGACATTTTCTGGTGCAGTCTAAGGGCTCCATAAGTACTTATCATTGCAAGCAGTATACACACTAATAGAAATAGGCAGCACTGATTATACTTTGGGTGTAATATAATTTTGTAAGGCAAAATTTACTTTGGGTGTAATATAGTTTTGTTGCTTTCTGGTCTGACCTGGAAGCCTCGTCAAGATTTTAAAAACTGGTTTGAAAATGATGTATTCATTTACTTATTTGAAAGTCAGCATTGGAGAGAAAGAGAGAGAGAGAGAGAGAGAGACCTTGCACCTGCTGGTTGATTTCTTCAGATAGCTACAACAGCCAGGGCTGTGCCTGGCTGAGGCACTGCATGTGGGATTCCCACATTATTAACCACCAATCTAAAATGACTGGAACCCAGTTTATTGTGGCTTACTCCAGTGTAACAAATATAATGCTGCTTTATATAGGAGTCTAAATGAATATTATGTGTACGTGTAATTTCTTTTTTTTTATCTTTTAAATCTTACTACCCTGCCAAATTCATACACAACTCTGGAGACTTTCGTGATAGCAAGATTATTTTAAGAGGTGTTGCTTTGAAATTTGAGTTTGTAATGTTAATTCTATATCAGAAATGCTTGCATATTAGTTTTCATGTTGTGTTTGCAGTGATAATTATGGATATTTTTATGGGAGGCTCCAGTTGTGGTACAGTTAAAAGCATATAAGTCTTTTTTTATGACATGCCTTGAATATATTATGAATTTTCACTTTTGCTTTAAGGTACCTGATGGTCGAGGAAAACTGCCCGCTAGATCAAAGGGCTGATGTGTCACTTGTGGATGAAGTCTGCAACTATACAAAAAAAGAAATCTTGATCTATAGGTATTAAATGCCTTTTGTTTTGTGGCTGTAACATGTCTAAAACTCATTTTTATTTTTAAAGGATTGCCTAAATGATAGCAATATTAACATTAGTGAAAGAAGAAAAATCAGAACTCTCATTTAATTCTTATAGTGTGCTTTTATGAAGTCAATTTTATCAGGCAATTCTCTTGGTGTTTTAATTAATATTTTGAAATAGTATATTCCCGTAATTTCATATTAATAGTCGAATAATTACTTTTTGTTCATAGAAAAAGAGTTGAAGATCTTGAGCAAGAAATGGATAGAACCATTCGTAATTCCCAAAGATTGGTATGTATGTGTGTGTGTGTGCATTCATTCATTCATATAGTTTTTTAATATCAGTGTGTTTATGTGGATTGAAAGAGAAATGGAATACATTGACCAGTTGTATGCGTTTCTTTTGTGTTTAGAGATATTTTCACATTTTCAGGATTTCAAATAATGCGAGATAAAAGGAAAATTAAACACATTGCACTCAACAAAGGAAAGATTTTAAAACATCAGTGGGGTCTCATATTAAAGCAGGATAGTTATCTGTGAAAAAGACATCTGTTTTTCTGGACAATTATTCCAGGAGAACATAAAGTAGAAGTGTACCATTTAAAATCGTTAATTACCTTTACATGTGAAGCACAATAGATAATATGGCCATTGAGGTTTACATTAGAGGTGTTTGTGACTTTGGAGTTGCTTGAAGTATTTTTTTCAATTTGTCAGGTATTTCCAGTGTTTATGATAAATGTACTTCTTATATTATAAAAACATTGAATTTTTTTGTTTTTTAGATACTTTCTTATGACAAAGAAGCACAAATCAATTGGGTAAGTTTCACAGTGCCTTAAATGTTTTGTCTGTGTTTAATTAAATTTTGGTTTTCTGTCAAGAACCTAGGCATGGCAATTGGTGGAAAAACGCTATGTTAAAAAAAAAAGGTAGTAAAATTATGTGCCTCTGATAAATAATGCATTGTTACATCACGGTTATTTATTCAGTCTACTTTCAGCACAATCCTACCTCAGAAAGAACTTGTATTCTGCTAGGGGTTTAGAGGAACTTGGTGTATATGCTCCTGTTTATGCATGTACATTTTGGAACATTGGATTGCCCCTTGTTATGTAGAAGAACCAGAAAACTCTGTGGATCATTTTATTCATTTGTAAAACAAATGGGATTAGAAAAAGAGCTAGAACTGAGGGTTCTATTAAGTGATTCTGAGTGTTGGTACAAATTAAGAAAAGAATCATCTGGAGAACTCGTTGTCTGTGCTGCAGAGGAACTGCATGATGAGGAAGTGAAGTGGGTGTAGACTTTGAGCAGTTAGAAGGAAGAGCAGAGCTAGAGCTGTTGACAGTAGCTGTCTACTGGGGAGTGCCTGTCACAGGGAGGTAGAGGCATCATGCCCTGTAGTTAAATGTGTTACATCTGAAATCAGTCTGTCTTGGTTGTATGCTCTCTTTATGACAATTCCCTGTTTTTCTTACCTATAAAGTAGAGATACTAATAGTACTCATTTCTTGATTTATTGTGACGATTAAGAAATATATGGATGTTTGTCAAGTGCTTGACATGATTAGGCATACGTGTTACCATTGTTGTTACCTGAAGACTTGTGGATGTTAGGCAAGTCTGAGTGGAGCATAGCATGAGAGTGGTATATATTTATTTACATTGTCCTGACTCAGTTACACCGGTTGTTAGATTTTGGAGATAAAGCAAAGGTCTTGAGCTCATTTGTTAGTATCTTCACCTAAATAACTATAACAACCAATGTTCAGATGATGCAGAAAGGTGCCATAAAGTCATCCTCAATATCACTGTCATTGGATAAACTTTTTTTAGCACTCTTAGACATATATGCACACATATAGCAACACACGAGCATACATACATATATACATGCACATGCACTTTTTGAAAACTTTGTAATGTTTATATATTGAATTGACAGGTGGAGGGAGGGATAGACACAATTAACCTTCCATCAGATGGTACCCTTTTTTTAAGGATTTATTTATTTTTATTTATTGGATGAGCTCATCTTAGGCAATTGTGGACAGTTGGGGACTGAATGAGTGGGCAGAAGTGCTGTGATCTTTTTAAAATGTTTTAAAAATTTTATCTTCCACATAGTTTACGTATTTCATAGTTTTCAAATATATGGTTTTAAGAACATGATAAAGTTCCCCTTTACCTTTCCTGCATTGTTCATCCTTTCTTATTTTTGTTTCAATCTTTTCATTTTCTTTAAATGTGCAAGATTTCCCTTTCCTTAAATAAATATTTGAATATATGTTAAGTAGAAAAATTGCTGTTCACGAGGAGTTTAGACAAAGGCAATAAGTATTTGTTCAAAAATATATTATTATTTTTGTTATTATGTATATTTGTGGGATGTTGCCCCTGGATCTCTGCCTGCTAAGGCCATGCTGGAGGCCACAGGTAAGTGACACACCATATCCTTGGCTGAGACCTCAAGCTGGCCTGTTCACTGGACATGCAGCAAGAATGATGAGCTGAATCCCAGTCTCTCTTCTCTGCCCCTTTAATGAACTGTGCTAGGACTTCCTTTATAAACAACTCTAGGAAGTCAAATGTTACATTCATCCTGCTTTTCAGCAGGTAAAGAGTTTGCCCTGAGACACAGCCAGCTTTCTGTGCTTCCTGACCTTCAACTTTATTGGAGGGATCAAAGAGACAGGCATATCTAGCAGCCTGTCACAGTATCGTGGTTGGGTGGAAGTATTGTCAGGACCACCTTTCTGCCTGCCCGTTTTCCTACTCTTTATAAGCGTGTGACTTCTTTCAAATAAACTGACATCCCCTACTATCAGTTTGTCTCCATTGTTTCTGCTGCAGAGGATCACTGTGACCTCATCCCCGAGATTAGTTACTCCATAAAGTGAAAACATGTCTTTTGGAAACTGATTATTAAAACTGAATGTTCCGCATTTGCGTGCATTTTGTTGTGAAAGATGTTTAATTCGTGTATGTGTATGTCTGTGTGTGTATGTGTATGTGTGAGTATGTGAGAGAGAGAGAAAGAAAATGTTGTAAAGTATTTGAGGGCCCAAGGATATAAACATTGAGTAAATTCTCATCTTGCATGCACCAGGATTCCATAACGGTGACAGCTAATGACCTGCTTGTTATACTTCCTATCTAGCTCCCTGCTTGTGGCCAGGGATAACAAAGCAGTAAATCCAAAACCCTTAGGATTATACACCCATGTGGGAGAGCTGAAGGAGACTTCTGGCTCCTGACTTTGGATGAGCTCAGCTTAGGCAATTGGGGACAGTTGGGGACCGAATGAGTGGTCAGAAGAACTTTCTCTCTTCTGTCTACTCATTCACTCCTTCCAATAAAGGGTCTGGCACAGTGGCCTAGTGGCTAAAGTCATTGCTTTGAACGTGCCAGGATCCCATATGTGCACCAGTTCTAATCCCTGCAGTTCTACTTCCCATGAAGCTCATTGCTTGTGGCCTGGGAAGGAAGTCTAGGATGACCCAAAGCCTTGCCTTCTGCACCCATGTGGGAACCTGGAGAAAGTTCCTGGCTCCTGGCTTCACACTGGCACAGCACCAGCCATTGTGGTCTCTCAGGGAGTGAATCATTGCATGGAAGATCTTCCTCTCTGTCTCTTTCTCTTTGTATATGTAACTCCACAATAAAAATAAATAAATCTTTTTTAAAAAGATAAATGAATCTTAAAAAACGTTATTTGTGTAAGAATTGCCAGGGAGAGAAGGAAAAGGAGGAAGAGACAAAAAATCCTGCACATAATTGCTTTTGTCCTGAGAACCCACAATGATTGTGGCTGGGCTGTGGCTGAAGCTGAGAGCTTGGAACTCAGTCCATATCTCTCATGTAGATGGCCAGGAATCCAGATGCTTAATCCATTACCACTGTTTCAGAGTGCATGATCAGGAATCCAGAACAAGGAGATGGAGCCATGAATTGAACCCAAGTACTCTAATGTGGGACATGGCTGTCTTTAGTGGCAGCTTGCCTTCAAGGCCCAACAACAGCCCTTACTGTGATCATTCTTTGTGTCTTTACCCTGAGATAGTTTCAAGTTCCATGAATGAGCGAATGCCACTTTTTCGTCAGCAAACCTCTTAGAAGGCTTTGTAGATGTGAGTGCTCAGTGTTTGAACACAGTGATTTGAAGTATAACATAGTCATTGGCTGAAATTTGTCTTAACCTTTGAGAATAAGCTGTAGACTCAGAACTAGGTGTTCAGTTCATGTGGCAGTAAAGATGCTGCTTAGGATACCTGGTCCTCTGTTGGGCTGCCTGATTTAAGTCCAGGCTCCCCTGCTTCTTATCCAGCTTCCTGCTAATGTGCACCTTAGGCTAGAGCAGCTGATGGTTGAAGAATTTGGTTCCTGACACCTGTGTGAGAGACCCAGATTGAATCCTGGGTTCTTCTTTAGTCCGGCCTGTCTCTGGCTGTATGGCAAATGAGGAGTGAATAAATTTATGGAAAAAAAAATCTGATTCCTTGTCTTTCATAATAAAATAGTCTCAAGAATTTGCCATTAGTTTGTATAGATTTTTTTCATATATAGCCTTAATATTACTAGATTACCAGTGATTCAATTTTTTCTTCTACTTAACAAGCAAATGTGTTAAAGTACAGAAAAGCATTTTGAAACAATGTGTTTCCACATTGTTAACAGTTTAATATGTTATGTATTTTCTTAATCTGTTTTGGTATAATTTTTTAGTAAAAATTGATGACATCATTACATACTGGAAAAGATTTTACACATGCACTATTTTTTGAAAGCAAGGCCTACAAAGAAGTAAGGTATCATTTTTGTAAATATTTATGTGACCTATTCTTTGGCCTTTGCTCTTTTTAGCATGTACTTAAATTTTAGGCAAATATAAATTTGATATATTTTGATATTATATTTCCTTTTATTTGTGAAAAGCTGCATACTATGTGTTCTTTTAACTTGTAGAAAATTATAGACCAACAGTTTTGTCCAGAGGGATTTGCTTGGGAGAATTTCACATCAGAAACTCCTCCCCCAACCCCACCAACAGTTTCCCACACAAGGAAATCAGGGGAGAAGCAGGGCCTCCTACTCACATCCATTAAAAGGGCAGTCTGAATGCAGACCACACTGTCGGCCCTTTGCTGAGACACTTGCCTCCTCTATCAAGTGCAGGAATTTCTGTTTCCTCATTTTTTCCAATAAACTAGGTTAAAATTGGTTAAAACATTATAGACCAAGTGACAGTACTTACATTTATATGAATAAGCTAGTAAATCTTTGGGTTTTTTTGGACATTTCTGCCTTCCACAAAAATGCATGTAATCTATGTTTTCTAAGAATAACATACTTTGAGTTTTAGCTTTTTATCAATACAAATGTAACATGATGTATAGAATTCTGTGGGCTTCATTGAAGTCCAACAGACATTGATCATATCAGCTATATTAAAAGGTGTGTTTTTTGCCAGCAAGCTGTAAAAGTATCTTAAGACCTTTATGGTTTCACACAATTGCAGTTCGTTTTCTCTAGAAATTATTGCCTTGAGGTAACTGACCAAACTTTCCAAGCTCTACGACTCTAAGTCTTTTTCCTTTGCTTGAAGCTTGCAACCTTTTACATAGCCCTTAGCTTATTACTTGGCCAAACAATTCTTGATCTTACGTAAGAGAGCACCATTTGTTGGCAAGTCATTTGCTTACCTGAAACTCATTTATTTTTTCAATAATTTCTTAAATACAATGTGTTTTACTTAGAATTGGTTAAAATTATATGTGCATTGGCTGATACATTTCTGCTCTGTGATATTTGCTTATTTTTTGCATAGATATTTTAATAATATTTTGTTGTCTTTAAGTGGGAAGCTTTTACTGCTAAAAGAAACATCAGTGACCTAAAGAAAGAAATGATTGCTGATATGCAAATGTGAGTATTTTAGTATTAACATTTAAAAAGTTTATTGCATTATTTTATTAATTAGGTAATTCTGTCATAAGGACATGTAACAAGTTTTCCAGTGAATCTGGCATATTTGATTGTGAAGTATCTACTAGTGTTATTCCAGATGAAATACTTAGGTTCCTGAACTATTACTTGGAGGAGACTTATGTGATATAACTGTATAAAATCTTGTTTTTCACATTTTCATATTGATATGGTCCTGAATCAGCAGCTTGTGTTGGGTTATTGATTTGGAAACCACGTTTTTCCCCACGGATGTGGTTAGATCTGTTCACTTGTCAGTCAAGTGACTCGCTTGTAGAGATGCCTCTCTGCACATGGAACTTGAAGTTGCACATACCACTCTCCTCCAAGCCCCCACTGGAGCCCATGTTGAAGAGAAACTCACACTGTCTTGCAGGAGATGCAGCACAGACATGTATAGAAAAAAAAGTAGGTTTTCAAGCCAGAGATGCTGGAGTCAGAAGGATGAAATGTAAAGGATGAAGCTGTGACACAGTTATGCTCCAAATATCAACATCTTTTGATAAATTTGTGAAGAGCAATCGTATTATCTCAGGTCCTCATTTTTCTGCATAAATTGACATTGTTTTGCAATATTAAGCTGGATGGGAGAATAAACATGTGATGTACAATACAAGGGGGAAAATAAGTGTACTGTGAGAATGGTCTTTGTTTTACCAGAATTGATTTCTTACCATAGTGTGCTGAATATTCAGCATTCTTGCTTGTTTTTCTACTCTCAGCAATTGAATTTTTAATGTTTGTTTCAGCTCTGATGATCAAGAACTAAGAAGATTATTTCAGAAGTTACATTTGTAATATAAAATGTTTAAGTAATAAAGTAGTAGGAAGATTTTACAGAATTGCTGATTTAAAAAATAAATTACCATTGTGATCCAATGGGTCATGTTACAATGAAAAGCTTACGTTTCTCAGACCCATGAAGTTTGTGTTTTAATCCTGGCACTTGTCATTTCTTATACTTCATTTAAACAACTTGCTCAGTTGCAAAATGATGGATTGGGATCGGCTGACTTTGATAAGCTCTTCCATTTCAGTTATTTGGCTCTGTGTCACAGTATTCATGGTAGTCTTATTTTGAAGTGGAATTAAAGCAATTCCAAGCTTCAGTAGAACACACTATCCTTCAGTAACAAATATTGGTTTTCCCAAGATAAATACTGGGAGAGATGAAAGAGTGTTTTGGTCAGAATAATCCTAGAAGATCTGCTTTTAAAAAGATACTGTGTTATTTAGAGTAGCTAATTTATGGCAGTGGTAATTTTTTTGAAGTATGGGTGGTTTCTCTTGGAAAAGTAACTTAGAGCTGCTTTTTTCTATTTGCAGTTTATCTGAAAGTGAGTTGGAAACTTTACAAAAAGACCCTTATGTGCTTAAAATTCCAGCTAAAACCTTTAACAGAGGTACAGTATTTTTCTCTGCACACTATAACCCCTTTATAAAATACATGTTAAGTCTTTACATATTCTGATAGTTAATTTCTCTTACTAGAAATTAATATGGTTGTTTAGAAATATTTTAGATTCTGGAACTATGAAAGATCTGTTCAACCCCTGATATAAAATACATGTTAAATCTTTATATTTCTGATTGTTAATTTATGTTACTATAAACTAATTTGATTATTTAGAAATATTTTAGATTCGGGAACTATGAAAGCTCTGTTCTAAGCTCTCCTTTGAACTACAAGGTTTGAGGTTTTATTTCCATAGCACTAATGGAAAGTATTTCTGTTTTCCTTTCTCAGTGGGGCTTCGGAGGATGATAAATGATCAGTGCTTTGACCTTTAAAAACCAAATTCTTGACATGTTAGTTATTACTAGCTTTTGCATATGAGTTAAAGAGTCCTTAAGTGGAAAAGCATTAGATTGTTTATATATTAGATGCATATTAAATTTTCATGCATATTGAATTAAATGCTTGAATTTTCATAAAGTAATTATCCTAAACATAAGATTTAAAATAGTTGGCTTTTAATTTAAAAGGTAGAAAAGCTTTATCTGAGTCTGGCTGCAATAATTAAAGCAAGAGAGGACTATTATAAGATATATTTTATATTGCTATCGTAAGATGTATTTTATGTCTCTATCCATTCTTTGTTGAGTTAGCATATTTAATGATCTCAAACTATTTTAGTAAGTAATTAAAATATGGGGCTTAACTCAATTTCTGTGGCATTGAAAACAAATTTATAATTATATAGAATCACATTTTAATAACCTTAAAAAGTTACAGAATTCATTTTGGGGAGACAAGCTTCATTAAAATTAGTCTTTTTCTGTATTTTAAAAATATCAAATTATTACAAATTTGAAGCAGCAACATAATTGGAAAGGGGAAACCACATAGAATAAATTTTTATCTGAATCTAATGAATAAGTCCTGGGGAGGGTAAATAATGTTTCAATATGTTGTAAAGGACTTATGTCAGTCACACTGAATGAAATATTGCATGCTTAAGAATTGTTATTTTTGTAGTGTTTACTTTTGATTTTTATCATTGAATTTTACTTTGGAAGGATAACCATTATTTCAGAGTAGTTTGCAAAATGGTAGACCTTTTGGTTGTTTACAGAAAAATTGCTTAATTAGTATGTATAAATTGACTATTCACTGATGAATCAAAAGTAGTTTCTGTCGCCTTAGAGTATATTTTGTGTTTTCTATTTTGCAAATCAGAAGCACTTCATAAATGGCGCAGATGTGCTTCTGTCTTGCAACCTTTGTCAACTGAAACATATAAAAGCATGCTGCCATTAAAAACTAAACAAAACCAAACTGCATGTCCCCTTAAACTTCCTACCACTCTGAACTATATCCAGCACATTTTTGCTTAACCTCTATGTTAACTTAAGTATAATAATTATTTTTTGAACAAAGTTTGATTCAGTTCTGTCTGGTAGCAACATAAATTAAGTTAGTTAATGGTCAGAACATACCTTAACCTTTAAAATGGCAATAACATAACTCAATGGTAATTGTGGAAATGGGATTCCAACTTTGTAGTATAGCTAAATGAAGCTATGAAAGAACTAGTGCTTTTGTGGAATCCCAGCACATCAAAGGGGAGGTTGGAGCCAATTGAGCCATCATGCTGGAACACTTTCCTTTGTATTTTCATCCCATTCTTAAAATAATATTTAAAATAGACATCTGGAAAACACAGATTCCTTACACTTACTGTGAGTTAGTTACCTTTGGAAAAAGAGCTGTATGACATCAAATATTTGCACATATATACATTTTTCTTAGAGGTTATACTATAGTACATTTTTTATCTTTTTGCCCATTACCTGTTTCTATCATTTTTCTCCATCTTCAGTGTACTCCTATTAATTCTTCCCACTTTACAGTCCTCTTGCACATTGGGAGCACAATGAATGATCAGCTTGGAAGGAGCTATGAATCTTTTGTGTGTAAGGTTTTTGGTCTGAATAACAAACTTAATCTTTCAGGATCTTTGAAGTTGTAATTTTTACTTAGTAGCTAGTTGATTTGCAGCTTTAGTCCTCTGAGTAGACACATTAGGGAGAAATCCTTTGAATCTGTCGTTACTTGGAACTATGCCTCACTCCAGATTTCTGCACATTTTCTACTTTCTCAGGTTTCATCTTCTAATAAGCAAAGTAGAAAAATGAATGGCTTATAAAAAATGATGTGGTCCATTTAATACAGCACATCCATGAGGAATAGTTGGTCTGACATGCAAGTCAATTGACCTAACTTTATAATAGGAACCATACATTGTTTCAAACAGATTAATACAAATTACATAAAGAACACTTACATTGTTTTGTAGAAGTTAATAAAGAAATGGTCAAATTAATTTTGATTTCTTAAAAGGTGCTAAAATAGATGAACATTTTAATGTCAGGCTTCCATTGTAAAAAAAAAAAAAAAAAAAACTTAAGCTACTCTTGAAGAGTAAGCTTTCATTTTAGGAGACAAAGATATTCAGGATAATACAATTTGATAGATAAATAAGCTACATTATTTTGTCTAAATGAAAATATATTATTGATCTTTATATCTTATTCAAGCATAGATTTATCATGTTGCTTTTATTTTTGAATATGTGATTGAAATTAAAATACAATATTTTCTGTGGTCATCAAAACAATGCCAAAATTATTCCCATAATTATAAATATTTTTTCTCCACATAAATTTTTAAAAAACACACACATATATATATATATGTGTATATATATATATATATATATACATATATATATATACTATTATTGTCTTTTCCTTTATTAAGGCTCAAGAAACTGAGATCATACTTTGGACCCTATGATTTCAATTGAGAGAGGAGAATCAAACTATGATAAATCCCCTAATTTTGACAGAAAATTTTCTGATATTGACTGCTGTTAAATTGTTGGCATCTGAGTTTGTTCCTTTGTGAAATGTCTGCCCATTTCCCATGCCTATTTCTTGAGTAGTTTGTTTGTTTTGGTGTTTTGGTTGTTCTGGAGTTCTTTGGATATTCTGGAGATTAGCCCCCTATTGTTGGGAGCACTGCACGAGTGCCCTGCTCTAAAATAATGACTGGTTCAAGGCAAGGAGGCAGCAGGAAGACAGGAGGTCACAGGTGAGGCGGATCTGCCTCCTTTCCAGGGCCTGGCCAGTCAGGTAGCACCCAGTGGACCCACGGGAATGCAAGTGATGGGAGTGAGAGCTGAAATTGCTGTGGCAATAAGTATAGTTATTGTTATTTTATAGGCTAGCCTGTTTTTGCAATTTTTTGGAGCATAGAAAATGTAGCTGTTTTAGCCGCTTTTATAATTTTTAGCTAGAGGAATTGAGGATGCTTTTATTAAAGAAAAATGTTTTTGATTATTGTTTTATTTATGGGGTTGCAGGGTCTATAGTTGTAGGGGGATTTAATATTTGTAATTTTTGTTTTTAGATTTATATTTTTTCCCTTGTAAACTATTTTCCCAATGAATAATGGGCAAGTTGTAGAAATAGAAATGTGGTAGGAATGTACTACTGATTAGCAGGTAATCGCATGTGCCTTGGCCTTGGAGTCCTGGCTGCCGCTCCATGGCTACTGTTGAAGAATGAATAATGGCTTGCTTTGAAGAATATGAATACAGTGTTTTAAAGAATTATCTCTGGGGACACCTGCTTAGCCCTGAAGTGCAGATGGAGTGACCAAATGTCTGTACATGCCCCCTTAGTCTTGAAGTAGAAAAATAGAACAATTAGTTGCTTGTGCAGAAGCTTGTGAGGTTTTGAGTAAATAAAAAGGACAGCTTTTTCTTGTGCTGTGGTGAGAACGCATCAAGTGTCAGTGTCTGTGTCTTTCTTTATCGCCGACTCCACGCACCCTTCCCGAGCTCCGAACTCTCGGCTGGAGCTGGACTCCGGCACCCTATCACCTATGTAGTGTGCAAAGGTCTTCTCCCGTTTTGTGGGTTGCTTTTTTACTTTGTTCATTGTTTCCCTTGCTGTATAGAAGCTTCTTAATTTGATGAAGTCCCATTTGTTTATTTTGGTCTTGATTGCTATTGTTTTTGGTGTCCTTTTTAGAATGTCAGGGCCTACACCTAGATCTTGCAGGGTGTTTTCAACATTTTCTTCCCAAAGTTTGAAGGTTTCTGAATGTAGATTTAGGTCTTTTATCCATTTAGATTTGATCTTAGTGTATGGTGAGAGATGTGGGTCTATCTTCTTGTTTCTGCAGACTATTAACCAGTTGTTCCAACAGCATTTATTGAAGAAACCTTCCCATTTGCCTGGATTGTTGTCTGTCTTTTTGTCAAAGATTATTTGGCTGTATCTGTGTGGGTTCCCTTCTGTTGCTTGTATTCTGCTACATTGTTCCTCCTCTATCTTTGTGCTAGTGCCAGGCTGTTTTGATAACCACCACCCTATAATATGTCCAAAGGTCCGGAAGTGTGATTCCCCCTGTTAACTTTTATTCTTCAGGATGTTTCTAGCTATTCGTGGTTTTTTGTGTACAAAGACATATAGGGAGAATCGGCAGCGATCCTGATAACCTCTTAACAGGCGGTCGTATGCACAGAGCAGGGTGGACCCAAGAGTGGAGCAGGTAGACATTAGGAGGCTTGTATCCCAACCCTGGAGACTCATGGATCCTCACTAAGGGTTATCAGTACGCTCATCAAGGACTACATTGCAACTGCCAAGGAGACCAGGGGGAATTAGAGTGCCTTTGAAGACCAAGAACTCTGAGGTCATCCACCCCCATTTGTCTCTCACACATGGGATGGAAGATGCCCAGATCCTTCCCCACAGGATCCAGAGTCATCAGAACAACAGGCAGGAGCCCTGAGCAGACCTCAGAAACAGAAGAACAGTAAATTTCCTTCGGGACTAGGGAGAAGAGCTTTCTCTGTTCCTTACTTAATTACAGCTTTGGATCCCAACCCTCTCTTGCAATGACCATCAGGTTCACTCTGGAGCCCCCCAAAACAAACATACAAGAAAATTAGAATAGATAAAGAACAACAAAGAAAGCTTCGAACCAGACAGGAAACAGTCAGCGTGGATTCACATATACCTTAGGTAGGACACAAAGATTAGTTACTCCTAACCAAGGTATTGAAGATTTCTCTGCACACCCCTCCTAAAATGGTTCTGTGCCTCAACTGTTGACATATGCCTTATTAGAATTATAAGCCAGTTTAGACTATCCTAAAATCTGCCACATAGAGCAAAATTATGCTTCAACACTATAAACTACTAAATACTAAAATGAAAATAGACACGAGACAGCTGAATAGTACCCTATAGCCATTTAAAGGTGTATAGCAGCCGGTTGTGTATAAACTAAAATAGAAATGTCAATGAAGAAGTCACAGGATGTGATTAAGAACTTGCATTTTCTAACATATTAATTGCCAATTAATTCAGTAATGTTGTAAATTGTTGTTGATGTTATGTTGTGGCTTTTAATTGGTTGGGATGATATTCTGCCAGCTCTACCTTCAGACGAGAGATGGTCTCCCCAAGAAATTGTTGCATTTATCTGGACATTAAGATGCTGGACTGTATGCTTGGTGTATGCTTGCAATGAAAGAATCATGACTGGATTGTTCTGTAATACTACAACAAGGTGGAGGAATCCACCATGGGGGGAGGGTACAGGGAGGAGGTGTTGGGGGAATTCCAGAGCCTTTGAAATTGTGTCACATAGTGCAATGTAATTTAAAAAAAAATGTAGCAAGAAAAAAATTGTTTGGAAAAGGAACAGAGAATGGAGAATGCTCAACCAGGTATACAGTATTACCAAAAAGTTCAACTTAGGCTATTATTACTATCCTTGTTAGACACAGAATTAATCGGTAACTTGCACTTATTGCTTGCAACCTGTGAGAGTAGACATCGAATGTAAGTGTTGAATATATATTGATTATCCAAATGTATTTATGTAATTCAGAGTTAAATACATTTTCACAGATGAATATACACATGCATATGCAACAAAGGTACCTTATTATTTAATCAAACTACCAGCAGGGATAGTATCATGAAAAAAGAAAGTATTTTATTCATTTTTATATAACAAGCATAAACAAAGATGTGACATGAGGTGTAAAGTGATCATATGTAATTAATTCTTACTTTACCTTTGAAGAAAAGATTTATAACATTTGTACAAAGCTAGGTAAGATAACAGAAAAAAATTGTTTCTCCCTAAAATTAGCAGCAACAGCCATATCCACTATGAAGTTAGGAGAAAGAAGCATCTCTTAGTTTAGCAACGAGGTGCATATAAAAAGGAAAGGACCAAGCTTTACTGGACAACCAGACAAATTCGAAGATAAAAATAAGGAGAAAAAAACCACTCCAAATGCAATACAGTCTTATGGTTGAAGGATTTTCTCAAGTGATACATTGAAAATAGTTGAACTGATTAAATTAATAACAGTACTTAAAATATAAAAATCACAATATACCCAGTGTCCACTAATGATTGACCCAGTCCTAACTGCATTAAAATAAGATTTCCTGAAAAAACCTACTGCTTTCATGTCACACAATTCTTCCAACAAACATATTACCACTGTCTGAAGTTAGGCAATCTATGGTTGCACTTATTCACAGGGTATCAACAGCAGGTAGAACATACAAAAGTCAATGAAAATCTTGGTGAGTGATGCATGGTTATATCCAGTGGCAATATTTCTTTTGTATTATGTGTTGTTGGTTTTGGATTTAACTGAAAGGCAGTATTAGAGTGAGCATGAGAGACAGAATTGATCTTAGATCCCGTAGGTCAGTCCGCTCATGGCTGCGATGCCATGGTGTGTGGAAGGATGAAGCCAGGAGCAAGGAGAATCTGGTGTTTTCCACAGGAATGTCCAGGACTTGGGGACTTGAGCCAATTTCCACTAATTTCCAAGGTTCTTGAACAGGGAGGGGGTGTTAGTTGCACCACATGAAACACAAAATTTCAAAACAAGTGATGCTGCCATGTCTAGGGCGTCTTCACTATCTGTATCGTTGGACAAGCCATGGCATATTTGTTTAGCAAATCGGGGATTCGGTAAGGCTTATTTTTCTTTACCTGAAAAGCAGAGCTACAGAGAAGAGGCGGCAGGGGTGTGTGGGCTGCGTGTTGGGTTTCTGGATTCTTGTGTGTGTTTGTGTTTTAGAGAGTAGTTGCTGTTTATGGGAGAGGTAGCAGAGTCACACAGAGAAAAGAAGTGCCAAGAGAGCTTGCATCCTCTGCCCGACTCCACACAAACCACAGCCAAATCGAGGCCGTTGTGATGGTGGGAACCAGGAGTGTGTTCCGAGTTTGCCGTGTGTTTGCAGGGTCCTCTGGCCTTGGGCCCGCCTCTGCTGGTTTTCCTGGTTTGGAAGCAGGAAGCGGGATTAGAAAAGAGAGCAGCAGCCAGTGCTCCCCATGGTGGCCATTAGTATGTTGGTGAAGTCTGTACTTAATGGATATGAAGCATCTGACACGTTGTGCATTCAAAATGTGCCATCTCTCACTCTTCATCATTCAGTGGCCACATAGCGAGTGTAGGTGCGTTTCAGGAGGATGGATGTTGTCAGTTGTTGAGGAGGAACCTTGCTTCCATGTCAACAGATGGAAGGCCAGGCACTATGAAGCTGGCAGTATGTTGAAGGAGATGATCAGGTTGAAATGTTCAGGTTCCAGTTGTCATCGTTGTGGGCTGTTGTGAGTGAGTGAGTGAGTGTGTTTTCCCAGGCCGGGAGTTTGAGGGCTCTTAGTTTTCCATCTCTTCTGGCTGTCCAAGTGGCTCAGGTGTAGGTAAAGGGATGTGTGAGCCCCAGATTGATGTAGGCTTAGCACGGTGTCAGTCAAGTACAAAATGAACATGACTTCTAGGACAAGGCTGTTGGCAACTGTCTGAACTGACGGATTGTGGAGTCTGGTGAATCGGGAGAGGATTGAGCAAGTGAGGACACTGAGAGGTCGGAGAACTAGCACGTTGGTGCGAGCACCAAGTGAGCTGCAGTGTGAGTGAGTAGCCGAGAAAGCAAGGGAAGGGTCAAAGAGTTGTATTCCCAGGAGGAATGTGTGAATGGATGTCCTCGGACACTGAGCAGTTCCCGATCATAGAGTCCAGGAACACGTATTGCCCAGTGGGGTCTCGTGTTGGCCAGTATTCATTGAAGGAAGAATCAGGAAGCAGGAGCAGAATGGCAGGAAGAAGAGAGGTGCTACTCTCTCGACAGCTTCTCAGTGCTGCTGCAGCAGGTGGGTTGCTAAGTGCCAGCTGCAGAGACCTCAACTTCATTTGGCTTTAGAGCATTTGGCATAGCAGGAGTTCCAGCGGCCTCAGGGTATTCTTGTGGCCATGGATAAGGAGGCAGGTGTCAAGCTGGCTTATGCACCCACCTGGATGTGGGAGATATCACAGTGTCCCTTGCGATCCAGAAACGTCCCAAGAACAAAATGCTAAGACCCACGATGTTCATGGTTTCCTTTTTCTCTTTCTTTCTTTTTAATAATGTGTAGGTCCAAACCTATTTTCCAAGCAAGACTCCAACCAAGCAGCTAACCAAGACAAACTGGAGGTAAGTCCTGACAGTGTAATTTTACCCGTGTGTGTGTGTGTGTGTGTGTGTGTGCGGGAGCTTTGTGATCCCTCCTTTTTTTGCAGAACAGACATGCCCCTGGTCATTTGTTTTCTCTAGAAATCTGTTTCTTTTCTGAGTCAACACCTCTCAGGGAGTACACCAGTGTAGCAGGGCATTTGGTTCCCCCCTTCGGATGTACATTGGAATCATTGGGTGTAATGTTTTGAGAATCTACTTTCCTGAGTTTCTCAGTTTGTTCCTCAGCCACATCTGGAGTAAGCTGCCCACTTGTTCTTTGCCTTCTCGGGATAAGCATGCTAGGTAGTCTACATCGGGGTTCTCCTGGCCTGTGTCTGTGCATTCTCCTTAGCCAGAATATTGCTGTGTTGACGAAACCTGCTTTGTGTTCTTTCACCACACAGTTGCGATCGCTAAAACCCATCTGATGTTTCTCTGGAGCACTTACTCTGTCCATCATGGATTTCTTTGCATTCTGTCCCTAACTATTTGTGTATGAATTTTGCATTTTTTTCTTGTTAGTGATGTCAGATTTATGTGATTTTGTTACAGAGCAGCACCATAAGTGCCTCAGCAGTTCCCTGCGAGGGGAAAGAACCAGGTGCTGGCCAAGCAGCAACAACTTCGGCTCATCCATCCCAAGGGCCAACTGGTCCTGCGAATCCATTCCGGAGGGTAGGGCCTCCTCACGCTCACCCCCCTGCAGGAACGTGGCCAGCCACCCGTGCTTCCACAGTTTTGCCTATGGGTGCTCCTGACATAGGGCCACTACCACCGCGTGTAGGAGGTATGTGATTTGGTTTGTCAGGGCTTTTTTTCCCCCTCTTCCTTGAAAGCTGCGAAGTTGAAACACTAGTTTTGTACGTGAAGGAGATGCTCACTTGACCATGGCTCATCTAGTCACAAGAGGGTAAGCAAGAGCCAAAGATTTTGGCTCTAATGCCATGGGAATGAAGCGTGACTTTTCAGATTGGGAAGGGAGCCAGCCAGCCATAGACAGCCTTAACGTGAATCACCTGAATGAGGGGCAGTTGCATACAGATTGTAATACTTGAGAAAACCACTTGCTTCCTTTTTCCCTCTTACACTAACACGGGCATTATTTCACTCTCTATTGGTTGATAGAAACCAATTATGCTGGCTGCTACTGAAGATGATCCTGATTTCCCTTGTCCACAAAAGGACTTGGTGAAATGGTCTTTCGTGAGCAGCTGCTGTACAGTCCTAGTCTATTTACTACCTAGTGAGTGTAAGGCTGCTTCGATCCTGTTTGGCCTCATTAATCCTGACTCTTTTGGCTTTTGTGGGTAACTTGAGATAAGCAACAAACAAAGAGAAAGCTGTGGGTTGGGTGGGTGGCGCTGGGGGAAATTGATTGCTTGACTCTTCTCACCTACCATTCACAAAGAACCAGGTGACTGGAGAATGAACGGTCGTGTGACAAATGCTGGGCCAAGGCCCGTGAACTGTCTTGTCTGATGTCATTTCTGCCCGTGCTTTGGAAAAGGAAGGCCAAGGAAAATGCGTTTTGTGGAAGGGGCTGGGGGATTTTTTCAGATACACTTTTGGATGCAGCCAAGTGTTTGCCCACCTTTCAGCCAGTCCTACTTGCATTTGGCTAAGATGTCCCGAGCCAAACTACTGTTTCCCCATCACTCATTTCCTTCAACAGCCTCATGGCACTGTCTGAAGTTGGTCAGTCTAGGTATGTGGGTATCCGTGGTGATTGGACAAGAGGAAGAAGTTTTGAAAGACAAGGAAGACATTGATAAGAGATTCCCTCGGGAAAGGCCGTGTATTGGCATGGGAAGCATGCGGAGATCCGGTGACCATATTGGGTTTCTGTTGTGTTGTTGTCGGTTGTATGATTTAACGGACAAGCATTATGAGAGTGAGCATGAGGGTCAGAGGTGATCTTGGACCCTTGGATCAGTGTGCCCATGGATGCGATGGCATGGCGTAAGAGGTGATGGCATCGCAGTGGGCACGTTAACACACTGTATCGTTGGACAAGCCATGGCATATTTGTTTAGGAGATCGGGGATTCGGTAAGGCTTATTTTTCTTTACCTGAAAAGCAGGGCTACAGGGAAGAGGCGGCAGGGGTGTGTGGGCTGTGTGTTGGGTTTCTGGATTCTTGTGTGTGTTTGTGTTTTAGAGAGTAGTTGCTGTTTATGGGAGAGGTAGCAGAGTCACACAGAGAAAAGAAGTGCCAAGAGAGCTTGCATCCTCTGCCCGACTCCACACAAACCACAGCCAAATCGAGGCCGTTGTGATGGTGGGAACCAGGAGTGTGTTCCGAGTTTGCCGTGTGTTTGCAGGGTCCTCTGGCCTTGGGCCCGCCTCTGCTGGTTTTCCTGGTTTGGAAGCAGGAAGCGGGATTAGAAAAGAGAGCAGCAGCCAGTGCTCCCCATGGTGGCCATTAGTATGTTGGTGAAGTCTGTACTTAATGGATATGAAGCATCTGACACGTTGTGCATTCAAAATGTGCCATCTCTCACTCTTCATCATTCAGTGGCCACATAGCGAGTGTAGGTGCGTTTCAGGAGGATGGATGTTGTCAGTTGTTGAGGAGGAACCTTGCTTCCATGTCAACAGATGGAAGGCCAGGCACTATGAAGCTGGCAGTATGTTGAAGGAGATGATCAGGTTGAAATGTTCAGGTTCCAGTTGTCATCGTTGTGGGCTGTTGTGAGTGAGTGAGTGAGTGTGTTTTCCCAGGGCGGGGAGTTTGAGGGCTCTTAGTTTTCCATCTCTTCTGGCTGTCCAAGTGGCTCAGGTGTAGGTAAAGGGATGTGTGAGCCCCAGATTGATGTAGGCTTAGCACGGTGTCAGTCAAGTACAAAATGAACATGACTTCTAGGACAAGGCTGTTGGCAACTGTCTGAACTGACGGATTGTGGAGTCTGGTGAATCGGGAGAGGATTGAGCAAGTGAGGACACTGAGAGGTCGGAGAACTAGCACGTTGGTGCGAGCACCAAGTGAGCTGCAGTGTGAGTGAGTAGCCGAGAAAGCAAGGGAAGGGTCAAAGAGTTGTATTCCCAGGAGGAATGTGTGAATGGATGTCCTCGGACGCTGAGCAGTTCCCGATCATAGAGTCCAGGAACACGTATTGCCCAGTGGGGTCTCGTGTTGGCCAGTATTCATTGAAGGAAGAATCAGGGAGCAGGAGCAGAATGGCAGGAAGAAGAGAGGTGCTACTCTCTCGACAGCTTCTCAGTGCTGCTGCAGCAGGTGGGTTGCTAAGTGCCAGCTGCAGAGACCTCAACTTCATTTGGCTTTAGAGCATTTGGCATAGCAGGAGTTCCAGCGGCCTCAGGGTATTCTTGTGGCCATGGATAAGGAGGCAGGTGTCAAGCTGGCTTATGCACCCACCTGGATGTGGGAGATATCACAGTGTCCCTTGCGATCCAGAAACGTCCCAAGAACAAAATGCTAAGACCCACGATGTTCATGGTTTCCTTTTTCTCTTTCTTTCTTTTTAATAATGTGTAGGTCCAAACCTATTTTCCAAGCAAGACTCCAACCAAGCAGCTAACCAAGACAAACTGGAGGTAAGTCCTGACAGTGTAATTTTACCCGTGTGTGTGTGTGTGTGTGTGTGCGGGAGCTTTGTGATCCCTCCTTTTTTTGCAGAACAGACATGCCCCTGGTCATTTGTTTTCTCTAGAAATCTGTTTCTTTTCTGAGTCAACACCTCTCAGGGAGTACACCAGTGTAGCAGGGCATTTGGTTCCCCCCTTCGGATGTACATTGGAATCATTGGGTGTAATGTTTTGAGAATCTACTTTCCTGAGTTTCTCAGTTTGTTCCTCAGCCACATCTGGAGTAAGCTGCCCACTTGTTCTTTGCCTTCTCGGGATAAGCATGCTAGGTAGTCTACATCGGGGTTCTCCTGGCCTGTGTCTGTGCGTTCTCCTTAGCCAGAATATTGCTGTGTTGACGAAACCTGCTTTCTGTTCTTTCACCACACAGTTGCGATCGCTAAAACCCATCTGATGTTTCTCTGGAGCACTTTCTCTGTATATCATGGATTTCTTTGCATTCTGTCCCTAACTATTTGTGTATGAATTTTGCATTTTTTTCTTGTTAGTGATGTCAGATTTATGTGATTTTGTTACAGAGCAGCACCATAAGTGCATCAGCAGTTCCCTGCGAGGGGAAAGAACCAGGTGCTGGCCAAGCAGCAACAACTTCGGCTCATCCATCCCAAGGGCCAACTGGTCCTGCGAATCCATTCCGGAGGGTAGGGCCTCCTCACGCTCACCCCCCTGCAGGAACGTGGCCAGCCACCCGTGCTTCCACAGTTTTGCCTATGGGTGCTCCTGACATAGGGCCACTACCACCGCGTGTAGGAGGTATGTGATTTGGTTTGTCAGGGCTTTTTTTCCCCCTCTTCCTTGAAAGCTGCGAAGTTGAAACACTAGTTTTGTACGTGAAGGAGATGCTCACTTGACCATGGCTCATCTAGTCACAAGAGGGTAAGCAAGAGCCAAAGATTTTGGCTCTAATGCCATGGGAATGAAGCGTGACTTTTCAGATTGGGAAGGGAGCCAGCCAGCCATAGACAGCCTTAACGTGAATCACCTGAATGAGGGGCAGTTGCATACAGATTGTAATACTTGAGAAAACCACTTGCTTCCTTTTTCCCTCTTACACTAACACGGGCATTATTTCACTCTCTATTGGTTGATAGAAACCAGTTATGCTGGCTGCTACTGAAGATGATCCTGATTTCCCTTGTCCACAAAAGGACTTGGTGAAATGGTCTTTCGTGAGCAGCTGCTGTACAGTCCTAGTCTATTTACTACCTAGTGAGTGTAAGGCTGCTTCGATCCTGTTTGGCCTCATTAATCCTGACTCTTTTGGCTTTTGTGGGTAACTTGAGATAAGCAACAAACAAAGAGAAAGCTGTGGGGTGGGTGGGTGGCGCTGGGGGAAATTGATTGCTTGACTCTTCTCACCTACCATTCACAAAGAACCAGGTGACTGGAGAATGAACGGTCGTGTGACAAATGCTGGGCCAAGGCCCGTGAACTGTCTTGTCTGATGTCATTTCTGCCCGTGCTTTGGAAAAGGAAGGCCAAGGAAAATGCGTTTTGTGGAAGGGGCTGGGGGATTTTTTCAGATACACTTTTGGATGCAGCCAAGTGTTTGCCCACCTTTCAGCCAGTCCTACTTGCATTTGGCTAAGATGTCCCGAGCCAAACTACTGTTTCCCCATCACTCATTTCCTTCAACAGCCTCATGGCACTGTCTGAAGTTGGTCAGTCTAGGTATGTGGGTATCCGTGGTGAGTGGACAAGAGGAAGAACTTTTGAAAGACAAGGAAGACATTGATAAGAGATTCCCTCGGGAAAGGCCGTGTATTGGCATGGGAAGCATGCGGAGATCCGGTGACCATATTGGGTTTTTGTTGTGTTGTTGTCGGTTGTATGATTTAACGGACAAGCATTATGAGAGTGAGCATGAGGGTCAGAGGTGATCTTGGACCCTTGGATCAGTGTGCCCATGGCTGTGATGGCATGGCGTAAGAGGTGATGGCATCGCAGTGGGCACGTTCACACACTGTATCGTTGGACAAGCCATGGCATATTTGTTTAGGAGATCGGGGATTCGGTAAGGCTTATTTTTCTTTACCTGAAAAGCAGGGCTACAGGGAAGAGGCGGCAGGGGTGTGTGGGCTGCGTGTTGGGTTTCTGGATTCTTGTGTGTGTTTGTGTTTTAGAGAGTAGTTGCTGTTTATGGGAGAGGTAGCAGAGTCACACAGAGAAAAGAAGTGCCAAGAGAGCTTGCATCCTCTGCCCGACTCCACACAAACCACAGCCAAATTGAGGCCGTTGTGATGGTGGGAACCAGGAGTGTGTTCCGAGTTTGCCGTGTGTTTGCAGGGTCCTCTGGCCTTGGGCCCGCCTCTGCTGGTTTTCCTGGTTTGGAAGCAGGAAGCGGGATTAGAAAAGAGAGCAGCAGCCAGTGCTCCCCATGGTGGCCATTAGTATGTTGGTGAAGTCTGTACTTAATGGATATGAAGCATCTGACACGTTGTGCATTCAAAATGTGCCATCTCTCACTCTTCATCATTCAGTGGCCACATAGCGAGTGTAGGTGCGTTTCAGGAGGATGGATGTTGTCAGTTGTTGAGGAGGAACCTTGCTTCCATGTCAACAGATGGAAGGCCAGGCACTATGAAGCTGGCAGTATGTTGAAGGAGATGATCAGGTTGAAATGTTCAGGTTCCAGTTGTCATCGTTGTGGGCTGTTGTGAGTGAGTGAGTGAGTGTGTTTTCCCAGGGCGGGGAGTTTGAGGGCTCTTAGTTTTCCATCTCTTCTGGCTGTCCAAGTGGCTCAGGTGTAGGTAAAGGGATGTGTGAGCCCCAGATTGATGTAGGCTTAGCACGGTGTCAGTCAAGTACAAAATGAACATGACTTCTAGGACAAGGCTGTTGGCAACTGTCTGAACTGACGGATTGTGGAGTCTGGTGAATCGGGAGAGGATTGAGCAAGTGAGGACACTGAGAGGTCGGATAACTAGCACGTTGGTGCGAGCACCAAGTGAGCTGCAGTGTGAGTGAGTAGCCGAGAAAGCAAGGGAAGGGTCAAAGAGTTGTATTCCCAGGAGGAATGTGTGAATGGATGTCCTCGGACACTGAGCAGTTCCCGATCATAGAGTCCAGGAACACGTATTGCCCAGTGGGGTCTCGTGTTGGCCAGTATTCATTGAAGGAAGAATCAGGGAGCAGGAGCAGAATGGCAGGAAGAAGAGAGGTGCTACTCTCTCGACAGCTTCTCAGTGCTGCTGCAGCAGGTGGGTTGCTAAGTGCCAGCTGCAGAGACCTCAACTTCATTTGGCTTTAGAGCATTTGGCATAGCAGGAGTTCCAGCGGCCTCAGGGTATTCTTGTGGCCATGGATAAGGAGGCAGGTGTCAAGCTGGCTTATGCACCCACCTGGATGTGGGAGATATCACAGTGTCCCTTGCGATCCAGAAACGTCCCAAGAACAAAATGCTAAGACCCACGATGTTCATGGTTTCCTTTTTCTCTTTCTTTCTTTTTAATAATGTGTAGGTCCAAACCTATTTTCCAAGCAAGACTCCAACCAAGCAGCTAACCAAGACAAACTGGAGGTAAGTCCTGACAGTGTAATTTTACCCGTGTGTGTGTGTGTGTGTGTGTGCGGGAGCTTTGTGATCCCTCCTTTTTTTGCAGAACAGACATGCCCCTGGTCATTTGTTTTCTCTAGAAATCTGTTTCTTTTCTGAGTCAACACCTCTCAGGGAGTACACCAGTGTAGCAGGGCATTTGGTTCCCCCCTTCGGATGTACATTGGAATCATTGGGTGTAATGTTTTGAGAATCTACTTTCCTGAGTTTCTCAGTTTGTTCCTCAGCCACATCTGGAGTAAGCTGCCCACTTGTTCTTTGCCTTCTCGGGATAAGCATGCTAGGTAGTCTACATCGGGGTTCTCCTGGCCTGTGTCTGTGCGTTCTCCTTAGCCAGAATATTGCTGTGTTGACGAAACCTGCTTTCTGTTCTTTCACCACACAGTTGCGATCGCTAAAACCCATCTGATGTTTCTCTGGAGCACTTTCTCTGTATATCATGGATTTCTTTGCATTCTGTCCCTAACTATTTGTGTATGAATTTTGCATTTTTTTCTTGTTAGTGATGTCAGATTTATGTGATTTTGTTACAGAGCAGCACCATAAGTGCCTCAGCAGTTCCCTGCGAGGGGAAAGAACCAGGTGCTGGCCAAGCAGCAACAACTTCGGCTCATCCATCCCAAGGGCCAACTGGTCCTGCGAATCCATTCCGGAGGGTAGGGCCTCCTCACGCTCACCCCCCTGCAGGAACGTGGCCAGCCACCCGTGCTTCCACAGTTTTGCCTATGGGTGCTCCTGACATAGGGCCACTACCACCGCGTGTAGGAGGTATGTGATTTGGTTTGTCAGGGCTTTTTTTCCCCCTCTTCCTTGAAAGCTGCGAAGTTGAAACACTAGTTTTGTACGTGAAGGAGATGCTCACTTGACCATGGCTCATCTAGTCACAAGAGGGTAAGCAAGAGCCAAAGATTTTGGCTCTAATGCCATGGGAATGAAGCGTGACTTTTCAGATTGGGAAGGGAGCCAGCCAGCCATAGACAGCCTTAACGTGAATCACCTGAATGAGGGGCAGTTGCATACAGATTGTAATACTTGAGAAAACCACTTGCTTCCTTTTTCCCTCTTACACTAACACGGGCATTATTTCACTCTCTATTGGTTGATAGAAACCAATTATGCTGGCTGCTACTGAAGATGATCCTGATTTCCCTTGTCCACAAAAGGACTTGGTGAAATGGTCTTTCGTGAGCAGCTGCTGTACAGTCCTAGTCTATTTACTACCTAGTGAGTGTAAGGCTGCTTCGATCCTGTTTGGCCTCATTAATCCTGACTCTTTTGGCTTTTGTGGGTAACTTGAGATAAGCAACAAACAAAGAGAAAGCTGTGGGTTGGGTGGGTGGCGCTGGGGGAAATTGATTGCTTGACTCTTCTCACCTACCATTCACAAAGAACCAGGTGACTGGAGAATGAACGGTCGTGTGACAAATGCTGGGCCAAGGCCCGTGAACTGTCTTGTCTGATGTCATTTCTGCCCGTGCTTTGGAAAAGGAAGGCCAAGGAAAATGCGTTTTGTGGAAGGGGCTGGGGGATTTTTTCAGATACACTTTTGGATGCAGCCAAGTGTTTGCCCACCTTTCAGCCAGTCCTACTTGCATTTGGCTAAGATGTCCCGAGCCAAACTACTGTTTCCCCATCACTCATTTCCTTCAACAGCCTCATGGCACTGTCTGAAGTTGGTCAATCTAGGTATGTGGGTATCCGTGGTGAGTGGACAAGAGGAAGAACTTTTGAAAGACAAGGAAGACATTGATAAGAGATTCCCTCGGGAAAGGCCGTGTATTGGCATGGGAAGCATGCGGAGATCCGGTGACCATATTGGGTTTTTGTTGTGTTGTTGTCGGTTGTATGATTTAACGGACAAGCATTATGAGAGTGAGCATGAGGGTCAGAGGTGATCTTGGACCCTTGGATCAGTGTGGCCATGGCTGTGATGGCATGGCGTAAGAGGTGATGGCATCGCAGTGGGCACGTTCACACACTGTATCGTTGGACAAGCCATGGCATATTTGTTTAGGAGATCGGGGATTCGGTAAGGCTTATTTTTCTTTACCTGAAAAGCAGGGCTACAGGGAAGAGGCGGCAGGGGTGTGTGGGCTGCGTGTTGGGTTTCTGGATTCTTGTGTGTGTTTGTGTTTTAGAGAGTAGTTGCTGTTTATGGGAGAGGTAGCAGAGTCACACAGAGAAAAGAAGTGCCAAGAGAGCTTGCATCCTCTGCCTGACTCCACACAAACCACAGCCAAATCGAGGCCGTTGTGATGGTGGGAACCAGGAGTGTGTTCCGAGTTTGCCGTGTGTTTGCAGGGTCCTCTGGCCTTGGGCCCGCCTCTGCTGGTTTTCCTGGTTTGGAAGCAGGAAGCGGGATTAGAAAAGAGAGCAGCAGCCAGTGCTCCCCATGGTGGCCATTAGTATGTTGGTGAAGTCTGTACTTAATGGATATGAAGCATCTGACACGTTGTGCATTCAAAATGTGCCATCTCTCACTCTTCACCATTCAGTGGCCACATAGCGAGTGTAGGTGCATTTCAGGAGGATGGATGTTGTCAGTTGTTGAGGAGGAACCTTGCTTCCATGTCAACAGATGGAAGGCCAGGCACTATGAAGCTGGCAGTATGTTGAAGGCGATGATCAGGTTGAAATGTTCAGGTTCCAGTTGTCATCGTTGTGGGCTGTTGTGAGTGAGTGAGTGAGTGAGTGTGTTTTCCCAGGGCGGGGAGTTTGAGGGCTCTTAGTTTTCCATCTCTTCTGGCTGTCCAAGTGGCTCAGGTGTAGGTAAAGTGATGTGTGAGCCCCAGATTGATGTAGGCTTAGCACGGTGTCAAGTACAAAATGAACATGACTTCTAGGACAAGGCTGTTGGCAACTGTCTGAACTGACGGATTGTGGAGTCTGGTGAATCGGGAGAGGATTGAGCAAGTGAGGACGCTGAGAGGTCGGAGAACTAGCACTTTGGTGCGAGCACCAAGTGAGCTGCAGTGTGAGTGAGTAGCCGAGAAAGCAAGGGAAGGGTCAAAGAGTTGTATTCCCAGGAGGAATGTGTGAATGGATGTCCTCGGACGCTGAGCAGTTCCCGATCATAGAGTCCAGGAACACGTATTGCCCAGTGGGGTCTCGTGTTGGCCAGTATTCATTGAAGGAAGAATCAGGGAGCAGGAGCAGAATGGCAGGAAGAAGAGAGGTGCTACTCTCTCGACAGCTTCTCAGTGCTGCTGCAGCAGGTGGGTTGCTAAGTGCCAGCTGCAGAGACCTCAACTTCATTTGGCTTTAGAGCATTTGGCATAGCAGGAGTTCCAGCGGCCTCAGGGTATTCTTGTGGCCATGGATAAGGAGGCAGGTGTCAAGCTGGCTTATGCACCCACCTGGATGTGGGAGATATCACAGTGTCCCTTGCGATCCAGAAACGTCCCAAGAACAAAATGCTAAGACCCACGATGTTCATGGTTTCCTTTTTCTCTTTCTTTCTTTTTAATAATGTGTAGGTCCAAACCTATGTTCCAAGCAAGACTCCAACCAAGCAGCTAACCAAGACAAACTGGAGGTAAGTCCTGACAGTGTAATTTTACCCGTGTGTGTGTGTGTGCGGGAGCTTTGTGATCCCTCCTTTTTTTGCAGAACAGACATGCCCCTGGTCATTTGTTTTCTCTAGAAATCTGTTTCTTTTCTGAGTCAACACCTCTCAGGGAGTACACCAGTGTAGCAGGGCATTTGGTTCCCCCCTTCGGATGTACATTGGAATCATTGGGTGTAATGTTTTGAGAATCTACTTTCCTGAGTTTCTCAGTTTGTTCCTCAGCCACATCTGGAGTAAGCTGCCCACTTGTTCTTTGCCTTCTCGGGATAAGCATGCTAGGTAGTCTACATCGGGGTTCTCCTGGCCTGTGTCTGTGCGTTCTCCTTAGCCAGAATATTGCTGTGTTGACGAAACCTGCTTTCTGTTCTTTCACCACACAGTTGCGATCGCTAAAACCCATCTGATGTTTCTCTGGAGCACTTTCTCTGTATATCATGGATTTCTTTGCATTCTGTCCCTAACTATTTGTGTATGAATTTTGCATTTTTTTCTTGTTAGTGATGTCAGATTTATGTGATTTTGTTACAGAGCAGCACCATAAGTGCCTCAGCAGTTCCCTGCGAGGGGAAAGAACCAGGTGCTGGCCAAGCAGCAACAACTTCGGCTCATCCATCCCAAGGGCCAACTGGTCCTGCGAATCCATTCCGGAGGGTAGGGCCTCCTCACGCTCACCCCCCTGCAGGAACGTGGCCAGCCACCCGTGCTTCCACAGTTTTGCCTATGGGTGCTCCTGACATAGGGCCACTACCACCGCGTGTAGGAGGTATGTGATTTGGTTTGTCAGGGCTTTTTTTCCCCCTCTTCCTTGAAAGCTGCGAAGTTGAAACACTAGTTTTGTACGTGAAGGAGATGCTCACTTGACCATGGCTCATCTAGTCACAAGAGGGTAAGCAAGAGCCAAAGATTTTGGCTCTAATGCCATGGGAATGAAGCGTGACTTTTCAGATTGGGAAGGGAGCCAGCCAGCCATAGACAGCCTTAACGTGAATCACCTGAATGAGGGGCAGTTGCATACAGATTGTAATACTTGAGAAAACCACTTGCTTCCTTTTTCCCTCTTACACTAACACGGGCATTATTTCACTCTCTATTGGTTGATAGAAACCAATTATGCTGGCTGCTACTGAAGATGATCCTGATTTCCCTTGTCCACAAAAGGACTTGGTGAAATGGTCTTTCGTGAGCAGCTGCTGTACAGTCCTAGTCTATTTACTACCTAGTGAGTGTAAGGCTGCTTCGATCCTGTTTGGCCTCATTAATCCTGACTCTTTTGGCTTTTGTGGGTAACTTGAGATAAGCAACAAACAAAGAGAAAGCTGTGGGTTGGGTGGGTGGCGCTGGGGGAAATTGATTGCTTGACTCTTCTCACCTACCATTCACAAAGAACCAGGTGACTGGAGAATGAACGGTCGTGTGACAAATGCTGGGCCAAGGCCCGTGAACTGTCTTGTCTGATGTCATTTCTGCCCGTGCTTTGGAAAAGGAAGGCCAAGGAAAATGCGTTTTGTGGAAGGGGCTGGGGGATTTTTTCAGATACACTTTTGGATGCAGCCAAGTGTTTGCCCACCTTTCAGCCAGTCCTACTTGCATTTGGCTAAGATGTCCCGAGCCAAACTACTGTTTCCCCATCACTCATTTCCTTCAACAGCCTCATGGCACTGTCTGAAGTTGGTCAGTCTAGGTATGTGGGTATCCGTGGTGATTGGACAAGAGGAAGAAGTTTTGAAAGACAAGGAAGACATTGATAAGAGATTCCCTCGGGAAAGGCCGTGTATTGGCATGGGAAGCATGCGGAGATCCGGTGGCCATATTGGGTTTCTGTTGTGTTGTTGTCGGTTGTATGATTTAACGGACAAGCATTATGAGAGTGAGCATGAGGGTCAGAGGTGATCTTGGACCCTTGGATCAGTGTGCCCATGGATGCGATGGCATGGCGTAAGAGGTGATGGCATCGCAGTGGGCACGTTAACACACTGTATCGTTGGACAAGCCATGGCATATTTGTTTAGGAGATCGGGGATTCGGTAAGGCTTATTTTTCTTTACCTGAAAAGCAGGGCTACAGGGAAGAGGCGGCAGGGGTGTGTGGGCTGTGTGTTGGGTTTCTGGATTCTTGTGTGTGTTTGTGTTTTAGAGAGTAGTTGCTGTTTATGGGAGAGGTAGCAGAGTCACACAGAGAAAAGAAGTGCCAAGAGAGCTTGCATCCTCTGCCCGACTCCACACAAACCACAGCCAAATCGAGGCCGTTGTGATGGTGGGAACCAGGAGTGTGTTCCGAGTTTGCCGTGTGTTTGCAGGGTCCTCTGGCCTTGGGCCCGCCTCTGCTGGTTTTCCTGGTTTGGAAGCAGGAAGCGGGATTAGAAAAGAGAGCAGCAGCCAGTGCTCCCCATGGTGGCCATTAGTATGTTGGTGAAGTCTGTACTTAATGGATATGAAGCATCTGACACGTTGTGCATTCAAAATGTGCCATCTCTCACTCTTCATCATTCAGTGGCCACATAGCGAGTGTAGGTGCGTTTCAGGAGGATGGATGTTGTCAGTTGTTGAGGAGGAACCTTGCTTCCATGTCAACAGATGGAAGGCCAGGCACTATGAAGCTGGCAGTATGTTGAAGGAGATGATCAGGTTGAAATGTTCAGGTTCCAGTTGTCATCGTTGTGGGCTGTTGTGAGTGAGTGAGTGAGTGTGTTTTCCCAGGGCGGGGAGTTTGAGGGCTCTTAGTTTTCCATCTCTTCTGGCTGTCCAAGTGGCTCAGGTGTAGGTAAAGGGATGTGTGAGCCCCAGATTGATGTAGGCTTAGCACGGTGTCAGTCAAGTACAAAATGAACATGACTTCTAGGACAAGGCTGTTGGCAAGTGGCTGAACTGACGGATTGTGGAGTCTGGTGAATCGGGAGAGGATTGAGCAAGTGAGGACACTGAGAGGTTGGAGAACTAGCACTTTGGTGCGAGCACCAAGTGAGCTGCAGTGTGAGTGAGTAGCCGAGAAAGCAAGGGAAGGGTCAAAGAGTTGTATTCCCAGGAGGAATGTGTGAATGGATGTCCTCGGACACTGAGCAGTTCCCGATCATAGAGTCCAGGAACACGTATTGCCCAGTGGGGTCTCGTGTTGGCCAGTATTCATTGAAGGAAGAATCAGGGAGCAGGAGCAGAATGGCAGGAAGAAGAGAGGTGCTACTCTCTCGACAGCTTCTCAGTGCTGCTGCAGCAGGTGGGTTGCTAAGTGCCAGCTGCAGAGACCTCAACTTCATTTGGCTTTAGAGCATTTGGCATAGCAGGAGTTCCAGCGGCCTCAGGGTATTCTTGTGGCCATGGATAAGGAGGCAGGTGTCAAGCTGGCTTATGCACCCACCTGGATGTGGGAGATATCACAGTGTCCCTTGCGATCCAGAAACGTCCCAAGAACAAAATGCTAAGACCCACGATGTTCATGGTTTCCTTTTTCTCTTTCTTTCTTGTTAATAATGTGTAGGTCCAAACCTCTTTTCCGAGCAAGACTCCAACCAAGCAGCTAACCAAGACAAACTGGAGGTAAGTCCTGACAGTGTAATTTTACCCGTGTGTGTGTGTGTGCGGGAGCTTTGTGATCCCTCCTTTTTTTGCAGAACAGACATGCCCCTGGTCATTTGTTTTCTCTAGAAATCTGTTTTTTTTTCTGAGTCAACACCTCTCAGAGAGTACACCAGTGTAGCAGGGCATTTGGTTCCCCCCTTCGGATGTACATTGGAATCATTGGGTGTAATGTTTTGAGAATCTACTTTCCTGAGTTTCTCAGTTTGTTCCTCAGCCACATCTGGAGTAAGCTGCCCACTTGTTCTTTGCCTTCTCGGGATAAGCGTGCTAGGTAGTCTACACCGGGGTTCTCCTGGCCTGTGTCTGTGCATTCTCCTTAGCCAGAATATTGCTGTGTTGACGAAACCTGCTTTCTGTTCTTTCACCATACAGTTGCGATCGCTAAAACCCATCTGATGTTTCTCTGGAACACTTACTCTGTCCATCATGGATTTCTTTGCATTCTGTCCCTAACTATTTGTGTATGAATTTTGCATTTCTTTCTTGTTAGTGATGTCAGATTTATGTGATTTTGTTACAGAGCAGCACCATAAGTGCCTCAGCAGTTCCCTGCGAGGGGAAAGAACCAGGTGCTGGCCAAGCAGCAACAACTTCGGCTCATCCACCCCAAGGGCCAACTGGTCCTGCGAATCCATTCCGGAGGGTAGGGCCTCCTCACGCTCGCCCCCCTGCAGGAACGTGGCCAGCCACTCGTGCTTCCACAGTTTTGCCTATGGGTGCTCCTGACATAGGGCCACTACCACCGCGTGTAGGAGGTATGTGATTTGGTTTGTCAGAGCTTCTTTTCCCCTCTTCCTTGAAAGCTGCGAAGTTGAAACACTAGTTTTGTACGTGAAGGAGATGCTCACTTGACCATGGCTCATCTAGTCACAAGAGGGTAAGCAAGAGCCAAAGATTTTGGCTCTAATGCCATGGGAATGAAGCGTGACTTTTCAGATTGGGAAGGGAGCCAGCCAGCCATAGACAGCCTTAACGTGAATCACCTGAATGAGGGGCAGTTGCATACAGATTGTAATACTTGAGAAAACCACTTGTTTCCTTTGTCCCTCTTACACTAACACGGGCATTATTTCACTCTCTATTGGTTGATAGAAACCAGTTATGCTGGCTGCTACTGAAGATGATCCTGATTTCCCTTGTCCACAAAAGGACTTGGTGAAATGGTCTTTCGTGAGCAGCTGCTGTGCAGTCCTAGTCTATTTACTACCTAGTGAGTGTAAGGCTGCTTCGATCCTGTTTGACCTCATTATTCCTGACTCTTTTGGCTTTTGTGGGTAACTTGAGATAAGCAACAAACAAAGAGAAAGCTGTGGGGTGGGTGGGTGGCGCTGGGGGAAATTGATTGCTTGACTCTTCTCACCTACCATTCACAAAGAACCAGTTGACTGGAGAATGAACGGTCGTGTGACAAATGCTGGGCCAAGGCCCGTGAACTGTCTTGTCTGATGTCATTTCTGCCCGTGCTTTGGAAATGGAAGGCCAAGGAAAATGCGTTTTGTGGAAGGGGCTGGGGGATTTTTTCAGATACACTTTTGGATGCAGCCAAGTGTTTGCCCACCTTTCAGCCAGTCCTACTTGCATTTGGCTAAGATGTCCCGAGCCAAACTACTGTTTCCCCATCACTCATTTCCTTCAACAGCCTCATGGCACTGTCTGAAGTTGGTCAGTCTAGGTATGTGGGTATCCGTGGTGATTGGACAAGAGGAAGAAGTTTTGAAAGACAAGGAAGACATTGATAAGAGATTCCCTCGGGAAAGGCCGTGTATTGGCATGGGAAGCATGCGGAGATCCGGTGACCATATTGGGTTTCTGTTGTGTTGTTGTCGGTTGTATGATTTAACGGACAAGCATTATGAGAGTGAGCATGAGGGTCAGAGGTGATCTTGGACCCTTGGATCAGTGTGCCCATGGCTGCGATGGCATGGCATAAGAGGTGATGGCATCGCAGTGGGCACGTTCACACACTGTGTCGTTGGACAAGCCATGGCATATTTGTTTAGGAGATCGGGGATTCGGTAAGGCTTATTTTTCTTTACCTGAAAAGCAGGGCTACAGGGAAGAGGCGGCAGGGGTGTGTGGGCTGTGTGTTGGGTTTCTGGATTCTTGTGTTTGTTTGTGTTTTAGAGAGTAGCTGCTGTTTAGGGGAGAGGTAGCAGAGTCACACAGAGAAAAGAAGTGCCAAGAGAGCTTGCATCCTCTGCCCGACTCCACACAAACCACAGCCAAATCGAGGCCGTTGTGATGGTGGGAACCAGGAGTGTGTTCCGAGTTTGCCGTGTGTTCGCAGGGTCCTCTGGCCTTGGGCCCGCCTCTGCTGGTTTTCTTGGTTTGGAAGCAGGAAGTGGGATTAGAAAAGAGAGCAGCAGCCAGTGCTCCCCATGGTGGCCATTAGTATGTTGGTGAAGTCTGTACTTAATGGATATGAAGCATCTGACACGTTGTGCATTCAAAATGTGCCATCTCACACTCTTCACCATTCAGTGGCCACATAGCGAGTATAGGTGCGTTTCAGGAGGATGGATGTTGTCAGTTGTTGAGGAGGAACCTTGCTTCCATGTCAACAGATGGAAGGCCAGGCACTACGAAGCTGGCAGTATGTTGAAGGCGATGATCAGGTTGAAATGTTCAGGTTCCAGTTGTCATCGATGTGGACTGTTGTGAGTGAGTGAGTGAGTGAGTGAATGAGTGAGTGTGTTTTCCCAGGGCGGGGAGTTTGAGGGCTCTTAGTTTTCCATCTCTTCTGGCTGTCCAAGTGGCTCAGGTGTAGGTAAAGGGATGTGTGAGCCCCAGATTGATGTAGGCTTAGCACGGTGTCAGTCAAGTACAAAATGAACATGACTTCTAGGACAAGGCTGTTGGCAAGTGGCTGAACTGACGGATTGTGGAGTCTGGTGAATCGGGAGAGGATTGAGCAAGTGAGGACGCTGAGAGGTTGGAGAACTAGCACTTTGGTGCGAGCACCAAGTGAGCTGCAGTGTGAGTGAGTAGCCGAGAAAGCAAGGGAAGGGTCAAAGAGTTGTATTCCCAGGAGGGATGTGTGAATGGATGTCCTCGGACGCTGAGCAGTTCCCGATCATAGAGTCCAGGAACACGTATTGCCCAGTGGGGTCTCGTGTTGGCCAGTATTCATTGAAGGAAGAATCAGGAAGCAGGAGCAGAATGGCAGGAAGAAGAGAGGTGCTACTCTCTCGACAGCTTCTCAGTGCTGCTGCAGCAGGTGGGTTGCTAAGTGCCAGCTGCAGAGACCTCAACTTCATTTGGCTTTAGAGCATTTGGCATAGCAGGAGTTCCAGCGGCCTCAGGGTATTCTTGTGGCCATGGATAAGGAGGCAGGTGTCAAGCTGGCTTATGCACCCACCTGGATGTGGGAGATATCACAGTGTCCCTTGCGATCCAGAAACGTCCCAAGAACAAAATGCTAAGACCCACGATGTTCATGGTTTCCTTTTTCTCTTTCTTTCTTTTTAATAATGTGTAGGTCCAAACCTCTTTTCCGAGCAAGACTCCAACCAAGCAGCTAACCAAGACAAACTGGAGGTAAGTCCTGACAGTGTAATTTTACCCGTGTGTGTGTGTGTGTGTGTGTGCGGGAGCTTTGTGATCCCTCCTTTCTTTGCAGAACAGACATGCCCCTGGTCATTTGTTTTCTCTAGAAATCTGTTTTTTTTTTCTGAGTCAACACCTCTCAGAGAGTACACCAGTGTAGCAGGGCATTTGGTTCCCCCCTTCGGATGTACATTGGAATCATTGGGCATAATGTTTTGAGAATCTACTTTCCTGAGTTTCTCAGTTTGTTCCTCAGCCACATCGGGAGTAGGCTGCCCACTTGTTCTTTGCCTTCTCGGGATAAGCGTGCTAGGTAGTCTACACCGGGGTTCTCCTGGCCTGTGTCTGTGCATTCTCCTTAGCCAGAATATTGCTGTGTTGACGAAACCTGCTTTCTGTTCTTTCACCATACAGTTGCGATCGCTAAAACCCATCTGATGTTTCTCTGGAACACTTACTCTGTCCATCATGGATTTCTTTGCATTCTGTCCCTAACTATTTGTGTATGAATTTTGCATTTCTTTCTTGTTAGTGATGTCAGATTTATGTGATTTTGTTACAGAGCAGCACCATAAGTGCCTCAGCAGTTCCCTGCGAGGGGAAAGAACCAGGTGCTGGCCAAGCAGCAACAACTTCGGCTCATCCACCCCAAGGGCCAACTGGTCCTGCGAATCCATTCCGGAGGGTCGGGCCTCCTCACGCTCGCCCCCCTGCAGGAACGTGGCCAGCCACTCGTGCTTCCACAGTTTTGCCTATGGGTGCTCCTGACATAGGGCCACTACCACCGCGTGTAGGAGGTATGTGATTTGGTTTGTCAGGGCTTCTTTTCCCCTCTTCCTTGAAAGCTGCGAAGTTGAAACACTAGTTTTGTACGTGAAGGAGATGCTCACTTGACCATGGCTCATCTAGTCACAAGAGGGTAAGCAAGAGCCAAAGATTTTGGCTCTAATGCCATGGGAATGAAGCGTGACTTTTCAGATTGGGAAGGGAGCCAGCCAGCCATAGACAGCCTTAACGTGAATCACCTGAATGAGGGGCAGTTGCATACAGATTGTAATACTTGAGAAAACCACTTGCTTCCTTTGTCCCTCTTACACTAACACGGGCATTATTTCACTCTCTATTGGTTGATAGAAACCAGTTATGCTGGCTGCTACTGAAGATGATCCTGATTTCCCTTGTCCACAAAAGGACTTGGTGAAATGGTCTTTCGTGAGCAGCTGCTGTGCAGTCCTAGTCTATTTACTACCTAGTGAGTGTAAGGCTGCTTCGATCCTGTTTGGCCTCATTATTCCTGACTCTTTTGGCTTTTGTGGGTAACTTGAGATAAGCAACAAACAAAGAGAAAGCTGTGGGTTGGGTGGGTGGCGCTGGGGGAAATTGATTGCTTGACTCTTCTCACCTACCATTCACAAAGAACCAGTTGACTGGAGAATGAACGGTCGTGTGACAAATGCTGGGCCAAGGCCCGTGAACTGTCTTGTCTGATGTCATTTCTGCCCGTGCTTTGGAAATGGAAGGCCAAGGAAAATGCGTTTTGTGGAAGGGGCTGGGGGATTTTTTCAGATACACTTTTGGATGCAGCCAAGTGTTTGCCCACCTTTCAGCCAGTCCTACTTGCATTTGGCTAAGATGTCCCGAGCTAAACTACTGATTCCCCGTCACTCATTTCCTTCAACAGCCTCATGGCACTGTCTGAAGTTGGTCAATCTAGGTATGTGGGTATCCGTGGTGAGTGGACAAGAGGAAGAAGTTTTGAAAGACAAGGAAGACATTGATAAGAGATTCCCTTGGGAAAGGCTGTGTATTGGCGTGGGAAGCATGCGGAGATCCGGTGGCCATATTGGGTTTCTGTTGTGTTGTTGTCGGTTGTATGATTTAACGGACAAGCATTATGAGAGTGAGCATGAGGGTCAGAGGTGATCTTGGACCCTTGGATCAGTGTGCCCATGGCTGCGATGGCATGGCATAAGAGGTGATGGCATCGCAGTGGGCACGTTCACACACTGTGTCGTTGGACAAGCCATGGCATATTTGTTTAGGAGATCGGGGATTCGGTAAGGCTTATTTTTCTTTACCTGAAAAGCAGGGCTACAGGGAAGAGGCGGCAGGGGTGTGTGGGCTGTGTGTTGGGTTTCTGGATTCTTGTGTTTGTTTGTGTTTTAGAGAGTAGCTGCTGTTTAGGGGAGAGGTAGCAGAGTCACACAGAGAAAAGAAGTGCCAAGAGAGCTTGCATCCTCTGCCCGACTCCACACAAACCACAGCCAAATCGAGGCCGTTGTGATGGTGGGAACCAGGAGTGTGTTCCGAGTTTGCCGTGTGTTCGCAGGGTCCTCTGGCCTTGGGCCCGCCTCTGCTGGTTTTCTTGGTTTGGAAGCAGGAAGTGGGATTAGAAAAGAGAGCAGCAGCCAGTGCTCCCCATGGTGGCCATTAGTATGTTGGTGAAGTCTGTACTTAATGGATATGAAGCATCTGACACGTTGTGCATTCAAAATGTGCCATCTCACACTCTTCACCATTCAGTGGCCACATAGCGAGTATAGGTGCGTTTCAGGAGGATGGATGTTGTCAGTTGTTGAGGAGGAACCTTGCTTCCATGTCAACAGATGGAAGGCCAGGCACTACGAAGCTGGCAGTATGTTGAAGGCGATGATCAGGTTGAAATGTTCAGGTTCCAGTTGTCATCGATGTGGACTGTTGTGAGTGAGTGAGTGAGTGAGTGAATGAGTGAGTGTGTTTTCCCAGGGCGGGGAGTTTGAGGGCTCTTAGTTTTCCATCTCTTCTGGCTGTCCAAGTGGCTCAGGTGTAGGTAAAGGGATGTGTGAGCCCCAGATTGATGTAGGCTTAGCACGGTGTCAGTCAAGTACAAAATGAACATGACTTCTAGGACAAGGCTGTTGGCAAGTGGCTGAACTGACGGATTGTGGAGTCTGGTGAATCGGGAGAGGATTGAGCAAGTGAGGACGCTGAGAGGTTGGAGAACTAGCACTTTGGTGCGAGCACCAAGTGAGCTGCAGTGTGAGTGAGTAGCCGAGAAAGCAAGGGAAGGGTCAAAGAGTTGTATTCCCAGGAGGGATGTGTGAATGGATGTCCTCGGACGCTGAGCAGTTCCCGATCATAGAGTCCAGGAACACGTATTGCCCAGTGGGGTCTCGTGTTGGCCAGTATTCATTGAAGGAAGAATCAGGAAGCAGGAGCAGAATGGCAGGAAGAAGAGAGGTGCTACTCTCTCGACAGCTTCTCAGTGCTGCTGCAGCAGGTGGGTTGCTAAGTGCCAGCTGCAGAGACCTCAACTTCATTTGGCTTTAGAGCATTTGGCATAGCAGGAGTTCCAGCGGCCTCAGGGTATTCTTGTGGCCATGGATAAGGAGGCAGGTGTCAAGCTGGCTTATGCACCCACCTGGATGTGGGAGATATCACAGTGTCCCTTGCGATCCAGAAACGTCCCAAGAACAAAATGCTAAGACCCACGATGTTCATGGTTTCCTTTTTCTCTTTCTTTCTTGTTAATAATGTGTAGGTCCAAACCTCTTTTCCGAGCAAGACTCCAACCAAGCAGCTAACCAAGACAAACTGGAGGTAAGTCCTGACAGTGTAATTTTACCCGTGTGTGTGTGTGTGCGGGAGCTTTGTGATCCCTCCTTTTTTTGCAGAACAGACATGCCCCTGGTCATTTGTTTTCTCTAGAAATCTGTTTTTTTTTTTCTGAGTCAACACCTCTCAGAGAGTACACCAGTGTAGCAGGGCATTTGGTTCCCCCCTTCGGATGTACATTGGAATCATTGGGCATAATGTTTTGAGAATCTACTTTCCTGAGTTTCTCAGTTTGTTCCTCAGCCACATCGGGAGTAGGCTGCCCACTTGTTCTTTGCCTTCTCGGGATAAGCGTGCTAGGTAGTCTACACCGGGGTTCTCCTGGCCTGTGTCTGTGCATTCTCCTTAGCCAGAATATTGCTGTGTTGACGAAACCTGCTTTCTGTTCTTTCACCACACAGTTGCGATCGCTAAAACCCATCTGATGTTTCTCTGGAACACTTACTCTGTCCATCATGGATTTCTTTGCATTCTGTCCCTAACTATTTGTGTATGAATTTTGCATTTCTTTCTTGTTAGTGATGTCAGATTTATGTGATTTTGTTACAGAGCAGCACCATAAGTGCCTCAGCAGTTCCCTGCGAGGGGAAAGAACCAGGTGCTGGCCAAGCAGCAACAACTTCGGCTCATCCACCCCAAGGGCCAACTGGTCCTGCGAATCCATTCCGGAGGGTCGGGCCTCCTCACGCTCGCCCCCCTGCAGGAACGTGGCCAGCCACTCGTGCTTCCACAGTTTTGCCTATGGGTGCTCCTGACATAGGGCCACTACCACCGCGTGTAGGAGGTATGTGATTTGGTTTGTCAGGGCTTCTTTTCCCCTCTTCCTTGAAAGCTGCGAAGTTGAAACACTAGTTTTGTACGTGAAGGAGATGCTCACTTGACCATGGCTCATCTAGTCACAAGAGGGTAAGCAAGAGCCAAAGATTTTGGCTCTAATGCCATGGGAATGAAGCGTGACTTTTCAGATTGGGAAGGGAGCCAGCCAGCCATAGACAGCCTTAACGTGAATCACCTGAATGAGGGGCAGTTGCATACAGATTGTAATACTTGAGAAAACCACTTGCTTCCTTTGTCCCTCTTACACTAACACGGGCATTATTTCACTCTCTATTGGTTGATAGAAACCAGTTATGCTGGCTGCTACTGAAGATGATCCTGATTTCCCTTGTCCACAAAAGGACTTGGTGAAATGGTCTTTCGTGAGCAGCTGCTGTGCAGTCCTAGTCTATTTACTACCTAGTGAGTGTAAGGCTGCTTCGATCCTGTTTGGCCTCATTATTCCTGACTCTTTTGGCTTTTGTGGGTAACTTGAGATAAGCAACAAACAAAGAGAAAGCTGTGGGGTGGGTGGGTGGCGCTGGGGGAAATTGATTGCTTGACTCTTCTCACCTACCATTCACAAAGAACCAGTTGACTGGAGAATGAACGGTCGTGTGACAAATGCTGGGCCAAGGCCCGTGAACTGTCTTGTCTGATGTCATTTCTGCCCGTGCTTTGGAAATGGAAGGCCAAGGAAAATGCGTTTTGTGGAAGGGGCTGGGGGATTTTTTCAGATACACTTTTGGATGCAGCCAAGTGTTTGCCCACCTTTCAGCCAGTCCTACTTGCATTTGGCTAAGATGTCCCGAGCCAAACTACTGATTCCCCGTCACTCATTTCCTTCAACAGCCTCATGGCACTGTCTGAAGTTGGTCAATCTAGGTATGTGGGTATCCGTGGTGAGTGGACAAGAGGAAGAAGTTTTGAAAGACAAGGAAGACATTGATAAGAGATTCCCTTGGGAAAGGCTGTGTATTGGCGTGGGAAGCATGCGGAGATCCGGTGGCCATATTGGGTTTCTGTTGTGTTGTTGTCGGTTGTATGATTTAACGGACAAGCATTATGAGAGTGAGCATGAGGGTCAGAGGTGATCTTGGACCCTTGGATCAGTGTGCCCATGGCTGCGATGGCATGGCATAAGAGGTGATGGCATCGCAGTGGGCACGTTCACACACTGTGTCGTTGGACAAGCCATGGCATATTTGTTTAGGAGATCGGGGATTCGGTAAGGCTTATTTTTCTTTACCTGAAAAGCAGGGCTACAGGGAAGAGGCGGTAGGGGTGTGTGGGCTGCGTGTTGGGTTTCTGGATTCTTGTGTTTGTTTGTGTTTTAGAGAGTAGCTGCTGTTTAGGGGAGAGGTAGCAGAGTCACACAGAGAAAAGAAGTGCCAAGAGAGCTTGCATCCTCTGCCCGACTCCACACAAACCACAGCCAAATCGAGGCCGTTGTGATGGTGGGAACCAGGAGTGTGTTCCGAGTTTGCCGTGTGTTCGCAGGGTCCTCTGGCCTTGGGCCCGCCTCTGCTGGTTTTCTTGGTTTGGAAGCAGGAAGTGGGATTAGAAAAGAGAGCAGCAGCCAGTGCTCCCCATGGTGGCCATTAGTATGTTGGTGAAGTCTGTACTTAATGGATATGAAGCATCTGACACGTTGTGCATTCAAAATGTGCCATCTCACACTCTTCACCATTCAGTGGCCACATAGCGAGTATAGGTGCGTTTCAGGAGGATGGATGTTGTCAGTTGTTGAGGAGGAACCTTGCTTCCATGTCAACAGATGGAAGGCCAGGCACTACGAAGCTGGCAGTATGTTGAAGGCGATGATCAGGTTGAAATGTTCAGGTTCCAGTTGTCATCGATGTGGACTGTTGTGAGTGAGTGAGTGAGTGAATGAGTGAGTGTGTTTTCCCAGGGCGGGGAGTTTGAGGGCTCTTAGTTTTCCATCTCTTCTGGCTGTCCAAGTGGCTCAGGTGTAGGTAAAGGGATGTGTGAGCCCCAGATTGATGTAGGCTTAGCACGGTGTCAGTCAAGTACAAAATGAACATGACTTCTAGGACAAGGCTGTTGGCAAGTGGCTGAACTGACGGATTGTGGAGTCTGGTGAATCGGGAGAGGATTGAGCAAGTGAGGACGCTGAGAGGTTGGAGAACTAGCACTTTGGTGCGAGCACCAAGTGAGCTGCAGTGTGAGTGAGTAGCCGAGAAAGCAAGGGAAGGGTCAAAGAGTTGTATTCCCAGGAGGGATGTGTGAATGGATGTCCTCGGACGCTGAGCAGTTCCCGATCATAGAGTCCAGGAACACGTATTGCCCAGTGGGGTCTCGTGTTGGCCAGTATTCATTGAAGGAAGAATCAGGAAGCAGGAGCAGAATGGCAGGAAGAAGAGAGGTGCTACTCTCTCGACAGCTTCTCAGTGCTGCTGCAGCAGGTGGGTTGCTAAGTGCCAGCTGCAGAGACCTCAACTTCATTTGGCTTTAGAGCATTTGGCATAGCAGGAGTTCCAGCGGCCTCAGGGTATTCTTGTGGCCATGGATAAGGAGGCAGGTGTCAAGCTGGCTTATGCACCCACCTGGATGTGGGAGATATCACAGTGTCCCTTGCGATCCAGAAACGTCCCAAGAACAAAATGCTAAGACCCACGATGTTCATGGTTTCCTTTTTCTCTTTCTTTCTTGTTAATAATGTGTAGGTCCAAACCTCTTTTCCGAGCAAGACTCCAACCAAGCAGCTAACCAAGACAAACTGGAGGTAAGTCCTGACAGTGTAATTTTACCCGTGTGTGTGTGTGTGTGTGTGTGCGGGAGCTTTGTGATCCCTCCTTTCTTTGCAGAACAGACATGCCCCTGGTCATTTGTTTTCTCTAGAAATCTGTTTTTTTTTTCTGAGTCAACACCTCTCAGAGAGTACACCAGTGTAGCAGGGCATTTGGTTCCCCCCTTCGGATGTACATTGGAATCATTGGGCATAATGTTTTGAGAATCTACTTTCCTGAGTTTCTCAGTTTGTTCCTCAGCCACATCGGGAGTAGGCTGCCCACTTGTTCTTTGCCTTCTCGGGATAAGCGTGCTAGGTAGTCTACACCGGGGTTCTCCTGGCCTGTGTCTGTGCATTCTCCTTAGCCAGAATATTGCTGTGTTGACGAAACCTGCTTTCTGTTCTTTCACCATACAGTTGCGATCGCTAAAACCCATCTGATGTTTCTCTGGAACACTTACTCTGTCCATCATGGATTTCTTTGCATTCTGTCCCTAACTATTTGTGTATGAATTTTGCATTTCTTTCTTGTTAGTGATGTCAGATTTATGTGATTTTGTTACAGAGCAGCACCATAAGTGCCTCAGCAGTTCCCTGCGAGGGGAAAGAACCAGGTGCTGCCCAAGCAGCAACAACTTCGGCTCATCCACCCCAAGGGCCAACTGGTCCTGCGAATCCATTCCGGAGGGTCGGGCCTCCTCACGCTCGCCCCCCTGCAGGAACGTGGCCAGCCACTCGTGCTTCCACAGTTTTGCCTATGGGTGCTCCTGACATAGGGCCACTACCACCGCGTGTAGGAGGTATGTGATTTGGTTTGTCAGGGCTTCTTTTCCCCTCTTCCTTGAAAGCTGCGAAGTTGAAACACTAGTTTTGTACGTGAAGGAGATGCTCACTTGACCATGGCTCATCTAGTCACAAGAGGGTAAGCAAGAGCCAAAGATTTTGGCTCTAATGCCATGGGAATGAAGCGTGACTTTTCAGATTGGGAAGGGAGCCAGCCAGCCATAGACAGCCTTAACGTGAATCACCTGAATGAGGGGCAGTTGCATACAGATTGTAATACTTGAGAAAACCACTTGCTTCCTTTGTCCCTCTTACACTAACACGGGCATTATTTCACTCTCTATTGGTTGATAGAAACCAGTTATGCTGGCTGCTACTGAAGATGATCCTGATTTCCCTTGTCCACAAAAGGACTTGGTGAAATGGTCTTTCGTGAGCAGCTGCTGTGCAGTCCTAGTCTATTTACTACCTAGTGAGTGTAAGGCTGCTTCGATCCTGTTTGGCCTCATTATTCCTGACTCTTTTGGCTTTTGTGGGTAACTTGAGATAAGCAACAAACAAAGAGAAAGCTGTGGGGTGGGTGGGTGGCGCTGGGGGAAATTGATTGCTTGACTCTTCTCACCTACCATTCACAAAGAACCAGTTGACTGGAGAATGAACGGTCGTGTGACAAATGCTGGGCCAAGGCCCGTGAACTGTCTTGTCTGATGTCATTTCTGCCCGTGCTTTGGAAATGGAAGGCCAAGGAAAATGCGTTTTGTGGAAGGGGCTGGGGGATTTTTTCAGATACACTTTTGGATGCAGCCAAGTGTTTGCCCACCTTTCAGCCAGTCCTACTTGCATTTGGCTAAGATGTCCCGAGCCAAACTACTGTTTCCCCATCACTCATTTCCTTCAACAGCCTCATGGCACTGTCTGAAGTTGGTCAATCTAGGTATGTGGGTATCCGTGGTGAGTGGACAAGAGGAAGAAGTTTTGAAAGACAAGGAAGACATTGATAAGAGATTCCCTTGGGAAAGGCTGTGTATTGGCGTGGGAAGCATGCGGAGATCCGGTGGCCATATTGGGTTTCTGTTGTGTTGTTGTCGGTTGTATGATTTAACGGACAAGCATTATGAGAGTGAGCATGAGGGTCAGAGGTGATCTTGGACCCTTGGATCAGTGTGCCCATGGCTGCGATGGCATGGCATAAGAGGTGATGGCATCGCAGTGGGCACGTTCACACACTGTGTCGTTGGACAAGCCATGGCATATTTGTTTAGGAGATCGGGGATTCGGTAAGGCTTATTTTTCTTTACCTGAAAAGCAGGGCTACAGGGAAGAGGCGGCAGGGGTGTGTGGGCTGCGTGTTGGGTTTCTGGATTCTTGTGTTTGTTTGTGTTTTAGAGAGTAGCTGCTGTTTAGGGGAGAGGTAGCAGAGTCACACAGAGAAAAGAAGTGCCAAGAGAGCTTGCATCCTCTGCCCGACTCCACACAAACCACAGCCAAATCGAGGCCGTTGTGATGGTGGGAACCAGGAGTGTGTTCCGAGTTTGCCGTGTGTTCGCAGGGTCCTCTGGCCTTGGGCCCGCCTCTGCTGGTTTTCTTGGTTTGGAAGCAGGAAGTGGGATTAGAAAAGAGAGCAGCAGCCAGTGCTCCCCATGGTGGCCATTAGTATGTTGGTGAAGTCTGTACTTAATGGATATGAAGCATCTGACACGTTGTGCATTCAAAATGTGCCATCTCACACTCTTCACCATTCAGTGGCCACATAGCGAGTATAGGTGCGTTTCAGGAGGATGGATGTTGTCAGTTGTTGAGGAGGAACCTTGCTTCCGTGTCAACAGATGGAAGGCCAGGCACTACGAAGCTGGCAGTATGTTGAAGGCGATGATCAGGTTGAAATGTTCAGGTTCCAGTTGTCATCGATGTGGACTGTTGTGAGTGAGTGAGTGAGTGAGTGAGTGAATGAGTGAGTGTGTTTTCCCAGGGCGGGGAGTTTGAGGGCTCTTAGTTTTCCATCTCTTCTGGCTGTCCAAGTGGCTCAGGTGTAGGTAAAGGGATGTGTGAGCCCCAGATTGATGTAGGCTTAGCACGGTGTCAGTCAAGTACAAAATGAACATGACTTCTAGGACAAGGCTGTTGGCAAGTGGCTGAACTGACGGATTGTGGAGTCTGGTGAATCGGGAGAGGATTGAGCAAGTGAGGACGCTGAGAGGTTGGAGAACTAGCACTTTGGTGCGAGCACCAAGTGAGCTGCAGTGTGAGTGAGTAGCCGAGAAAGCAAGGGAAGGGTCAAAGAGTTGTATTCCCAGGAGGGATGTGTGAATGGATGTCCTCGGACGCTGAGCAGTTCCCGATCATAGAGTCCAGGAACACGTATTGCCCAGTGGGGTCTCGTGTTGGCCAGTATTCATTGAAGGAAGAATCAGGAAGCAGGAGCAGAATGGCAGGAAGAAGAGAGGTGCTACTCTCTCGACAGCTTCTCAGTGCTGCTGCAGCAGGTGGGTTGCTAAGTGCCAGCTGCAGAGACCTCAACTTCATTTGGCTTTAGAGCATTTGGCATAGCAGGAGTTCCAGCGGCCTCAGGGTATTCTTGTGGCCATGGATAAGGAGGCAGGTGTCAAGCTGGCTTATGCACCCACCTGGATGTGGGAGATATCACAGTGTCCCTTGCGATCCAGAAACGTCCCAAGAACAAAATGCTAAGACCCACGATGTTCATGGTTTCCTTTTTCTCTTTCTTTCTTGTTAATAATGTGTAGGTCCAAACCTATTTTCCGAGCAAGACTCCAACCAAGCAGCTAACCAAGACAAACTGGAGGTAAGTCCTGACAGTGTAATTTTACCCGTGTGTGTGTGTGTGTGTGTGCGGGAGCTTTGTGATCCCTCCTTTCTTTGCAGAACAGACATGCCCCTGGTCATTTGTTTTCTCTAGAAATCTGTTTTTTTTTTCTGAGTCAACACCTCTCAGAGAGTACACCAGTGTAGCAGGGCATTTGGTTCCCCCCTTCGGATGTACATTGGAATCATTGGGCATAATGTTTTGAGAATCTACTTTCCTGAGTTTCTCAGTTTGTTCCTCAGCCACATCTGGAGTAGGCTGCCCACTTGTTCTTTGCCTTCTCGGGATAAGCGTGCTAGGTAGTCTACACCGGGGTTCTCCTGGCCTGTGTCTGTGCATTCTCCTTAGCCAGAATATTGCTGTGTTGACGAAACCTGCTTTCTGTTCTTTCACCACACAGTTGCGATCGCTAAAACCCATCTGATGTTTCTCTGGAACACTTACTCTGTCCATCATGGATTTCTTTGCATTCTGTCCCTAACTATTTGTGTATGAATTTTGCATTTCTTTCTTGTTAGTGATGTCAGATTTATGTGATTTTGTTACAGAGCAGCACCATAAGTGCCTCAGCAGTTCCCTGCGAGGGGAAAGAACCAGGTGCTGCCCAAGCAGCAACAACTTCGGCTCATCCACCCCAAGGGCCAACTGGTCCTGCGAATCCATTCCGGAGGGTCGGGCCTCCTCACGCTCGCCCCCCTGCAGGAACGTGGCCAGCCACCCGTGCTTCCACAGTTTTGCCTATGGGTGCTCCTGACATAGGGCCACTACCACCGCGTGTAGGAGGTATGTGATTTGGTTTGTCAGGGCTTCTTTTCCCCTCTTCCTTGAAAGCTGCGAAGTTGAAACACTAGTTTTGTACGTGAAGGAGATGCTCACTTGACCATGGCTCATCTAGTCACAAGAGGGTAAGCAAGAGCCAAAGATTTTGGCTCTAATGCCATGGGAATGAAGCGTGACTTTTCAGATTGGGAAGGGAGCCAGCCAGCCATAGACAGCCTTAACGTGAATCACCTGAATGAGGGGCAGTTGCATACAGATTGTAATACTTGAGAAAACCACTTGCTTCCTTTGTCCCTCTTACACTAACACGGGCATTATTTCACTCTCTATTGGTTGATAGAAACCAGTTATGCTGGCTGCTACTGAAGATGATCCTGATTTCCCTTGTCCACAAAAGGACTTGGTGAAATGGTCTTTCGTGAGCAGCTGCTGTGCAGTCCTAGTCTATTTACTACCTAGTGAGTGTAAGGCTGCTTCGATCCTGTTTGGCCTCATTATTCCTGACTCTTTTGGCTTTTGTGGGTAACTTGAGATAAGCAACAAACAAAGAGAAAGCTGTGGGGTGGGTGGGTGGCGCTGGGGGAAATTGATTGCTTGACTCTTCTCACCTACCATTCACAAAGAACCAGTTGACTGGAGAATGAACGGTCGTGTGACAAATGCTGGGCCAAGGCCCGTGAACTGTCTTGTCTGATGTCATTTCTGCCCGTGCTTTGGAAATGGAAGGCCAAGGAAAATGCGTTTTGTGGAAGGGGCTGGGGGATTTTTTCAGATACACTTTTGGATGCAGCCAAGTGTTTGCCCACCTTTCAGCCAGTCCTACTTGCATTTGGCTAAGATGTCCCGAGCCAAACTACTGATTCCCCGTCACTCATTTCCTTCAACAGCCTCATGGCACTGTCTGAAGTTGGTCAATCTAGGTATGTGGGTATCCGTGGTGAGTGGACAAGAGGAAGAAGTTTTGAAAGACAAGGAAGACATTGATAAGAGATTCCCTTGGGAAAGGCTGTGTATTGGCGTGGGAAGCATGCGGAGATCCGGTGGCCATATTGGGTTTCTGTTGTGTTGTTGTCGGTTGTATGATTTAACGGACAAGCATTATGAGAGTGAGCATGAGGGTCAGAGGTGATCTTGGACCCTTGGATCAGTGTGCCCATGGCTGCGATGGCATGGCATAAGAGGTGATGGCATCGCAGTGGGCACGTTCACACACTGTGTCGTTGGACAAGCCATGGCATATTTGTTTAGGAGATCGGGGATTCGGTAAGGCTTATTTTTCTTTACCTGAAAAGCAGGGCTACAGGGAAGAGGCGGCAGGGGTGTGTGGGCTGCGTGTTGGGTTTCTGGATTCTTGTGTTTGTTTGTGTTTTAGAGAGTAGCTGCTGTTTAGGGGAGAGGTAGCAGAGTCACACAGAGAAAAGAAGTGCCAAGAGAGCTTGCATCCTCTGCCCGACTCCACACAAACCACAGCCAAATCGAGGCCGTTGTGATGGTGGGAACCAGGAGTGTGTTCCGAGTTTGCCGTGTGTTCGCAGGGTCCTCTGGCCTTGGGCCCGCCTCTGCTGGTTTTCTTGGTTTGGAAGCAGGAAGTGGGATTAGAAAAGAGAGCAGCAGCCAGTGCTCCCCATGGTGGCCATTAGTATGTTGGTGAAGTCTGTACTTAATGGATATGAAGCATCTGACACGTTGTGCATTCAAAATGTGCCATCTCACACTCTTCACCATTCAGTGGCCACATAGCGAGTATAGGTGCGTTTCAGGAGGATGGATGTTGTCAGTTGTTGAGGAGGAACCTTGCTTCCGTGTCAACAGATGGAAGGCCAGGCACTACGAAGCTGGCAGTATGTTGAAGGCGATGATCAGGTTGAAATGTTCAGGTTCCAGTTGTCATCGATGTGGACTGTTGTGAGTGAGTGAGTGAGTGAGTGAGTGAATGAGTGAGTGTGTTTTCCCAGGGCGGGGAGTTTGAGGGCTCTTAGTTTTCCATCTCTTCTGGCTGTCCAAGTGGCTCAGGTGTAGGTAAAGGGATGTGTGAGCCCCAGATTGATGTAGGCTTAGCACGGTGTCAGTCAAGTACAAAATGAACATGACTTCTAGGACAAGGCTGTTGGCAAGTGGCTGAACTGACGGATTGTGGAGTCTGGTGAATCGGGAGAGGATTGAGCAAGTGAGGACGCTGAGAGGTTGGAGAACTAGCACTTTGGTGCGAGCACCAAGTGAGCTGCAGTGTGAGTGAGTAGCCGAGAAAGCAAGGGAAGGGTCAAAGAGTTGTATTCCCAGGAGGGATGTGTGAATGGATGTCCTCGGACGCTGAGCAGTTCCCGATCATAGAGTCCAGGAACACGTATTGCCCAGTGGGGTCTCGTGTTGGCCAGTATTCATTGAAGGAAGAATCAGGAAGCAGGAGCAGAATGGCAGGAAGAAGAGAGGTGCTACTCTCTCGACAGCTTCTCAGTGCTGCTGCAGCAGGTGGGTTGCTAAGTGCCAGCTGCAGAGACCTCAACTTCATTTGGCTTTAGAGCATTTGGCATAGCAGGAGTTCCAGCGGCCTCAGGGTATTCTTGTGGCCATGGATAAGGAGGCAGGTGTCAAGCTGGCTTATGCACCCACCTGGATGTGGGAGATATCACAGTGTCCCTTGCGATCCAGAAACGTCCCAAGAACAAAATGCTAAGACCCACGATGTTCATGGTTTCCTTTTTCTCTTTCTTTCTTGTTAATAATGTGTAGGTCCAAACCTCTTTTCCGAGCAAGACTCCAACCAAGCAGCTAACCAAGACAAACTGGAGGTAAGTCCTGACAGTGTAATTTTACCCGTGTGTGTGTGTGTGCGGGAGCTTTGTGATCCCTCCTTTCTTTGCAGAACAGACATGCCCCTGGTCATTTGTTTTCTCTAGAAATCTGTTTTTTTTTTCTGAGTCAACACCTCTCAGAGAGTACACCAGTGTAGCAGGGCATTTGGTTCCCCCCTTCGGATGTACATTGGAATCATTGGGCATAATGTTTTGAGAATCTACTTTCCTGAGTTTCTCAGTTTGTTCCTCAGCCACATCTGGAGTAGGCTGCCCACTTGTTCTTTGCCTTCTCGGGATAAGCGTGCTAGGTAGTCTACACCGGGGTTCTCCTGGCCTGTGTCTGTGCATTCTCCTTAGCCAGAATATTGCTGTGTTGACAAAACCTGCTTTCTGTTCTTTCACCATACAGTTGCGATCGCTAAAACCCATCTGATGTTTCTCTGGAACACTTACTCTGTCCATCATGGATTTCTTTGCATTCTGTCCCTAACTATTTGTGTATGAATTTTGCATTTCTTTCTTGTTAGTGATGTCAGATTTATGTGATTTTGTTACAGAGCAGCACCATAAGTGCCTCAGCAGTTCCCTGCGAGGGGAAAGAACCAGGTGCTGCCCAAGCAGCAACAACTTCGGCTCATCCACCCCAAGGGCCAACTGGTCCTGCGAATCCATTCCGGAGGGTCGGGCCTCCTCACGCTCGCCCCCCTGCAGGAACGTGGCCAGCCACTCGTGCTTCCACAGTTTTGCCTATGGGTGCTCCTGACATAGGGCCACTACCACCGCGTGTAGGAGGTATGTGATTTGGTTTGTCAGGGCTTCTTTTCCCCTCTTCCTTGAAAGCTGCGAAGTTGAAACACTAGTTTTGTACGTGAAGGAGATGCTCACTTGACCATGGCTCATCTAGTCACAAGAGGGTAAGCAAGAGCCAAAGATTTTGGCTCTAATGCCATGGGAATGAAGCGTGACTTTTCAGATTGGGAAGGGAGCCAGCCAGCCATAGACAGCCTTAACGTGAATCACCTGAATGAGGGGCAGTTGCATACAGATTGTAATACTTGAGAAAACCACTTGCTTCCTTTGTCCCTCTTACACTAACACGGGCATTATTTCACTCTCTATTGGTTGATAGAAACCAGTTATGCTGGCTGCTACTGAAGATGATCCTGATTTCCCTTGTCCACAAAAGGACTTGGTGAAATGGTCTTTCGTGAGCAGCTGCTGTGCAGTCCTAGTCTATTTACTACCTAGTGAGTGTAAGGCTGCTTCGATCCTGTTTGGCCTCATTATTCCTGACTCTTTTGGCTTTTGTGGGTAACTTGAGATAAGCAACAAACAAAGAGAAAGCTGTGGGGTGGGTGGGTGGCGCTGGGGGAAATTGATTGCTTGACTCTTCTCACCTACCATTCACAAAGAACCAGTTGACTGGAGAATGAACGGTCGTGTGACAAATGCTGGGCCAAGGCCCGTGAACTGTCTTGTCTGATGTCATTTCTGCCCGTGCTTTGGAAATGGAAGGCCAAGGAAAATGCGTTTTGTGGAAGGGGCTGGGGGATTTTTTCAGATACACTTTTGGATGCAGCCAAGTGTTTGCCCACCTTTCAGCCAGTCCTACTTGCATTTGGCTAAGATGTCCCGAGCCAAACTACTGATTCCCCGTCACTCATTTCCTTCAACAGCCTCATGGCACTGTCTGAAGTTGGTCAATCTAGGTATGTGGGTATCCGTGGTGAGTGGACAAGAGGAAGAAGTTTTGAAAGACAAGGAAGACATTGATAAGAGATTCCCTTGGGAAAGGCTGTGTATTGGCGTGGGAAGCATGCGGAGATCCGGTGGCCATATTGGGTTTCTGTTGTGTTGTTGTCGGTTGTATGATTTAACGGACAAGCATTATGAGAGTGAGCATGAGGGTCAGAGGTGATCTTGGACCCTTGGATCAGTGTGCCCATGGCTGCGATGGCATGGCATAAGAGGTGATGGCATCGCAGTGGGCACGTTCACACACTGTGTCGTTGGACAAGCCATGGCATATTTGTTTAGGAGATCGGGGATTCGGTAAGGCTTATTTTTCTTTACCTGAAAAGCAGGGCTACAGGGAAGAGGCGGCAGGGGTGTGTGGGCTGCGTGTTGGGTTTCTGGATTCTTGTGTTTGTTTGTGTTTTAGAGAGTAGCTGCTGTTTAGGGGAGAGGTAGCAGAGTCACACAGAGAAAAGAAGTGCCAAGAGAGCTTGCATCCTCTGCCCGACTCCACACAAACCACAGCCAAATCGAGGCCGTTGTGATGGTGGGAACCAGGAGTGTGTTCCGAGTTTGCCGTGTGTTCGCAGGGTCCTCTGGCCTTGGGCCCGCCTCTGCTGGTTTTCTTGGTTTGGAAGCAGGAAGTGGGATTAGAAAAGAGAGCAGCAGCCAGTGCTCCCCATGGTGGCCATTAGTATGTTGGTGAAGTCTGTACTTAATGGATATGAAGCATCTGACACGTTGTGCATTCAAAATGTGCCATCTCACACTCTTCACCATTCAGTGGCCACATAGCGAGTATAGGTGCGTTTCAGGAGGATGGATGTTGTCAGTTGTTGAGGAGGAACCTTGCTTCCGTGTCAACAGATGGAAGGCCAGGCACTACGAAGCTGGCAGTATGTTGAAGGCGATGATCAGGTTGAAATGTCCAGGTTCCAGTTGTCATCGATGTGGACTGTTGTGAGTGAGTGAGTGAGTGAGTGAGTGAGTGAATGAGTGAGTGTGTTTTCCCAGGGCGGGGAGTTTGAGGGCTCTTAGTTTTCCATCTCTTCTGGCTGTCCAAGTGGCTCAGGTGTAGGTAAAGGGATGTGTGAGCCCCAGATTGATGTAGGCTTAGCACGGTGTCAGTCAAGTACAAAATGAACATGACTTCTAGGACAAGGCTGTTGGCAAGTGGCTGAACTGACGGATTGTGGAGTCTGGTGAATCGGGAGAGGATTGAGCAAGTGAGGACGCTGAGAGGTTGGAGAACTAGCACTTTGGTGCGAGCACCAAGTGAGCTGCAGTGTGAGTGAGTAGCCGAGAAAGCAAGGGAAGGGTCAAAGAGTTGTATTCCCAGGAGGGATGTGTGAATGGATGTCCTCGGACGCTGAGCAGTTCCCGATCATAGAGTCCAGGAACACGTATTGCCCAGTGGGGTCTCGTGTTGGCCAGTATTCATTGAAGGAAGAATCAGGAAGCAGGAGCAGAATGGCAGGAAGAAGAGAGGTGCTACTCTCTCGACAGCTTCTCAGTGCTGCTGCAGCAGGTGGGTTGCTAAGTGCCAGCTGCAGAGACCTCAACTTCATTTGGCTTTAGAGCATTTGGCATAGCAGGAGTTCCAGCGGCCTCAGGGTATTCTTGTGGCCATGGATAAGGAGGCAGGTGTCAAGCTGGCTTATGCACCCACCTGGATGTGGGAGATATCACAGTGTCCCTTGCGATCCAGAAACGTCCCAAGAACAAAATGCTAAGACCCACGATGTTCATGGTTTCCTTTTTCTCTTTCTTTCTTGTTAATAATGTGTAGGTCCAAACCTCTTTTCCGAGCAAGACTCCAACCAAGCAGCTAACCAAGACAAACTGGAGGTAAGTCCTGACAGTGTAATTTTACCCGTGTGTGTGTGTGTGTGTGTGCGGGAGCTTTGTGATCCCTCCTTTCTTTGCAGAACAGACATGCCCCTGGTCATTTGTTTTCTCTAGAAATCTGTTTTTTTTTTCTGAGTCAACACCTCTCAGAGAGTACACCAGTGTAGCAGGGCATTTGGTTCCCCCCTTCGGATGTACATTGGAATCATTGGGCATAATGTTTTGAGAATCTACTTTCCTGAGTTTCTCAGTTTGTTCCTCAGCCACATCTGGAGTAGGCTGCCCACTTGTTCTTTGCCTTCTCGGGATAAGCGTGCTAGGTAGTCTACACCGGGGTTCTCCTGGCCTGTGTCTGTGCATTCTCCTTAGCCAGAATATTGCTGTGTTGACGAAACCTGCTTTCTGTTCTTTCACCACACAGTTGCGATCGCTAAAACCCATCTGATGTTTCTCTGGAACACTTACTCTGTCCATCATGGATTTCTTTGCATTCTGTCCCTAACTATTTGTGTATGAATTTTGCATTTCTTTCTTGTTAGTGATGTCAGATTTATGTGATTTTGTTACAGAGCAGCACCATAAGTGCCTCAGCAGTTCCCTGCGAGGGGAAAGAACCAGGTGCTGCCCAAGCAGCAACAACTTCGGCTCATCCACCCCAAGGGCCAACTGGTCCTGCGAATCCATTCCGGAGGGTCGGGCCTCCTCACGCTCGCCCCCCTGCAGGAACGTGGCCAGCCACCCGTGCTTCCACAGTTTTGCCTATGGGTGCTCCTGACATAGGGCCACTACCACCGCGTGTAGGAGGTATGTGATTTGGTTTGTCAGGGCTTCTTTTCCCCTCTTCCTTGAAAGCTGCGAAGTTGAAACACTAGTTTTGTACGTGAAGGAGATGCTCACTTGACCATGGCTCATCTAGTCACAAGAGGGTAAGCAAGAGCCAAAGATTTTGGCTCTAATGCCATGGGAATGAAGCGTGACTTTTCAGATTGGGAAGGGAGCCAGCCAGCCATAGACAGCCTTAACGTGAATCACCTGAATGAGGGGCAGTTGCATACAGATTGTAATACTTGAGAAAACCACTTGCTTCCTTTGTCCCTCTTACACTAACACGGGCATTATTTCACTCTCTATTGGTTGATAGAAACCAGTTATGCTGGCTGCTACTGAAGATGATCCTGATTTCCCTTGTCCACAAAAGGACTTGGTGAAATGGTCTTTCGTGAGCAGCTGCTGTGCAGTCCTAGTCTATTTACTACCTAGTGAGTGTAAGGCTGCTTCGATCCTGTTTGGCCTCATTATTCCTGACTCTTTTGGCTTTTGTGGGTAACTTGAGATAAGCAACAAACAAAGAGAAAGCTGTGGGGTGGGTGGGTGGCGCTGGGGGAAATTGATTGCTTGACTCTTCTCACCTACCATTCACAAAGAACCAGTTGACTGGAGAATGAACGGTCGTGTGACAAATGCTGGGCCAAGGCCCGTGAACTGTCTTGTCTGATGTCATTTCTGCCCGTGCTTTGGAAATGGAAGGCCAAGGAAAATGCGTTTTGTGGAAGGGGCTGGGGGATTTTTTCAGATACACTTTTGGATGCAGCCAAGTGTTTGCCCACCTTTCAGCCAGTCCTACTTGCATTTGGCTAAGATGTCCCGAGCCAAACTACTGATTCCCCGTCACTCATTTCCTTCAACAGCCTCATGGCACTGTCTGAAGTTGGTCAATCTAGGTATGTGGGTATCCGTGGTGAGTGGACAAGAGGAAGAAGTTTTGAAAGACAAGGAAGACATTGATAAGAGATTCCCTTGGGAAAGGCTGTGTATTGGCGTGGGAAGCATGCGGAGATCCGGTGGCCATATTGGGTTTCTGTTGTGTTGTTGTCGGTTGTATGATTTAACGGACAAGCATTATGAGAGTGAGCATGAGGGTCAGAGGTGATCTTGGACCCTTGGATCAGTGTGCCCATGGCTGCGATGGCATGGCATAAGAGGTGATGGCATCGCAGTGGGCACGTTCACACACTGTGTCGTTGGACAAGCCATGGCATATTTGTTTAGGAGATCGGGGATTCGGTAAGGCTTATTTTTCTTTACCTGAAAAGCAGGGCTACAGGGAAGAGGCGGCAGGGGTGTGTGGGCTGCGTGTTGGGTTTCTGGATTCTTGTGTTTGTTTGTGTTTTAGAGAGTAGCTGCTGTTTAGGGGAGAGGTAGCAGAGTCACACAGAGAAAAGAAGTGCCAAGAGAGCTTGCATCCTCTGCCCGACTCCACACAAACCACAGCCAAATCGAGGCCGTTGTGATGGTGGGAACCAGGAGTGTGTTCCGAGTTTGCCGTGTGTTCGCAGGGTCCTCTGGCCTTGGGCCCGCCTCTGCTGGTTTTCTTGGTTTGGAAGCAGGAAGTGGGATTAGAAAAGAGAGCAGCAGCCAGTGCTCCCCATGGTGGCCATTAGTATGTTGGTGAAGTCTGTACTTAATGGATATGAAGCATCTGACACGTTGTGCATTCAAAATGTGCCATCTCACACTCTTCACGATTCAGTGGCCACATAGCGAGTATAGGTGCGTTTCAGGAGGATGGATGTTGTCAGTTGTTGAGGAGGAACCTTGCTTCCGTGTCAACAGATGGAAGGCCAGGCACTACGAAGCTGGCAGTATGTTGAAGGCGATGATCAGGTTGAAATGTTCAGGTTCCAGTTGTCATCGATGTGGACTGTTGTGAGTGAGTGAGTGAGTGAGTGAATGAGTGAGTGTGTTTTCCCAGGGCGGGGAGTTTGAGGGCTCTTAGTTTTCCATCTCTTCTGGCTGTCCAAGTGGCTCAGGTGTAGGTAAAGGGATGTGTGAGCCCCAGATTGATGTAGGCTTAGCACGGTGTCAGTCAAGTACAAAATGAACATGACTTCTAGGACAAGGCTGTTGGCAAGTGGCTGAACTGACGGATTGTGGAGTCTGGTGAATCGGGAGAGGATTGAGCAAGTGAGGACGCTGAGAGGTTGGAGAACTAGCACTTTGGTGCGAGCACCAAGTGAGCTGCAGTGTGAGTGAGTAGCCGAGAAAGCAAGGGAAGGGTCAAAGAGTTGTATTCCCAGGAGGGATGTGTGAATGGATGTCCTCGGACGCTGAGCAGTTCCCGATCATAGAGTCCAGGAACACGTATTGCCCAGTGGGGTCTCGTGTTGGCCAGTATTCATTGAAGGAAGAATCAGGAAGCAGGAGCAGAATGGCAGGAAGAAGAGAGGTGCTACTCTCTCGACAGCTTCTCAGTGCTGCTGCAGCAGGTGGGTTGCTAAGTGCCAGCTGCAGAGACCTCAACTTCATTTGGCTTTAGAGCATTTGGCATAGCAGGAGTTCCAGCGGCCTCAGGGTATTCTTGTGGCCATGGATAAGGAGGCAGGTGTCAAGCTGGCTTATGCACCCACCTGGATGTGGGAGATATCACAGTGTCCCTTGCGATCCAGAAACGTCCCAAGAACAAAATGCTAAGACCCACGATGTTCATGGTTTCCTTTTTCTCTTTCTTTCTTGTTAATAATGTGTAGGTCCAAACCTATTTTCCGAGCAAGACTCCAACCAAGCAGCTAACCAAGACAAACTGGAGGTAAGTCCTGACAGTGTAATTTTACCCGTGTGTGTGTGTGTGTGTGTGCGGGAGCTTTGTGATCCCTCCTTTCTTTGCAGAACAGACATGCCCCTGGTCATTTGTTTTCTCTAGAAATCTGTTTTTTTTTTCTGAGTCAACACCTCTCAGAGAGTACACCAGTGTAGCAGGGCATTTGGTTCCCCCCTTCGGATGTACATTGGAATCATTGGGCATAATGTTTTGAGAATCTACTTTCCTGAGTTTCTCAGTTTGTTCCTCAGCCACATCTGGAGTAGGCTGCCCACTTGTTCTTTGCCTTCTCGGGATAAGCGTGCTAGGTAGTCTACACCGGGGTTCTCCTGGCCTGTGTCTGTGCATTCTCCTTAGCCAGAATATTGCTGTGTTGACGAAACCTGCTTTCTGTTCTTTCACCATACAGTTGCGATCGCTAAAACCCATCTGATGTTTCTCTGGAACACTTACTCTGTCCATCATGGATTTCTTTGCATTCTGTCCCTAACTATTTGTGTATGAATTTTGCATTTCTTTCTTGTTAGTGATGTCAGATTTATGTGATTTTGTTACAGAGCAGCACCATAAGTGCCTCAGCAGTTCCCTGCGAGGGGAAAGAACCAGGTGCTGCCCAAGCAGCAACAACTTCGGCTCATCCACCCCAAGGGCCAACTGGTCCTGCGAATCCATTCCGGAGGGTCGGGCCTCCTCACGCTCGCCCCCCTGCAGGAACGTGGCCAGCCACTCGTGCTTCCACAGTTTTGCCTATGGGTGCTCCTGACATAGGGCCACTACCACCGCGTGTAGGAGGTATGTGATTTGGTTTGTCAGGGCTTCTTTTCCCCTCTTCCTTGAAAGCTGCGAAGTTGAAACACTAGTTTTGTACGTGAAGGAGATGCTCACTTGACCATGGCTCATCTAGTCACAAGAGGGTAAGCAAGAGCCAAAGATTTTGGCTCTAATGCCATGGGAATGAAGCGTGACTTTTCAGATTGGGAAGGGAGCCAGCCAGCCATAGACAGCCTTAACGTGAATCACCTGAATGAGGGGCAGTTGCATACAGATTGTAATACTTGAGAAAACCACTTGCTTCCTTTGTCCCTCTTACACTAACACGGGCATTATTTCACTCTCTATTGGTTGATAGAAACCAGTTATGCTGGCTGCTACTGAAGATGATCCTGATTTCCCTTGTCCACAAAAGGACTTGGTGAAATGGTCTTTCGTGAGCAGCTGCTGTGCAGTCCTAGTCTATTTACTACCTAGTGAGTGTAAGGCTGCTTCGATCCTGTTTGGCCTCATTATTCCTGACTCTTTTGGCTTTTGTGGGTAACTTGAGATAAGCAACAAACAAAGAGAAAGCTGTGGGGTGGGTGGGTGGCGCTGGGGGAAATTGATTGCTTGACTCTTCTCACCTACCATTCACAAAGAACCAGTTGACTGGAGAATGAACGGTCGTGTGACAAATGCTGGGCCAAGGCCCGTGAACTGTCTTGTCTGATGTCATTTCTGCCCGTGCTTTGGAAATGGAAGGCCAAGGAAAATGCGTTTTGTGGAAGGGGCTGGGGGATTTTTTCAGATACACTTTTGGATGCAGCCAAGTGTTTGCCCACCTTTCAGCCAGTCCTACTTGCATTTGGCTAAGATGTCCCGAGCCAAACTACTGATTCCCCGTCACTCATTTCCTTCAACAGCCTCATGGCACTGTCTGAAGTTGGTCAATCTAGGTATGTGGGTATCCGTGGTGAGTGGACAAGAGGAAGAAGTTTTGAAAGACAAGGAAGACATTGATAAGAGATTCCCTTGGGAAAGGCTGTGTATTGGCGTGGGAAGCATGCGGAGATCCGGTGGCCATATTGGGTTTCTGTTGTGTTGTTGTCGGTTGTATGATTTAACGGACAAGCATTATGAGAGTGAGCATGAGGGTCAGAGGTGATCTTGGACCCTTGGATCAGTGTGCCCATGGCTGCGGTGGCATGGCATAAGAGGTGATGGCATCGCAGTGGGCACGTTCACACACTGTGTCGTTGGACAAGCCATGGCATATTTGTTTAGGAGATCGGGGATTCGGTAAGGCTTATTTTTCTTTACCTGAAAAGCAGGGCTACAGGGAAGAGGCGGCAGGGGTGTGTGGGCTGCGTGTTGGGTTTCTGGATTCTTGTGTTTGTTTGTGTTTTAGAGAGTAGCTGCTGTTTAGGGGAGAGGTAGCAGAGTCACACAGAGAAAAGAAGTGCCAAGAGAGCTTGCATCCTCTGCCCGACTCCACACAAACCACAGCCAAATCGAGGCCGTTGTGATGGTGGGAACCAGGAGTGTGTTCCGAGTTTGCCGTGTGTTCGCAGGGTCCTCTGGCCTTGGGCCCGCCTCTGCTGGTTTTCTTGGTTTGGAAGCAGGAAGTGGGATTAGAAAAGAGAGCAGCAGCCAGTGCTCCCCATGGTGGCCATTAGTATGTTGGTGAAGTCTGTACTTAATGGATATGAAGCATCTGACACGTTGTGCATTCAAAATGTGCCATCTCACACTCTTCACCATTCAGTGGCCACATAGCGAGTATAGGTGCGTTTCAGGAGGATGGATGTTGTCAGTTGTTGAGGAGGAACCTTGCTTCCGTGTCAACAGATGGAAGGCCAGGCACTACGAAGCTGGCAGTATGTTGAAGGCGATGATCAGGTTGAAATGTCCAGGTTCCAGTTGTCATCGATGTGGACTGTTGTGAGTGAGTGAGTGAGTGAGTGAGTGAGTGAGTGAATGAGTGAGTGTGTTTTCCCAGGGCGGGGAGTTTGAGGGCTCTTAGTTTTCCATCTCTTCTGGCTGTCCAAGTGGCTCAGGTGTAGGTAAAGGGATGTGTGAGCCCCAGATTGATGTAGGCTTAGCACGGTGTCAGTCAAGTACAAAATGAACATGACTTCTAGGACAAGGCTGTTGGCAAGTGGCTGAACTGACGGATTGTGGAGTCTGGTGAATCGGGAGAGGATTGAGCAAGTGAGGACGCTGAGAGGTTGGAGAACTAGCACTTTGGTGCGAGCACCAAGTGAGCTGCAGTGTGAGTGAGTAGCCGAGAAAGCAAGGGAAGGGTCAAAGAGTTGTATTCCCAGGAGGGATGTGTGAATGGATGTCCTCGGACGCTGAGCAGTTCCCGATCATAGAGTCCAGGAACACGTATTGCCCAGTGGGGTCTCGTGTTGGCCAGTATTCATTGAAGGAAGAATCAGGAAGCAGGAGCAGAATGGCAGGAAGAAGAGAGGTGCTACTCTCTCGACAGCTTCTCAGTGCTGCTGCAGCAGGTGGGTTGCTAAGTGCCAGCTGCAGAGACCTCAACTTCATTTGGCTTTAGAGCATTTGGCATAGCAGGAGTTCCAGCGGCCTCAGGGTATTCTTGTGGCCATGGATAAGGAGGCAGGTGTCAAGCTGGCTTATGCACCCACCTGGATGTGGGAGATATCACAGTGTCCCTTGCGATCCAGAAACGTCCCAAGAACAAAATGCTAAGACCCACGATGTTCATGGTTTCCTTTTTCTCTTTCTTTCTTGTTAATAATGTGTAGGTCCAAACCTCTTTTCCGAGCAAGACTCCAACCAAGCAGCTAACCAAGACAAACTGGAGGTAAGTCCTGACAGTGTAATTTTACCCGTGTGTGTGTGTGTGCGGGAGCTTTGTGATCCCTCCTTTTTTTGCAGAACAGACATGCCCCTGGTCATTTGTTTTCTCTAGAAATCTGTTTCTTTTCTGAGTCAACACCTCTCAGAGAGTACACCAGTGTAGCAGGGCATTTGGTTCCCCCCTTCGGATGTACATTGGAATCATTGGGCATAATGTTTTGAGAATCTACTTTCCTGATTTTCTCAGTTTGTTCCTCAGCCACATCTGGAGTAGGCTGCCCACTTGTTCTTTGCCTTCTCGGGATAAGCGTGCTAGGTAGTCTACACCGGGGTTCTCCTGGCCTGTGTCTGTGCATTCTCCTTAGCCAGAATATTGCTGTGTTGACGAAACCTGCTTTCTGTTCTTTCACCACACAGTTGCGATCGCTAAAACCCATCTGATGTTTCTCTGGAACACTTACTCTGTCCATCATGGATTTCTTTGCATTCTGTCCCTAACTATTTGTGTATGAATTTTGCATTTCTTTCTTGTTAGTGATGTCAGATTTATGTGATTTTGTTACAGAGCAGCACCATAAGTGCCTCAGCAGTTCCCTGCGAGGGGAAAGAACCAGGTGCTGCCCAAGCAGCAACAACTTCGGCTCATCCACCCCAAGGGCCAACTGGTCCTGCGAATCCATTCCGGAGGGTCGGGCCTCCTCACGCTCGCCCCCCTGCAGGAACGTGGCCAGCCACTCGTGCTTCCACAGTTTTGCCTATGGGTGCTCCTGACATAGGGCCACTACCACCGCGTGTAGGAGGTATGTGATTTGGTTTGTCAGGGCTTCTTTTCCCCTCTTCCTTGAAAGCTGCGAAGTTGAAACACTAGTTTTGTACGTGAAGGAGATGCTCACTTGACCATGGCTCATCTAGTCACAAGAGGGTAAGCAAGAGCCAAAGATTTTGGCTCTAATGCCATGGGAATGAAGCGTGACTTTTCAGATTGGGAAGGGAGCCAGCCAGCCATAGACAGCCTTAACGTGAATCACCTGAATGAGGGGCAGTTGAATACAGATTGTAATACTTGAGAAAACCACTTGCTTCCTTTGTCCCTCTTACACTAACACGGGCATTATTTCACTCTCTATTGGTTGATAGAAACCAGTTATGCTGGCTGCTACTGAAGATGATCCTGATTTCCCTTGTCCACAAAAGGACTTGGTGAAATGGTCTTTCGTGAGCAGCTGCTGTGCAGTCCTAGTCTATTTACTACCTAGTGAGTGTAAGGCTGCTTCGATCCTGTTTGGCCTCATTATTCCTGACTCTTTTGGCTTTTGTGGGTAACTTGAGATAAGCAACAAACAAAGAGAAAGCTGTGGGGTGGGTGGGTGGCGCTGGGGGAAATTGATTGCTTGACTCTTCTCACCTACCATTCACAAAGAACCAGTTGACTGGAGAATGAACGGTCGTGTGACAAATGCTGGGCCAAGGCCCGTGAACTGTCTTGTCTGATGTCATTTCTGCCCGTGCTTTGGAAATGGAAGGCCAAGGAAAATGCGTTTTGTGGAAGGGGCTGGGGGATTTTTTCAGATACACTTTTGGATGCAGCCAAGTGTTTGCCCACCTTTCAGCCAGTCCTACTTGCATTTGGCTAAGATGTCCCGAGCCAAACTACTGATTCCCCGTCACTCATTTCCTTCAACAGCCTCATGGCACTGTCTGAAGTTGGTCAATCTAGGTATGTGGGTATCCGTGGTGAGTGGACAAGAGGAAGAAGTTTTGAAAGACAAGGAAGACATTGATAAGAGATTCCCTTGGGAAAGGCTGTGTATTGGCGTGGGAAGCATGCGGAGATCCGGTGGCCATATTGGGTTTCTGTTGTGTTGTTGTCGGTTGTATGATTTAACGGACAAGCATTATGAGAGTGAGCATGAGGGTCAGAGGTGATCTTGGACCCTTGGATCAGTGTGCCCATGGCTGCGATGGCATGGCATAAGAGGTGATGGCATCGCAGTGGGCACGTTCACACACTGTGTCGTTGGACAAGCCATGGCATATTTGTTTAGGAGATCGGGGATTCGGTAAGGCTTATTTTTCTTTACCTGAAAAGCAGGGCTACAGGGAAGAGGCGGCAGGGGTGTGTGGGCTGCGTGTTGGGTTTCTGGATTCTTGTGTTTGTTTGTGTTTTAGAGAGTAGCTGCTGTTTAGGGGAGAGGTAGCAGAGTCACACAGAGAAAAGAAGTGCCAAGAGAGCTTGCATCCTCTGCCCGACTCCACACAAACCACAGCCAAATCGAGGCCGTTGTGATGGTGGGAACCAGGAGTGTGTTCCGAGTTTGCCGTGTGTTCGCAGGGTCCTCTGGCCTTGGGCCCGCCTCTGCTGGTTTTCTTGGTTTGGAAGCAGGAAGTGGGATTAGAAAAGAGAGCAGCAGCCAGTGCTCCCCATGGTGGCCATTAGTATGTTGGTGAAGTCTGTACTTAATGGATATGAAGCATCTGACACGTTGTGCATTCAAAATGTGCCATCTCACACTCTTCACCATTCAGTGGCCACATAGCGAGTATAGGTGCGTTTCAGGAGGATGGATGTTGTCAGTTGTTGAGGAGGAACCTTGCTTCCGTGTCAACAGATGGAAGGCCAGGCACTACGAAGCTGGCAGTATGTTGAAGGCGATGATCAGGTTGAAATGTTCAGGTTCCAGTTGTCATCGATGTGGACTGTTGTGAGTGAGTGAGTGAGTGAGTGAGTGAGTGAGTGAATGAGTGAGTGTGTTTTCCCAGGGCGGGGAGTTTGAGGGCTCTTAGTTTTCCATCTCTTCTGGCTGTCCAAGTGGCTCAGGTGTAGGTAAAGGGATGTGTGAGCCCCAGATTGATGTAGGCTTAGCACGGTGTCAGTCAAGTACAAAATGAACATGACTTCTAGGACAAGGCTGTTGGCAAGTGGCTGAACTGACGGATTGTGGAGTCTGGTGAATCGGGAGAGGATTGAGCAAGTGAGGACGCTGAGAGGTTGGAGAACTAGCACTTTGGTGCGAGCACCAAGTGAGCTGCAGTGTGAGTGAGTAGCCGAGAAAGCAAGGGAAGGGTCAAAGAGTTGTATTCCCAGGAGGGATGTGTGAATGGATGTCCTCGGACGCTGAGCAGTTCCCGATCATAGAGTCCAGGAACACGTATTGCCCAGTGGGGTCTCGTGTTGGCCAGTATTCATTGAAGGAAGAATCAGGAAGCAGGAGCAGAATGGCAGGAAGAAGAGAGGTGCTACTCTCTCGACAGCTTCTCAGTGCTGCTGCAGCAGGTGGGTTGCTAAGTGCCAGCTGCAGAGACCTCAACTTCATTTGGCTTTAGAGCATTTGGCATAGCAGGAGTTCCAGCGGCCTCAGGGTATTCTTGTGGCCATGGATAAGGAGGCAGGTGTCAAGCTGGCTTATGCACCCACCTGGATGTGGGAGATATCACAGTGTCCCTTGCGATCCAGAAACGTCCCAAGAACAAAATGCTAAGACCCACGATGTTCATGGTTTCCTTTTTCTCTTTCTTTCTTGTTAATAATGTGTAGGTCCAAACCTATTTTCCGAGCAAGACTCCAACCAAGCAGCTAACCAAGACAAACTGGAGGTAAGTCCTGACAGTGTAATTTTACCCGTGTGTGTGTGTGTGCGGGAGCTTTGTGATCCCTCCTTTTTTTGCAGAACAGACATGCCCCTGGTCATTTGTTTTCTCTAGAAATCTGTTTCTTTTCTGAGTCAACACCTCTCAGAGAGTACACCAGTGTAGCAGGGCATTTGGTTCCCCCCTTCGGATGTACATTGGAATCATTGGGCATAATGTTTTGAGAATCTACTTTCCTGATTTTCTCAGTTTGTTCCTCAGCCACATCTGGAGTAGGCTGCCCACTTGTTCTTTGCCTTCTCGGGATAAGCGTGCTAGGTAGTCTACACCGGGGTTCTCCTGGCCTGTGTCTGTGCATTCTCCTTAGCCAGAATATTGCTGTGTTGACGAAACCTGCTTTCTGTTCTTTCACCACACAGTTGCGATCGCTAAAACCCATCTGATGTTTCTCTGGAGCACTTTCTCTGTATATCATGGATTTCTTTGCATTCTGTCCCTAACTATTTGTGTATGAATTTTGCATTTCTTTCTTGTTAGTGATGTCAGATTTATGTGATTTTGTTACAGAGCAGCACCATAAGTGCCTCAGCAGTTCCCTGCGAGGGGAAAGAACCAGGTGCTGGCCAAGCAGCAACAACTTCGGCTCATCCACCCCAAGGGCCAACTGGTCCTGCGAATCCATTCCGGAGGGTCGGGCCTCCTCACGCTCGCCCCCCTGCAGGAACGTGGCCAGCCACTCGTGCTTCCACAGTTTTGCCTATGGGTGCTCCTGACATAGGGCCACTACCACCGCGTGTAGGAGGTATGTGATTTGGTTTGTCAGGGCTTCTTTTCCCCTCTTCCTTGAAAGCTGCGAAGTTGAAACACTAGTTTTGTACGTGAAGGAGATGCTCACTTGACCATGGCTCATCTAGTCACAAGAGGGTAAGCAAGAGCCAAAGATTTTGGCTCTAATGCCATGGGAATGAAGCGTGACTTTTCAGATTGGGAAGGGAGCCAGCCAGCCATAGACAGCCTTAACGTGAATCACCTGAATGAGGGGCAGTTGAATACAGATTGTAATACTTGAGAAAACCACTTGCTTCCTTTGTCCCTCTTACACTAACACGGGCATTATTTCACTCTCTATTGGTTGATAGAAACCAGTTATGCTGGCTGCTACTGAAGATGATCCTGATTTCCCTTGTCCACAAAAGGACTTGGTGAAATGGTCTTTCGTGAGCAGCTGCTGTGCAGTCCTAGTCTATTTACTACCTAGTGAGTGTAAGGCTGCTTCGATCCTGTTTGGCCTCATTATTCCTGACTCTTTTGGCTTTTGTGGGTAACTTGAGATAAGCAACAAACAAAGAGAAAGCTGTGGGGTGGGTGGGTGGCGCTGGGGGAAATTGATTGCTTGACTCTTCTCACCTACCATTCACAAAGAACCAGTTGACTGGAGAATGAACGGTCGTGTGACAAATGCTGGGCCAAGGCCCGTGAACTGTCTTGTCTGATGTCATTTCTGCCCGTGCTTTGGAAATGGAAGGCCAAGGAAAATGCGTTTTGTGGAAGGGGCTGGGGGATTTTTTCAGATACACTTTTGGATGCAGCCAAGTGTTTGCCCACCTTTCAGCCAGTCCTACTTGCATTTGGCTAAGATGTCCCGAGCCAAACTACTGATTCCCCGTCACTCATTTCCTTCAACAGCCTCATGGCACTGTCTGAAGTTGGTCAATCTAGGTATGTGGGTATCCGTGGTGAGTGGACAAGAGGAAGAAGTTTTGAAAGACAAGGAAGACATTGATAAGAGATTCCCTTGGGAAAGGCTGTGTATTGGCGTGGGAAGCATGCGGAGATCCGGTGGCCATATTGGGTTTCTGTTGTGTTGTTGTCGGTTGTATGATTTAACGGACAAGCATTATGAGAGTGAGCATGAGGGTCAGAGGTGATCTTGGACCCTTGGATCAGTGTGCCCATGGCTGCGATGGCATGGCATAAGAGGTGATGGCATCGCAGTGGGCACGTTCACACACTGTGTCGTTGGACAAGCCATGGCATATTTGTTTAGGAGATCGGGGATTCGGTAAGGCTTATTTTTCTTTACCTGAAAAGCAGGGCTACAGGGAAGAGGCGGCAGGGGTGTGTGGGCTGCGTGTTGGGTTTCTGGATTCTTGTGTTTGTTTGTGTTTTAGAGAGTAGCTGCTGTTTAGGGGAGAGGTAGCAGAGTCACACAGAGAAAAGAAGTGCCAAGAGAGCTTGCATCCTCTGCCCGACTCCACACAAACCACAGCCAAATCGAGGCCGTTGTGATGGTGGGAACCAGGAGTGTGTTCCGAGTTTGCCGTGTGTTCGCAGGGTCCTCTGGCCTTGGGCCCGCCTCTGCTGGTTTTCTTGGTTTGGAAGCAGGAAGTGGGATTAGAAAAGAGAGCAGCAGCCAGTGCTCCCCATGGTGGCCATTAGTATGTTGGTGAAGTCTGTACTTAATGGATATGAAGCATCTGACACGTTGTGCATTCAAAATGTGCCATCTCACACTCTTCACCATTCAGTGGCCACATAGCGAGTATAGGTGCGTTTCAGGAGGATGGATGTTGTCAGTTGTTGAGGAGGAACCTTGCTTCCGTGTCAACAGATGGAAGGCCAGGCACTACGAAGCTGGCAGTATGTTGAAGGCGATGATCAGGTTGAAATGTTCAGGTTCCAGTTGTCATCGATGTGGACTGTTGTGAGTGAGTGAGTGAGTGAGTGAGTGAGTGAGTGAATGAGTGAGTGTGTTTTCCCAGGGCGGGGAGTTTGAGGGCTCTTAGTTTTCCATCTCTTCTGGCTGTCCAAGTGGCTCAGGTGTAGGTAAAGGGATGTGTGAGCCCCAGATTGATGTAGGCTTAGCACGGTGTCAGTCAAGTACAAAATGAACATGACTTCTAGGACAAGGCTGTTGGCAAGTGGCTGAACTGACGGATTGTGGAGTCTGGTGAATCGGGAGAGGATTGAGCAAGTGAGGACGCTGAGAGGTTGGAGAACTAGCACTTTGGTGCGAGCACCAAGTGAGCTGCAGTGTGAGTGAGTAGCCGAGAAAGCAAGGGAAGGGTCAAAGAGTTGTATTCCCAGGAGGGATGTGTGAATGGATGTCCTCGGACGCTGAGCAGTTCCCGATCATAGAGTCCAGGAACACGTATTGCCCAGTGGGGTCTCGTGTTGGCCAGTATTCATTGAAGGAAGAATCAGGAAGCAGGAGCAGAATGGCAGGAAGAAGAGAGGTGCTACTCTCTCGACAGCTTCTCAGTGCTGCTGCAGCAGGTGGGTTGCTAAGTGCCAGCTGCAGAGACCTCAACTTCATTTGGCTTTAGAGCATTTGGCATAGCAGGAGTTCCAGCGGCCTCAGGGTATTCTTGTGGCCATGGATAAGGAGGCAGGTGTCAAGCTGGCTTATGCACCCACCTGGATGTGGGAGATATCACAGTGTCCCTTGCGATCCAGAAACGTCCCAAGAACAAAATGCTAAGACCCACGATGTTCATGGTTTCCTTTTTCTCTTTCTTTCTTGTTAATAATGTGTAGGTCCAAACCTCTTTTCCGAGCAAGACTCCAACCAAGCAGCTAACCAAGACAAACTGGAGGTAAGTCCTGACAGTGTAATTTTACCCGTGTGTGTGTGTGTGCGGGAGCTTTGTGATCCCTCCTTTTTTTGCAGAACAGACATGCCCCTGGTCATTTGTTTTCTCTAGAAATCTGTTTCTTTTCTGAGTCAACACCTCTCAGAGAGTACACCAGTGTAGCAGGGCATTTGGTTCCCCCCTTCGGATGTACATTGGAATCATTGGGCATAATGTTTTGAGAATCTACTTTCCTGATTTTCTCAGTTTGTTCCTCAGCCACATCTGGAGTAGGCTGCCCACTTGTTCTTTGCCTTCTCGGGATAAGCGTGCTAGGTAGTCTACACCGGGGTTCTCCTGGCCTGTGTCTGTGCATTCTCCTTAGCCAGAATATTGCTGTGTTGACGAAACCTGCTTTCTGTTCTTTCACCACACAGTTGCGATCGCTAAAACCCATCTGATGTTTCTCTGGAACACTTACTCTGTCCATCATGGATTTCTTTGCATTCTGTCCCTAACTATTTGTGTATGAATTTTGCATTTCTTTCTTGTTAGTGATGTCAGATTTATGTGATTTTGTTACAGAGCAGCACCATAAGTGCCTCAGCAGTTCCCTGCGAGGGGAAAGAACCAGGTGCTGCCCAAGCAGCAACAACTTCGGCTCATCCACCCCAAGGGCCAACTGGTCCTGCGAATCCATTCCGGAGGGTCGGGCCTCCTCACGCTCGCCCCCCTGCAGGAACGTGGCCAGCCACTCGTGCTTCCACAGTTTTGCCTATGGGTGCTCCTGACATAGGGCCACTACCACCGCGTGTAGGAGGTATGTGATTTGGTTTGTCAGGGCTTCTTTTCCCCTCTTCCTTGAAAGCTGCGAAGTTGAAACACTAGTTTTGTACGTGAAGGAGATGCTCACTTGACCATGGCTCATCTAGTCACAAGAGGGTAAGCAAGAGCCAAAGATTTTGGCTCTAATGCCATGGGAATGAAGCGTGACTTTTCAGATTGGGAAGGGAGCCAGCCAGCCATAGACAGCCTTAACGTGAATCACCTGAATGAGGGGCAGTTGCATACAGATTGTAATACTTGAGAAAACCACTTGCTTCCTTTGTCCCTCTTACACTAACACGGGCATTATTTCACTCTCTATTGGTTGATAGAAACCAGTTATGCTGGCTGCTACTGAAGATGATCCTGATTTCCCTTGTCCACAAAAGGACTTGGTGAAATGGTCTTTCGTGAGCAGCTGCTGTGCAGTCCTAGTCTATTTACTACCTAGTGAGTGTAAGGCTGCTTCGATCCTGTTTGGCCTCATTATTCCTGACTCTTTTGGCTTTTGTGGGTAACTTGAGATAAGCAACAAACAAAGAGAAAGCTGTGGGGTGGGTGGGTGGCGCTGGGGGAAATTGATTGCTTGACTCTTCTCACCTACCATTCACAAAGAACCAGTTGACTGGAGAATGAACGGTCGTGTGACAAATGCTGGGCCAAGGCCCGTGAACTGTCTTGTCTGATGTCATTTCTGCCCGTGCTTTGGAAATGGAAGGCCAAGGAAAATGCGTTTTGTGGAAGGGGCTGGGGGATTTTTTCAGATACACTTTTGGATGCAGCCAAGTGTTTGCCCACCTTTCAGCCAGTCCTACTTGCATTTGGCTAAGATGTCCCGAGCCAAACTACTGATTCCCCGTCACTCATTTCCTTCAACAGCCTCATGGCACTGTCTGAAGTTGGTCAATCTAGGTATGTGGGTATCCGTGGTGAGTGGACAAGAGGAAGAAGTTTTGAAAGACAAGGAAGACATTGATAAGAGATTCCCTTGGGAAAGGCTGTGTATTGGCGTGGGAAGCATGCGGAGATCCGGTGGCCATATTGGGTTTCTGTTGTGTTGTTGTCGGTTGTATGATTTAACGGACAAGCATTATGAGAGTGAGCATGAGGGTCAGAGGTGATCTTGGACCCTTGGATCAGTGTGCCCATGGCTGCGGTGGCATGGCATAAGAGGTGATGGCATCGCAGTGGGCACGTTCACACACTGTGTCGTTGGACAAGCCATGGCATATTTGTTTAGGAGATCGGGGATTCGGTAAGGCTTATTTTTCTTTACCTGAAAAGCAGGGCTACAGGGAAGAGGCGGCAGGGGTGTGTGGGCTGCGTGTTGGGTTTCTGGATTCTTGTGTTTGTTTGTGTTTTAGAGAGTAGCTGCTGTTTAGGGGAGAGGTAGCAGAGTCACACAGAGAAAAGAAGTGCCAAGAGAGCTTGCATCCTCTGCCCGACTCCACACAAACCACAGCCAAATCGAGGCCGTTGTGATGGTGGGAACCAGGAGTGTGTTCCGAGTTTGCCGTGTGTTCGCAGGGTCCTCTGGCCTTGGGCCCGCCTCTGCTGGTTTTCTTGGTTTGGAAGCAGGAAGTGGGATTAGAAAAGAGAGCAGCAGCCAGTGCTCCCCATGGTGGCCATTAGTATGTTGGTGAAGTCTGTACTTAATGGATATGAAGCATCTGACACGTTGTGCATTCAAAATGTGCCATCTCACACTCTTCACCATTCAGTGGCCACATAGCGAGTATAGGTGCGTTTCAGGAGGATGGATGTTGTCAGTTGTTGAGGAGGAACCTTGCTTCCGTGTCAACAGATGGAAGGCCAGGCACTACGAAGCTGGCAGTATGTTGAAGGCGATGATCAGGTTGAAATGTTCAGGTTCCAGTTGTCATCGATGTGGACTGTTGTGAGTGAGTGAGTGAGTGAGTGAGTGAGTGAGTGAGTGAATGAGTGAGTGTGTTTTCCCAGGGCAGGGAGTTTGAGGGCTCTTAGTTTTCCATCTCTTCTGGCTGTCCAAGTGGCTCAGGTGTAGGTAAAGGGATGTGTGAGCCCCAGATTGATGTAGGCTTAGCACGGTGTCAGTCAAGTACAAAATGAACATGACTTCTAGGACAAGGCTGTTGGCAAGTGGCTGAACTGACGGATTGTGGAGTCTGGTGAATCGGGAGAGGATTGAGCAAGTGAGGACGCTGAGAGGTTGGAGAACTAGCACTTTGGTGCGAGCACCAAGTGAGCTGCAGTGTGAGTGAGTAGCCGAGAAAGCAAGGGAAGGGTCAAAGAGTTGTATTCCCAGGAGGGATGTGTGAATGGATGTCCTCGGACGCTGAGCAGTTCCCGATCATAGAGTCCAGGAACACGTATTGCCCAGTGGGGTCTCGTGTTGGCCAGTATTCATTGAAGGAAGAATCAGGGAGCAGGAGCAGAATGGCAGGAAGAAGAGAGGTGCTACTCTCTCGACAGCTTCTCAGTGCTGCTGCAGCAGGTGGGTTGCTAAGTGCCAGCTGCAGAGACCTCAACTTCATTTGGCTTTAGAGCATTTGGCATAGCAGGAGTTCCAGCGGCCTCAGGGTATTCTTGTGGCCATGGATAAGGAGGCAGGTGTCAAGCTGGCTTATGCACCCACCTGGATGTGGGAGATATCACAGTGTCCCTTGCGATCCAGAAACGTCCCAAGAACAAAATGCTAAGACCCACGATGTTCATGGTTTCCTTTTTCTCTTTCTTTCTTGTTAATAATGTGTAGGTCCAAACCTCTTTTCCGAGCAAGACTCCAACCAAGCAGCTAACCAAGACAAACTGGAGGTAAGTCCTGACAGTGTAATTTTACCCGTGTGTGTGTGTGTGCGGGAGCTTTGTGATCCCTCCTTTTTTTGCAGAACAGACATGCCCCTGGTCATTTGTTTTCTCTAGAAATCTGTTTCTTTTCTGAGTCAACACCTCTCAGAGAGTACACCAGTGTAGCAGGGCATTTGGTTCCCCCCTTCGGATGTACATTGGAATCATTGGGCATAATGTTTTGAGAATCTACTTTCCTGATTTTCTCAGTTTGTTCCTCAGCCACATCTGGAGTAGGCTGCCCACTTGTTCTTTGCCTTCTCGGGATAAGCGTGCTAGGTAGTCTACACCGGGGTTCTCCTGGCCTGTGTCTGTGCATTCTCCTTAGCCAGAATATTGCTGTGTTGACGAAACCTGCTTTCTGTTCTTTCACCACACAGTTGCGATCGCTAAAACCCATCTGATGTTTCTCTGGAACACTTACTCTGTCCATCATGGATTTCTTTGCATTCTGTCCCTAACTATTTGTGTATGAATTTTGCATTTCTTTCTTGTTAGTGATGTCAGATTTATGTGATTTTGTTACAGAGCAGCACCATAAGTGCCTCAGCAGTTCCCTGCGAGGGGAAAGAACCAGGTGCTGGCCAAGCAGCAACAACTTCGGCTCATCCACCCCAAGGGCCAACTGGTCCTGCGAATCCATTCCGGAGGGTCGGGCCTCCTCACGCTCGCCCCCCTGCAGGAACGTGGCCAGCCACTCGTGCTTCCACAGTTTTGCCTATGGGTGCTCCTGACATAGGGCCACTACCACCGCGTGTAGGAGGTATGTGATTTGGTTTGTCAGGGCTTCTTTTCCCCTCTTCCTTGAAAGCTGCGAAGTTGAAACACTAGTTTTGTACGTGAAGGAGATGCTCACTTGACCATGGCTCATCTAGTCACAAGAGGGTAAGCAAGAGCCAAAGATTTTGGCTCTAATGCCATGGGAATGAAGCGTGACTTTTCAGATTGGGAAGGGAGCCAGCCAGCCATAGACAGCCTTAACGTGAATCACCTGAATGAGGGGCAGTTGCATACAGATTGTAATACTTGAGAAAACCACTTGCTTCCTTTGTCCCTCTTACACTAACACGGGCATTATTTCACTCTCTATTGGTTGATAGAAACCAGTTATGCTGGCTGCTACTGAAGATGATCCTGATTTCCCTTGTCCACAAAAGGACTTGGTGAAATGGTCTTTCGTGAGCAGCTGCTGTGCAGTCCTAGTCTATTTACTACCTAGTGAGTGTAAGGCTGCTTCGATCCTGTTTGGCCTCATTATTCCTGACTCTTTTGGCTTTTGTGGGTAACTTGAGATAAGCAACAAACAAAGAGAAAGCTGTGGGGTGGGTGGGTGGCGCTGGGGGAAATTGATTGCTTGACTCTTCTCACCTACCATTCACAAAGAACCAGTTGACTGGAGAATGAACGGTCGTGTGACAAATGCTGGGCCAAGGCCCGTGAACTGTCTTGTCTGATGTCATTTCTGCCCGTGCTTTGGAAATGGAAGGCCAAGGAAAATGCGTTTTGTGGAAGGGGCTGGGGGATTTTTTCAGATACACTTTTGGATGCAGCCAAGTGTTTGCCCACCTTTCAGCCAGTCCTACTTGCATTTGGCTAAGATGTCCCGAGCCAAACTACTGATTCCCCGTCACTCATTTCCTTCAACAGCCTCATGGCACTGTCTGAAGTTGGTCAATCTAGGTATGTGGGTATCCGTGGTGAGTGGACAAGAGGAAGAAGTTTTGAAAGACAAGGAAGACATTGATAAGAGATTCCCTTGGGAAAGGCTGTGTATTGGCGTGGGAAGCATGCGGAGATCCGGTGGCCATATTGGGTTTCTGTTGTGTTGTTGTCGGTTGTATGATTTAACGGACAAGCATTATGAGAGTGAGCATGAGGGTCAGAGGTGATCTTGGACCCTTGGATCAGTGTGCCCATGGCTGCGATGGCATGGCATAAGAGGTGATGGCATCGCAGTGGGCACGTTCACACACTGTGTCGTTGGACAAGCCATGGCATATTTGTTTAGGAGATCGGGGATTCGGTAAGGCTTATTTTTCTTTACCTGAAAAGCAGGGCTACAGGGAAGAGGCGGCAGGGGTGTGTGGGCTGCGTGTTGGGTTTCTGGATTCTTGTGTTTGTTTGTGTTTTAGAGAGTAGCTGCTGTTTAGGGGAGAGGTAGCAGAGTCACACAGAGAAAAGAAGTGCCAAGAGAGCTTGCATCCTCTGCCCGACTCCACACAAACCACAGCCAAATCGAGGCCGTTGTGATGGTGGGAACCAGGAGTGTGTTCCGAGTTTGCCGTGTGTTCGCAGGGTCCTCTGGCCTTGGGCCCGCCTCTGCTGGTTTTCTTGGTTTGGAAGCAGGAAGTGGGATTAGAAAAGAGAGCAGCAGCCAGTGCTCCCCATGGTGGCCATTAGTATGTTGGTGAAGTCTGTACTTAATGGATATGAAGCATCTGACACGTTGTGCATTCAAAATGTGCCATCTCACACTCTTCACCATTCAGTGGCCACATAGCGAGTATAGGTGCGTTTCAGGAGGATGGATGTTGTCAGTTGTTGAGGAGGAACCTTGCTTCCGTGTCAACAGATGGAAGGCCAGGCACTACGAAGCTGGCAGTATGTTGAAGGCGATGATCAGGTTGAAATGTTCAGGTTCCAGTTGTCATCGATGTGGACTGTTGTGAGTGAGTGAGTGAGTGAGTGAGTGAGTGAGTGAATGAGTGAGTGTGTTTTCCCAGGGCAGGGAGTTTGAGGGCTCTTAGTTTTCCATCTCTTCTGGCTGTCCAAGTGGCTCAGGTGTAGGTAAAGGGATGTGTGAGCCCCAGATTGATGTAGGCTTAGCACGGTGTCAGTCAAGTACAAAATGAACATGACTTCTAGGACAAGGCTGTTGGCAAGTGGCTGAACTGACGGATTGTGGAGTCTGGTGAATCGGGAGAGGATTGAGCAAGTGAGGACGCTGAGAGGTTGGAGAACTAGCACTTTGGTGCGAGCACCAAGTGAGCTGCAGTGTGAGTGAGTAGCCGAGAAAGCAAGGGAAGGGTCAAAGAGTTGTATTCCCAGGAGGGATGTGTGAATGGATGTCCTCGGACGCTGAGCAGTTCCCGATCATAGAGTCCAGGAACACGTATTGCCCAGTGGGGTCTCGTGTTGGCCAGTATTCATTGAAGGAAGAATCAGGGAGCAGGAGCAGAATGGCAGGAAGAAGAGAGGTGCTACTCTCTCGACAGCTTCTCAGTGCTGCTGCAGCAGGTGGGTTGCTAAGTGCCAGCTGCAGAGACCTCAACTTCATTTGGCTTTAGAGCATTTGGCATAGCAGGAGTTCCAGCGGCCTCAGGGTATTCTTGTGGCCATGGATAAGGAGGCAGGTGTCAAGCTGGCTTATGCACCCACCTGGATGTGGGAGATATCACAGTGTCCCTTGCGATCCAGAAACGTCCCAAGAACAAAATGCTAAGACCCACGATGTTCATGGTTTCCTTTTTCTCTTTCTTTCTTGTTAATAATGTGTAGGTCCAAACCTCTTTTCCGAGCAAGACTCCAACCAAGCAGCTAACCAAGACAAACTGGAGGTAAGTCCTGACAGTGTAATTTTACCCGTGTGTGTGTGTGTGCGGGAGCTTTGTGATCCCTCCTTTTTTTGCAGAACAGACATGCCCCTGGTCATTTGTTTTCTCTAGAAATCTGTTTCTTTTCTGAGTCAACACCTCTCAGAGAGTACACCAGTGTAGCAGGGCATTTGGTTCCCCCCTTCGGATGTACATTGGAATCATTGGGCATAATGTTTTGAGAATCTACTTTCCTGATTTTCTCAGTTTGTTCCTCAGCCACATCTGGAGTAGGCTGCCCACTTGTTCTTTGCCTTCTCGGGATAAGCGTGCTAGGTAGTCTACACCGGGGTTCTCCTGGCCTGTGTCTGTGCATTCTCCTTAGCCAGAATATTGCTGTGTTGACGAAACCTGCTTTCTGTTCTTTCACCACACAGTTGCGATCGCTAAAACCCATCTGATGTTTCTCTGGAACACTTACTCTGTCCATCATGGATTTCTTTGCATTCTGTCCCTAACTATTTGTGTATGAATTTTGCATTTCTTTCTTGTTAGTGATGTCAGATTTATGTGATTTTGTTACAGAGCAGCACCATAAGTGCCTCAGCAGTTCCCTGCGAGGGGAAAGAACCAGGTGCTGCCCAAGCAGCAACAACTTCGGCTCATCCACCCCAAGGGCCAACTGGTCCTGCGAATCCATTCCGGAGGGTCGGGCCTCCTCACGCTCGCCCCCCTGCAGGAACGTGGCCAGCCACTCGTGCTTCCACAGTTTTGCCTATGGGTGCTCCTGACATAGGGCCACTACCACCGCGTGTAGGAGGTATGTGATTTGGTTTGTCAGGGCTTCTTTTCCCCTCTTCCTTGAAAGCTGCGAAGTTGAAACACTAGTTTTGTACGTGAAGGAGATGCTCACTTGACCATGGCTCATCTAGTCACAAGAGGGTAAGCAAGAGCCAAAGATTTTGGCTCTAATGCCATGGGAATGAAGCGTGACTTTTCAGATTGGGAAGGGAGCCAGCCAGCCATAGACAGCCTTAACGTGAATCACCTGAATGAGGGGCAGTTGCATACAGATTGTAATACTTGAGAAAACCACTTGCTTCCTTTGTCCCTCTTACACTAACACGGGCATTATTTCACTCTCTATTGGTTGATAGAAACCAGTTATGCTGGCTGCTACTGAAGATGATCCTGATTTCCCTTGTCCACAAAAGGACTTGGTGAAATGGTCTTTCGTGAGCAGCTGCTGTGCAGTCCTAGTCTATTTACTACCTAGTGAGTGTAAGGCTGCTTCGATCCTGTTTGGCCTCATTATTCCTGACTCTTTTGGCTTTTGTGGGTAACTTGAGATAAGCAACAAACAAAGAGAAAGCTGTGGGGTGGGTGGGTGGCGCTGGGGGAAATTGATTGCTTGACTCTTCTCACCTACCATTCACAAAGAACCAGTTGACTGGAGAATGAACGGTCGTGTGACAAATGCTGGGCCAAGGCCCGTGAACTGTCTTGTCTGATGTCATTTCTGCCCGTGCTTTGGAAATGGAAGGCCAAGGAAAATGCGTTTTGTGGAAGGGGCTGGGGGATTTTTTCAGATACACTTTTGGATGCAGCCAAGTGTTTGCCCACCTTTCAGCCAGTCCTACTTGCATTTGGCTAAGATGTCCCGAGCCAAACTACTGATTCCCCGTCACTCATTTCCTTCAACAGCCTCATGGCACTGTCTGAAGTTGGTCAATCTAGGTATGTGGGTATCCGTGGTGAGTGGACAAGAGGAAGAAGTTTTGAAAGACAAGGAAGACATTGATAAGAGATTCCCTTGGGAAAGGCTGTGTATTGGCGTGGGAAGCATGCGGAGATCCGGTGGCCATATTGGGTTTCTGTTGTGTTGTTGTCGGTTGTATGATTTAACGGACAATCATTATGAGAGTGAGCATGAGGGTCAGAGGTGATCTTGGACCCTTGGATCAGTGTGCCCATGGCTGCGATGGCATGGCATAAGAGGTGATGGCATCGCAGTGGGCACGTTCACACACTGTGTCGTTGGACAAGCCATGGCATATTTGTTTAGGAGATCGGGGATTCGGTAAGGCTTATTTTTCTTTACCTGAAAAGCAGGGCTACAGGGAAGAGGCGGCAGGGGTGTGTGGGCTGCGTGTTGGGTTTCTGGATTCTTGTGTTTGTTTGTGTTTTAGAGAGTAGCTGCTGTTTAGGGGAGAGGTAGCAGAGTCACACAGAGAAAAGAAGTGCCAAGAGAGCTTGCATCCTCTGCCCGACTCCACACAAACCACAGCCAAATCGAGGCCGTTGTGATGGTGGGAACCAGGAGTGTGTTCCGAGTTTGCCGTGTGTTCGCAGGGTCCTCTGGCCTTGGGCCCGCCTCTGCTGGTTTTCTTGGTTTGGAAGCAGGAAGTGGGATTAGAAAAGAGAGCAGCAGCCAGTGCTCCCCATGGTGGCCATTAGTATGTTGGTGAAGTCTGTACTTAATGGATATGAAGCATCTGACACGTTGTGCATTCAAAATGTGCCATCTCACACTCTTCACCATTCAGTGGCCACATAGCGAGTATAGGTGCGTTTCAGGAGGATGGATGTTGTCAGTTGTTGAGGAGGAACCTTGCTTCCGTGTCAACAGATGGAAGGCCAGGCACTACGAAGCTGGCAGTATGTTGAAGGCGATGATCAGGTTGAAATGTTCAGGTTCCAGTTGTCATCGATGTGGACTGTTGTGAGTGAGTGAGTGAGTGAGTGAGTGAGTGAGTGAGTGAATGAGTGAGTGTGTTTTCCCAGGGCAGGGAGTTTGAGGGCTCTTAGTTTTCCATCTCTTCTGGCTGTCCAAGTGGCTCAGGTGTAGGTAAAGGGATGTGTGAGCCCCAGATTGATGTAGGCTTAGCACGGTGTCAGTCAAGTACAAAATGAACATGACTTCTAGGACAAGGCTGTTGGCAAGTGGCTGAACTGACGGATTGTGGAGTCTGGTGAATCGGGAGAGGATTGAGCAAGTGAGGACGCTGAGAGGTTGGAGAACTAGCACTTTGGTGCGAGCACCAAGTGAGCTGCAGTGTGAGTGAGTAGCCGAGAAAGCAAGGGAAGGGTCAAAGGGTTGTATTCCCAGGAGGGATGTGTGAATGGATGTCCTCGGACGCTGAGCAGTTCCCGATCATAGAGTCCAGGAACACGTATTGCCCAGTGGGGTCTCGTGTTGGCCAGTATTCATTGAAGGAAGAATCAGGAAGCAGGAGCAGAATGGCAGGAAGAAGAGAGGTGCTACTCTCTCGACAGCTTCTCAGTGCTGCTGCAGCAGGTGGGTTGCTAAGTGCCAGCTGCAGAGACCTCAACTTCATTTGGCTTTAGAGCATTTGGCATAGCAGGAGTTCCAGCGGCCTCAGGGTATTCTTGTGGCCATGGATAAGGAGGCAGGTGTCAAGCTGGCTTATGCACCCACCTGGATGTGGGAGATATCACAGTGTCCCTTGCGATCCAGAAACGTCCCAAGAACAAAATGCTAAGACCCACGATGTTCATGGTTTCCTTTTTCTCTTTCTTTCTTGTTAATAATGTGTAGGTCCAAACCTATTTTCCGAGCAAGACTCCAACCAAGCAGCTAACCAAGACAAACTGGAGGTAAGTCCTGACAGTGTAATTTTACCCGTGTGTGTGTGTGTGCGGGAGCTTTGTGATCCCTCCTTTTTTTGCAGAACAGACATGCCCCTGGTCATTTGTTTTCTCTAGAAATCTGTTTTTTTTCTGAGTCAACACCTCTCAGAGAGTACACCAGTGTAGCAGGGCATTTGGTTCCCCCCTTCGGATGTACATTGGAATCATTGGGCATAATGTTTTGAGAATCTACTTTCCTGAGTTTCTCAGTTTGTTCCTCAGCCACATCTGGAGTAAGCTGCCCACTTGTTCTTTGCCTTCTCGGGATAAGCGTGCTAGGTAGTCTACACCGGGGTTCTCCTGGCCTGTGTCTGTGCATTCTCCTTAGCCAGAATATTGCTATGTTGACGAAACCTGCTTTGTGTTCTTTCACCACACAGTTGCGATCGCTAAAACCCATCTGATGTTTCTCTGGAGCACTTTCTCTGTATATCATGGATTTCTTTGCATTCTGTCCCTAACTATTTGTGTATGAATTTTGCATTTCTTTCTTGTTAGTGATGTCAGATTTATGTGATTTTGTTACAGAGCAGCACCATAAGTGCCTCAGCAGTTCCCTGCGAGGGGAAAGAACCAGGTGCTGCCCAAGCAGCAACAACTTCGGCTCATCCACCACAAGAGCCAACTGGTCCTGCGAATCCATTCCGGAGGGTCGGGCCTCCTCACGCTCGCCCCCCTGCAGGAACGTGGCCAGCCACTCGTGCTTCCACAGTTTTGCCTATGGGTGCTCCTGACATAGGGCCACTACCACCGCGTGTAGGAGGTATGTGATTTGGTTTGTCAGGGCTTCTTTTCCCCTCTTCCTTGAAAGCTGCGAAGTTGAAACACTAGTTTTGTTCACTCGACTGTGGCTCATCTAGTCACAAGAGGGTAAGCAAGAGCCAAAGATTTTGGCTCTAATGCCATGGGAATGAAGCGTGACTTTTCAGATTGGGAAGGGAGCCAGCCAGCCATAGACAGCCTTAACGTGAATCACCTGAATGAGGGGCAGTTGCATACAGGAAATGGGGGATTCGGTAAGGTTTATTTTTCTTTTCCTGAAAAGCAGGGCTATAGGGAAGAGACACCATGGGTGCAATGCTTGTTTTGTTGGTTTTGTTTGTGTTTTTATTTTTGTTTTTATTTTAAAATTTGTTATTTTTAGGGGATTGGTATAATTTTAAACCTAATTATTTGGATGCATAATTCTTGCCTTCCCCATTTTTTCTTAGGAAATGTTATGTGTTTATGACTGTTTTTGAATCTAGCAATTTTTGTTTGTTTTACCTCTTATTTCTCTTGTTGAATATTTTGCATCCCTTGAATCTAATCTTAGTGTTTTTGTGGTTAAATTATGAATTTCTTCTAGTTGTTATTCTTTCAAGTAATTTCCCTTTAGCTCTTTGTTTCAGCTGCTCAGTATTTGTATATTTACCCATTTTTGAAATTAATTTTATTATAATTGTTTTCCAGTACTCTTTGCATCGATGGCAAATGGTTTGCAAAACTGGTGAAATGACTAATAAATTTCTTGTGTTATTAAAAAACTGTGAAATTCATGCTAGGGACTTTTAAAAAGCTTGTGTATAAGGCATATTACACAAAAAGGATTCAATGAATTTTGATTTTTACATTAAAATAACTTCATTGTTTAAAAGAATTTTTTTTTTTGAGTGACAGATTTCTACTGTTGGCAATGCCCTTGTCGCCACGTACCCCGAGCCGAGCGGAGGGACTAGGGTTACACAAAAGACAATATGCAGAGAGCCAACACAAGGCAACACACAGTACACCAAATGCCGATCGATGATAGATTGCCTTTATTGCAACTCCAGGCTTTCTTTTATACTCTCCCTAGCTCCTCCCAGTGTTTATCCAGTCCTCAAGTGGCCACCTTAAATCCTTCGAGTTCCTCCCAGTAGTGGCAACCCTAAATCCCTTCAGTTCCTCCTAGTGTTTATCCAATCCTCTAGTGGCCACCCTAAATCCCTTGAGTTTTATCCAATCCCCTGGCAGATAACTTGACAAATAGGAAGCAGGAACTTGCGGTTAAGCCAGTGGCTAGATGTATCAGGCCAAAATTGCCAATCCTGTTATGCTCTGAGAAACAAGCTAAGCTGTGGAGTTAATCCTTGGGAGACCGGGGCCTGCATGTCCCCCTTTTTTTGTTTTTTTAATGGACGCCTGTCTTAGGTTGTCCAACAGTCAGTTGACGCCTTACCCGTCATGGGGAGCCCCACCTGGGGAATCCCTGTCTTAGGTTGGTCATCAGCGCTGCCAAATCTTACCCGTCTCTGGCTGCCCATCACACCATGTTCAACCAAACTTGAGCTCTAGGGTTTTCCACAGCTAAAACCATCATGGTTTGTCAAATAATGACCTGCTCCCAGGCTTGTTGCCTGCATAGGTGGCAAAGAAGAGTGAACAGTAGTACTGCAATCATGGCTACGACCATCAGCCTCATGGCCAAGATTCCGCTTTGTTCCTAAAGCATCCATGCTGCCAGTTAAATGCCATTTCACAGGGGTAACACATATATGATGGTAAATCTGGGAGCAGCTGGAGATCTGCGTTTCCCATGGGCAGGATACCAGGAAGTTGCACCACTGCTGTCAAGGTCTCCTATCCTGCAAGAACATCATTAGGAGTGGGATCATGTTGAGTTGGAGCCAAGGAGATTTGTCGTGTAAGTTTCTCAGGAACCCATCTAGATGTTTCTTCATCCTGGGGAAAAACACAAACGGAGCCTCGCCCCTACGTTAGTACTGGATCTGGTCCTCGCCATTTATTTGTGGCCAGATCTTTCCATTTTACTTGGCCTTTATTCTCATTAGCAGGGCGAAGCCAATGGCGCTCTGCAGGAGCTACATCATTAGTGACAGTTGAAAAATTTAACACATAGATGGCAGATGCCAGTAAGGAATGGGGTGAGCTGCAATGCTCGGCCACATCCCCCTTCCTTATTTTTTCTAGATAAACTTTAAGGGTGCGGTTAGCACGTTCAACAATGGCTTGACCCTGAGGATTATAAGGGATGCCTGTTTTGTGAGTTATATTAAAATATAGGCAATGGCCTGTAAACAATGGGCTTCTTTTAATTTCTCTCAAGCTGTTCCTTTACCAATTCAATTGCAGCCTCTAATTTTTAACCCAGTCACAGACTGGTTGGGGATCACCTTGAAGATGTCTGCCCAAACCTTTTCCAGGAAAGTATCCCTGTCTATTAAGCATATTTGGCACAGGTTGAGAGGTCAATACAACATTCATGGCACTCAACAAATCTCGTCCCCACAGATTGATAGGAATATGTGGTAAGACATACGGCTGGAAAACTCCTGAATGCCCTTCTTGATCCTTCCACCTTAACATCCTGGCGCTTTTCTGTGGCTGAGAAGTTCCTATCCCTTGGAGAACGGTTGGGGTGGCCTCTAATGGCCAAGAACTTGGCCACTGTGCCTGGGATATAACTGTACTGTCAGCCCCGGTATCAAGTAAACCTGTGAATTTTCTTCCTTCTATTTCTAACTGTAAGGTGGGTCGGGTTTGCATGTCGGAGACCCAACATGCCAAGGGGCCAGAACCTCCAAATCCTCCTTGTCTATCTCTCTTAAGAATAGGGTTGTCAGTTGGAACCTTGGGGATCAAGATCAGCTGGGCAAATCTAGCTCCTGGTGGAATGATTATAGTGCCTTTGGCTGATTCTGCCATGACTTCTATTTCTGCAGGGGTATCCTCATCTATCACTCCTGGGAGTACCCTGATTCCATGCATAGTGGCACTACTTCTTCCTAGGATCAGGCCCAAGGTATTCTTAGGTAAGGGGCCCCTGACTCCTGTTTTTATCCGTTGGGGCCCCAGGAGCGGAGTCAATACCTCTCCAGAGGTGGCACAGAGGTCCAGTCCTGCGCTACCTGGTGTTGCTCTGAGGAGGGTTGAAATGTCGGTGTTCCTCGCCGTGGGAGAGGGACTCTGGAAGGAGTCTGCGCTGTTCCAGAGGTTACAGGTGTCTGCTGGGCTCCTTACACCTGAGGTTGGGGGGCCCGGAGCGGGCCCCTGACCCCGTTTCCCGATAGGGGATTGCCTTGGGCATCATATCTGGACCTACAATCACTGCTCCAATGATAGCCTTTATGGCATCTTGGACAAAGATCTGGGGCCTGCAAGGATTGTGGGGGTGATCTTCCTTGTCGCGGAATTTTGGGACACTGTTTTTTTGTTTGTTTGTTTGTTTTGTTTTGTTTTATTATTTAACTTCATTAATTACATTGTATTATGTGACACAGTTACATAGATACTTGGGTTCTCCCATCCCTCCCCAAACCCTCCCACCATGGTGGATTCCTCCACCTTGTTGCATAACCACAGCTCAAGTTCAGTTGAGATTCCCCCATTGCAAGCATACACCAAACATAGAGTCCAGCATCTTATTGTCCAGTCAAGTTCAACGGTTTCTTAGGTATACCCTCTCTGGTCTGAAGACAGAGCTAGCAGAGTATTATCCCAGTCAATTGAAAGCTCCATCATACCATCAGCAAAAATTTACATCATTATGGAATTAATTGACATAGTAATGAGTAACCAACATGTTGAAAGTAAATGCGAGTTCCCAGCCACCTTCTGTGACCACCTCACCTATACTTCAATTTAGTTTATACACAACATATAACATTCAAAACATAACATGTTATACATAACATCATATCATCTTAAATTAAGGCAAACATGTGGTATTTAACCTTTTGGGATTGGCTCATTTCCCTTAGCATTATGGTTTCCAGTTTGGCCCATTTGGCCACAAAGAACTGCATTTTGTTTTTTTTAATAGCTGAGTAGTATTCCATGGAGTAGATGAACCATAGCTTTCTTATCCAATCCTCTGTTGATGGGCATTTTGGTTGCTTCCATGTTTTTGCAATTACTGATTGTGCTGCTATGAGCATAGGAGTGCATGTTGGTTTCTCATAAAACAATTTTTCTGGATATATTCCTAGGAGTGCTATTGCTGGATCATACGGTATGTTGAATTTGAGTTGTTTGAATATTCTCCATACTGATTTCCATAGAGGCTGTACCAGCCTGCAGCCCCACCAGCAGTGGAGTAGGGATCCCTTTTCCCCGCAACCTCGCCAACAAGTGTTGTTGGTACTTTTATTCATGTGGGCCAGTCTTACTGGCGTTAGGTGGTACCTCATTGATGTTTTAATTTGGATTTCCCTTATTGCCAGGGAACTTGAGCATTTTTTCATATGTTTATTTGCCATTTGGGTTTGTTCCTTTGTGAAGTGTTTGCCCATTTCCCGTGCCCATTTCTTGAGTGGCTTGTTTGTTTTGACATTTTGGTTGTTTTGTAGCTCTTTGTATATTCTGGAGATCAGCCCTCTATCACCTATGTCGTGTGCGAAGATCTTCTCCCATTCTGTGGGTTGCCTTTTTACTTTGTTGATTGTTTCTCTAGCTGTACAGAAGCTTCTTAGTTTGATGAGGTCCCAATTGTTTATTTTGGTCTCGATTTCTACTGCTTTTGGAGTCTTTTTTAGGAAGTGAGGGCCTACCCCTAAGTGTTCCAGTGTGTTTCCAACATTTTCTTCCAAAAGTTTGAAGGTTTCTGGATGTAGGTTTAGATCTGTTATCCATTTAGATCTGATCTTAGTGTATGGTGAGAGATGTGGATCTATTTTTTTGTTTCTGCAGGCTATTAACCAGTTGTCCCAACAGCATTTATTGAACAGACCTTCCCATTTGCCTGGATTGTCGTTTGTCTTTTTGTCAAAGATTATTTGGCTGTATCTGTGTGGGTTTCCTTCTGGTGTTTCTATTCTGCTCCATTGATCTTCCTCTCTATCTTTGTGCCAGTACCACGCTGTTTTGATAACCACTGCCCTATAGTATGTCCAGAGGTCCGGAACTGTGATTCCCCCTGCTAACTTCCTGTTCTTCAGGATGGTTCTAGGTATCCGTGGTTTTTTGTGCTTTCAGATGAGCTTTTGGATCATTGTTTCCAGTTCCATGAAGAATGTTTTGGGCAATTTGATTGGGATTGCGTTGAATGTATATATTGCTTTTGGCAGTATAGACATTTTAATGATATTGATTTTACCTATCCAGGAGCATGGGATGTTACTCCATCTTTTGAGGTCTTGTTCAATTTCTTTTTTAAGTAGTTTGTAGTTTTCTTCGAATAAGTCTCCTACATTTTTGGTTAGATTTATTCCCAGATATTTCATACTTTTCTCTGTTATTTTGAATGGTATCTTGCTGGTTAAGTCTTTTTCCATCTTGGGGCTGTTCGCATACACTATGGCTGTTGATTTTTGTTCATTAATTTTGTACCCTGCCACTCTACCAAACTCTCGTACAAGTTCTAGCAGTCTCTGTATTGAGTCTCTTGGCTCTTCTACATAAAGAATCATATCATCTGCATATAGTGAGAGTTTGACTTCTTCGTTTCCCATTTGGATTCCTCTGATTTCTTTTTCTTGTCTTATGGCCTCAGCGAGTACCTCTAGGACTATGTTGAATAGTAGTGGAGAAAGTGGACATCCCTGTCTTGTTCCAGATCTCAGTGGGAAGGGTTCCAGCTTTTCTCCATTCAGTATGATGCTGGCGTTGGGTTTTTCATATATGGCTTTAATTATGTTGTGGATTTTTCCATCTATGCCTACCTTGGTTAGGGTTTTTAGTAGGAAGTGGTGTTGGATTTTGTCGAAAGCTTTTTCTGCATCTATTGATACTATCATGTGATTCTTGTTTTTCAGTTTTTGGATGTAGTGTATCACATTTATGGATTTGCGAATGTTGAACCATCCCTGCATTCCAGGGATGAATCCTACTTGATCTGGATGAACGATCTGTCTGATGTGTTTTTGAATTCTGTTGGCTAGGATTTTGTTGAGAATCTTAGCATCAATGTTCATCAAAGAGATAGGTCTGTAGTTTTCCTTCTCTGTTAGTTCTCTGTCTGGTTTTGGGATTAAGGTAATGTTGGCTTCATAGAATGAGTTTGGAAGGGTTGCCTCTTTTTCTATTGTTTTGAAGAGTTTGTAGAGGATTGGGGTCAGTTCTGTTCGGAATGTTTTGTAGAATTCTGGAGTGAAGCCGTCTGGGCCTGGGCTTTTCTTTGTTGGGAGGTCTTTAATCACTGATTCAATCTCTACTTCAGTTATGGGTTTGTTCAGGTCGTTTGTTGCCTCTGGGCTAAGTTTTGGCAGGTGGTAGAAGTCTAAGAACTTTTCCATTTCTTGGTGATCTTCTGATTTGTTGGAGTACAGTGCTTTGTAGTAATTTCTAATTATGGCCTTAATGGATGCGGTGTCTGTTGTTATGTTGCCTTTTTCATCTTTGATGCTGTTAATTCTTGCCTTCTCTTGTTTTTTCTTTGTCAGTCGGGCCAGTGGGGTGTCTATCTTGTTTATCTTCTCAAAAAACCAGCTTTTTGATTCATTGATTTTGTGTATGGTTTTTTTTTATTTCTATCTGGTTGATGGGACACTGTTTTTTAAAATGTCCAGGCTGTCCACATCTGAAACAGGTTTTGGGAGGCGCCCTAGGGTGGGGCTGAGGGTGTTGAACAGCTGCTGCTATCACTTGCCCAAGGGCATGGGTGGAGTCAATATGTCTGCAAATTTTGAGATAATCATGCAGGGACTTATCTCTGTGGGACATGAGAGCATCCTGGCAATATTTATTAGCATTCTCAAAGGCTATATGCTTAATTACTGGCATAGCCGGTTCTACGCTACCAAAGATCTTAGTAGCAACCTGCATAATACGGTCCACAAATTCTTGAAAAGGTTCTGTAGGGCCTTGCAGGACCTTGGAAAGCTGGTCTCCTGTATTAGCATTAGGCAAGGCCTTCCAGGCTCCAAGGGCTTCATTTGCTATCTGTGCATAAACTCCTAGGTCATAATTAACCTGTTGTTGGATGCCCTCAAAAGGTCCAGTGCCAGTAAGCATTTCAAGGCTTCGATCTACATGTCCCCCAGCCGCGTTCTGCTCAGCAAAAAATCTGCACCTATCTTGAAAGTCCCCTCTCCATAGGAGAAAGTGGCCACCATCGAGAGCAGAGCGGCACAATCGCATCCAATCACTAGGAGTAAGATTCAAACTCAAAAAGGATTCTATGAGTGCAAGAGTAAAGGGTGCCTGGGCACCATAATCTTTAACAGCCTGCTTTACATTTTTGAGGTCTTTAAATTGAAGGGGCTGATGCTCCCGGCGAGGGGGACCTCCTTGAACTGGGACCTCTATTACAGGGAAGCATCGAACCCCACCCACCGGCTGATCAGTGAGGCCGTCACTCCATGGCCGCGTGGTGTAATTATTGGGTGAATGGCCCGTGGCTTCCTCCTCAGGAGGAGTGGTAGGGGTCACAAAATTAGGGGAATATGGTGGTGGTCTTGAACTGGACAATTTGCCAGAGGAACGTGCACCTATTCCTGCCTTCTTTAACTTTCTTTTAATGTCCTTAATTTCCCGCTTTAAAAAAACCTTCTCTTTATCCTTAATTTTCCGCTCTAAGAAAACCTCCTCATCTCGTTTGTCCTCACTCTCTTCCGAGGAAGAGGCCTCGTTCTCATCTGAAGAAGAGGCTTCACTCTCCTCTAAAGAAGAGGTCTCACTCGGGGTGGTTTCACTCGAGGCCGTCTCGTTCCAGGCTTCCAAGGACCGTAGAACTTCCCACCTCTGAATTCCTTCAAAAGTAGTCTGTACTTCTCTTAACTGTCTCTCAACTTTCACTTTATCAGTAAATAATGAATCACGGACTAAGCGCCACAAAGAAAAGTTAACAATGGGGAAATTATCTGGGTCTTTTTGTAAACAAGATTGTAAATTGGCCTTAACCTGTTCCCAATCGGGAATATTCAAGTTGCCTGAAACAATAAACCAAGGACTGCTAGATTAAATGGCTTTAACAAAATTTCTAATCATTTTAAATTTAACTGGCATCCCCAGTTGATGTAGAAGTTCTTCAAGCTCGGTGGCCAATTTATCCCGGGAGAAGGCAGAACCCATTTTATCGTCCTTTTCACCGGATAAATTAAACATCAAGACCTAACTATACTTCAAAATAAATAAAAAACTTACAAAATAAATCTAAAACCTAGTTATATTTCAAAATAAGTCTAAAGCCTAACTGTATTTCAAAATAAAACTAAAACCTGACTATATTTCAAAATGAAACTCCCTCTCCTACCAGCTTAGGAGAGACTTACAAGACGTCCCACTTACCTGAATCAGCTGGCCAGCCTCCCGGGACGACCCTTCCTCGTATCCTCTCTTTCTCAATCTCGGTGAGACCTCCAGATGTTGGCAATGCCCTCGTCGCCACGTACCCCGAGCCGAGCGGAGGGACTAGGGTTACACAAAAGACAATACGCAGAGAGCCAACACAAGGCAACACACAGTACACCGAATGCCGATCGATGATAGATTGCCTTTATTGCAACTCCAGGCTTTCTTTTATACTCTCCCTAGCTCCTCCCAGTGTTTATCCAGTCCTCAAGTGGCCACCTTAAATCCTTCGAGTTCCTCCCAGTAGTGGCAACCCTAAATCCCTTCAGTTCCTCCTAGTGTTTATCCAATCCTCTAGTGGCCACCCTAAATCCCTTGAGTTTTATCCAATCCCCTGGCAGATAACTTGACAAATAGGAAGCAGGAACTTGCGGTTAAGCCAGTGGCTAGATGTATCAGGCCAAAATTGCCAATCCTGTTATGCTCTGAGAAACAAGCTAAGCTGTGGAGTTAATCCTTGGGAGACCAGGGCCTGCATTCTACAAAGGGAAAGATCTACAGCCAGAAACTTCTTCTAAGTTTCCAATGTTTTTGCAGGGACCCAAGGATTTGGGCCATCCTCTGCTGCTTTTCTAGTCCATAAACAAAGAGCTGGATTGGCAGTGGAAAAGCTAGGACTGGAACCAGTACCCACATTTGACAGGAGTGTGACAGATAAAAGCTCAATCTGTACCATTGCTTCCGGCTGGGGCCAGTTCACTGTCGGTGGGCCTTGAAGGATGTCAGTTGAGGAGCTGGTAGCTCTGAGAAGATTGATATCATGTCAAGTCCAGAACCTGATGCCCAATTGCAGTTCACTGAAATCGAAACGTATTTCAACTCTTACATGCTCACAGGCAGAATGAATTGTGTACTAGCCGCATATGGAGGCATTGCTTTGCTGGTTATGTACTTCAGCTTAAGGTCTAAAAATTCCAGCTGTGAAAGCAACATAACTCGATTACAAATTGTTTCCCCAACTGCCCTCATGCCTGGAGAAGCTAATTCAACTCAACTGTGGTAATTCAATTTGTACATTAAATTATGAACCTGGAAAAACAATCTGTACCATGGCATTGGCCCAAATAAACTCATTTTAAACTTAATTTTCTAGGAACTTTCTGAAGTATCTTAGTCGATATATAATTCTATTACTTTGTCCAACATTTTTTATTTTCCACTTTGCCACTAGAACGTATTTCAATCACTGCATACATAGTATTATATAAATTTGTCTTCATGTATTTTAACAATCCCCTATTGACACAGATTGATTGTTTCTGTTTTATTCCCATAATAATATTATAAAAACCTGGTGTTTCTATAGGACCAAATATATGCAAGATGATTTCTACAGTTGAATCCCATCAAAGGACATTTGCATTTAAAGAGGTTTTTAGAGAGTTGTGATAAAGTAACCTTCAAAGAAACTTTATGGTATTACAGTCTTACCAATGTGAGTCCAATAGCCTGTTTCTTACCTCTTTGTCAGCAAGTGTATACTGTCAGACATACTCAGAATTCCTTCAGGCACTGCAAATTTTCCATTTTCTTTCTTTTTAAAAAAAATTTAATTTTGTTTTATGACATAGTTTCATAGGCTCTGGGGTTCCCCCAGTCCCTCCAAAAAGCCCTCCCCCCGAATTGATTTGCTCCATATTGTTACAGTAGTACAGTTTGTATCCAGTCATGATTCCTTCATTGTGGTATGGGCCACGTAGAGAGTCCAGCATCTTATTGTCCAGATAAATTTAACAGTTTCATTGGGAGACCATCCCTGGTCTGAAAGTAGAGCTGCTAGAATATCATCCCCTCCAATGAAAAGGCATTACACAACTTCAACAACAATTTACAACATCATGAAGTTAATTGACATGGTATTAAGTGACCAAAATGTTAGAAAATGCAAGTCCTTAACCGCATCCTGTGACTACTTCACTGACATTTCAATTGTAGTTTTCATACAACCGGCTGCTATACGCCTTATAATAGTTATAGGGTACCATTCAGCTGTCTTGTGTCTATTTTCATTGTTATATTTAGCAGCTTATAGTATTCAAGTGTGATTCCTACTGAACTTCATGAACTTTAGGTTAGTTCAAACAAGCTTATAACTCAAACATACCATATGTTAACAATTGAGAAGCAGAATAGTTTTAGGAGGAGTGTGCAGAGAAATCTTTAGTACCTTAATGAGGAGCAACTAATCTTTGTGTCCTTCTTAGTAAGGTATATGGGAGTCCAAGTTGACTGTTTCCTGTCTGTTCTAAGCTTTCCTTAGTGGTCTCTATCTGTTCTAATTTTCCTCTTTCTTCTGATCTTCGCCTTCAGGTTCTCTTTCCTTCTTTGTAGCTCTCTGGTCACACTTGGTTTGCTTTTTGATTTTTGTTTCACCATGCTTCCCTGTGAGGGCTGTCCTGTGCTCATTTCCCACTAACACTCTACATTCCTCATTCTCCCAACAATCTTTTTACATGCTCATGGACTTCCCTTATAATTTCCTGAAGCTCTCCAAACTGAACAGAAAACAGGTACTCTTTCTTAACCTCTAAACCTGCCACACTTCTGAACCAACAGAAAAAGCTGATCAGGAAAGCTGGAAAGACTTAATCTTGGGCATATTGTGAGAATAAATAAATTCCTATTGATGTATCCGTAAAGAAAAATCACCTTGCTTTGTATCGCCTTTTGTTTGAAGTTTCTTTTTTCTTTTTTTCTAAATCTCATACTATTGTAGGACTTTTTGACACAAAATACAGCAGCAACCTCAATTCTTGTCTCCCAGGAAAAAATCATTTTCTTGAAGACAGTTTAGTTTTCAAGCAAGATTTGTTAGAAGAAAGGAGAAAATATGCTCCCATCCTTGGAACTGGAAGGGGCTTCAAGAAAGGAGACCTGTGCACAGGGGCTATTGGCATCGTTTAAAATTTTGCTTCAAAGGAATTTCTCTAAAAACAAAGGAAAATTCACGGTTTCCATGATACATGGCTTTGGGACAAAAGGCCCAAAAAGGTGTTACCAGTTAACTTCCTCGGTCTCATTCTTATGATAAAGAGACCAGTCTGACACTACACAGAGATGGAATTGGGTGGGCACTTTAGATGGGGAACTGATATGTTAATTTCATTCTTATTTCTTGGAGGAAGCATGTTCTTGATATGTTCATTATTCACTTGTCTCTTGGAAGAAATGTGCTCTAGTGAATTTAGACATAGTGGAGAAAATACAATTTTATATTTGAGAAAATTGATTCGCGGACGCAGAACACCCTAACTGCCTAATAACCAGTCTGACTCCTCACAATGTACTTGATACAATTCTTTTTTTTTTTTTTTGAGTCAATGTGTTGTGAGTTTCATTCATTGCTCCTTTTTGGTGGGAGTGGGACAAAAATAGAAGTGAAATAATATAAAAGAAAGTCTAAAAGTTCCAGATCTAGACATTATGAAGAACACAGGGATGCTCTTTAGTTTGCAAGCAGCCTGGGGACTTATGAGCATCCACAGTGAAATGAAAATGGTGGGAGGAATGGATCCCACAAAGGGAGAAAACGGTATGACACGGATTGTTTGCCAGCTCCCCTTTTAGATAGAGGTAGTTGATGCTAACACTATCTGATTTACTCAGAGTTTATAGGAGGGAGAGCCCAAAGTCTATGATTCTGTGTTGCTGCCTCTCCCTGAACCGATTTTCTCTTACTGCTTGTCAGTGTGAGAGGATTCTCCCAGTCCTGTGCTCAATCCTAGGTGAGGTCCTTTATGCTATGTCAAAGAGAGTGAGTCAGCTGCCAATTCACAGCGGAGGACGCAGATTATCATAGTGATTGCCTCCTGAGCCAGAAGCTGCATGAGGTGACACTGGATAGAGTCACATTAACAGATGCAGGCCCATGGAAATGAAGCAAAAAATAATAACATGAATGATTGCTTTTTTAAGGAGGCAGGAAGCTATACTGGAAGAAAAATTCCAACCCCAAGTGTAGATGCAAGTCTAATGATTTCAGCCCCAAATACCCAGGAACTAAAAGCCACCAGATCCTCACACTATGTCCTTTTTGTGATTGAATTCAATGCTATAAAAGGCTAAATATTATAATGAAAATAGACACAAGACAGCTGAACAATAATCTATAGCTGTTTTAAGATGTATAGAACCCGTTGTATATAAACTAAAATTGAAATGTCAATGAAGTAGTCACAGGATGTGGTTAAGAACTCGCATTTATTTTTAACATATTGGGTACTCAATACTATGTCAATTAATTCCATAACATTATTAATTGTTGCTGATGGCATGTTGGAGCTTTTAATTGATTGGGATGATACTCTGCTGGCTCTACCTTCAGACCAGAGAAGGTCTCCCTAAGAAGCCGTTGAAATTAACTGGACAATAAGATGCTGAACTCTATGTTTGGTATTTGCTTGCAATGAAGGAATCTCAACTGAACTTGAGCTGTGGTTATGCAACAAGGTGAGAGAATCCACCATGATGGGAGGGTTTTGGGAGGGGTGGGGAAAATCCCAGTACCTATAAAACTGTGTCACATAATACAATGTAATTAATAAATAAATTTTTAAAAAAACCTACACATCAGTACTGCTCTTCAAATGGTTAAAGCCTAAATTACTGATACAATCTGCAGGTGCAAATGACTAAACCTGAAAGCTGCTTCTAACCCTCAAACCCTATTGCTTTATAAATGAACACTTGAACCCTATGATGATTTGTACTTCCCCTACTGGAGCACTGTAGAAGGACATTCAGAATCTTTGCTATTGTGGGAGACATAGCAAGTTGCATCTGCCCTGAAGGTGCCAGGAGCAATTGATATGAAGGTGAATGAACAGGAAACCTGGTTTACAGGTTTAGGTATAAACAAGTTGCGTTTTGGAAACTGTACCTTGCTGTTGAGATGTAAATGGCTCAAGCTCTTTCTCTCTGGGAGCCTACATGACAACCTTCTTTTAAAAATCTGGTGCTGTTAATAAACTTCAGCTGTTGACCACCAGTCAGTAGTCCATGCATGGTACTATCGACTCTATGCACCAAATCTATCACTGCAGGACAGCGACAGAGCACTTTTCATAATATTCTGCAACTGCTAACTCAAGTGTAAGATCAAGTGAGGCAGGAAACATCACCTGTCTTTCTCAGCATCTTACCCTTAGTAACTAGCCTGATGTCTAGAATAAGGCAATTACTCAGTACATCCCTATGATGCTTAAATTAATGTGTACATTACACTCCAGAATCAGGATAAATTCCCTAAAACATGCAAGGTTATTATTTTTTATTTTACTTCTTTTTATTATTATCATTTCATGGTACAGTTCCATAGGCCCTGGGACTTCCCATATCCTCTCCCCAATTCTCTCCTCCATCACTATATAGTTACTATAGTATAGTTCTTCATACACAGTAATATGTCCATCACTGCAGGCATGGACAATGGCAGAGTCCAGCATCCTATTGTCATGATATAGTAAACAGTTTCATTGGGAGTCCATCTTTGTCTGGAAGTAGAGATGCATACTGCGTTGTATCCCCACATCTGGATATGATAGTCCCCATTACACAGTTACTGTATATCCCCTGAAATGAAAAGCCACAGTAAAAATCAACAACAGGAGAAAAATAGAAATTTACAACGTCATGAAGTTGAATGACATGCTGCTAGATTTGATAGTCTCCATTACACAGTTACTATACATCCTCTTAAATGAAAGGCCACAAATAAAACAACAGGAAGAAAGAAAGAGAAATTAGCAAGACCATGGAGATAAATAACATGCTACTGAATGACTAATGTGTCGCTGAAGAAATGAAAAAGAAAATCAAGAACTTCCTTGAACCTACTGTATGATCTATGAGTCATTCAAGAATTTAATCAGAAGAAAGAATTTTAAAGAGAAGAAACTAACAAAAAATATCAAAATCCATGAGATATAGTTTCCACTGATCTTTGTTGGTGAGATATGCCTCCTGCAGGCAACAAATAGAGTGGTTTTGTTTTTTAATCCAGTCTGCTAATCTATGATGTTTGCCTGATGAGTTTAAACCATTTACATTCGGGGTTAATACAAATAGGTCGTAATTTGGTTCTGTCATTTTAGCAGTGGGTTGTTCATTGATTTAGTACTATGTTGTTATTTTACTGGGATGTTCTTTGAATTTACGTTTGATTTTGGTGGGCGCTATTCCTTTTGTCTGTCAAGAGAACATCTTGAAGTATCATTTGTAGGGCAGGTTTGGAAGAGGCATATTCTTTTAAATATTCTTTAATGTGGAAGAATTTTATTTCATTTTCAAAGACAAAGGAAAGTTTTCCTAGGTACATTATCCTGGGCTGACAATTTTTTGGTTTTAGAATCTGGACTGTGTGGCTCCATTCTCCTCTGGCCTGTAGAGTTTCCTGTGAGAGGTCTCCTGTGAGTTTAATTGGCATTCCTTTATATGTTAATTGATTTCTTCATGTGTACATTTAAGGATCTTTTCCTTATGTTTGATTGAAGAGAACTTGATTATTACATGTTATGATGAAGATTGCTTTTGGTCAACCTTGTAAGGAGTTCTGTGTCCCTCCTGGATGTTGTATCCCAATTCTTCCTGTAGATTAGGAAAATTTCCCCTTACTATTTCATTAAATACATTTTTAAACCCAGCTTCTCTTTCTGCACATTCTGAGACTCCCCTAACTCTTATATTATGTGTCGTAATAGTGTCTTTCAATTCTTGAATACTTTTTTTTTAAGCCTGATCCAGCTCTGCTTCCAGCTTTCTGTTTGTTTCCCCTTAGTGGCAGGAAATATCTTCTAATTCTGAGATGCTTTCTTCTACCTTCTTCATTCTCTTTTGGAGACTCTCCACTGTACTTTCAATTTGCTCCACTGTATTCTTTATTTCTGATATATCAGATTTCATCTGACTCATTTCCAGTGTGACATACTCCTTGAATTCCTTGAATGCCTGCTGTACATGCTTCTCGTTGATAAGAAGTTTTATAACAACTGTTTTGAACTCTGTATCCCCATTTTCTCGATGTCTTCCTCAGTGAACTCAGGTTGGCATAGGGTTTTGCTCCTTTGCAGGGGAGTCTTCAGTAATATTCATTTTGCCTTTGTCCCTTCATTTGCTCTTGATCATTATACTTCTGTTTAGCAGAATCTTCTCCTTGGGGCAGGTTTCTAAGCTGTGTCACCCACAGGTCTACAGTTTGGTTTTACTTATTGCAGTTCTTACATGGCTCGTTGTTTGCAGCCAATTGTGCCACTCTCTCCAGAGAATTCCAGGTCTGGGTTCTTATATTAGATTTTCACCATGGTCTCCGTAGCCCCAGCTCTTGGCTCACCACATTCCACCTCCTATGACACTGCTGAGGCTTTACCATTGTTTGTACAACCTTTCTCCCACTTCTGGTTGGAGCAGGTCCCAGGCTTAGGGAGACACTAGGAGTCCTCTATAGCTAGGTTGTTGTTGGTGCTGATCTTGCCGGAACCTGTTGGCCATTATGTCTGGGAGCCACACAGACCTATTTTGACCCATATGTAGTCATAGTTGGTATTATTTTCCTTGTGACCAGTGCAATGCACTGAGCCCAATGAGTTCTCGCTGAACTCAGTGCATTTGCACCTCAGTGTTGTCCCCTGAAGTCTTAAATTCTTTGGCCCATTGTAAGAAATGGCACCTGATGTGCCATTGAGTTATTGATCTGTTTGCCATCAGGTCTGAGGGCTACCCAGACCTCTCTTAAGTGGAACCTGTAGGATGCCACGTTGTAGTTCACTGAGTCAGAAATGAGTTCACTCCCAGCTCAGTGAATGTGCAATCCTGCCGCATAGCCCTTGCCTCCATAAACAAAATGGCGCCCAATTTGGCTTTAGGAGGTGGACTGGGCTATGACATCTACCCTGTTCCCACACCACCCATCTGGACTGCCACTCTCTCTCTCTGCTCCTGGTCAAATCAAACAGACCAGCAGGATGGGTTGTTCTTTGTCTGTGTTCACCTCTGCCAGTAGAGTTCAGATCACCATTAGCTGAATGCTGCTGGGGTATCAGTCACTGCAACACTGCACCATTGTATCCACTGCCTTTCTGTGTCTGTCAGTCTCCAGGTACCTCTCTGCTGTTGTTCTGTCCTCTTCTGTTTCTTGGAATGTGCCTTCTATGCTTCACTCTGGCTAATATTTCTCCATCTGTTTAAACATGTCCTTACCCTATTCTGCCATCTTGATTCTTCAGGAAGTGATTGCAAGATTATTTTTGGCACTCTACACTAATGGCGTGGGCCCTGGTTTATGGTTTTCAGAACACAGCCTATGTTCTCTTCTTGGCCCTCTCTTCTTTTCCTCACTCATAATCTGCATCACTGCATCCTCTGCTGTTTTAGCTATTTTTTTCCTTAAAACTTCCCTGTTTTATATATACATATATATATATGGCAATTTCAGAATAAATATAGTGTGGAAAAACAGCCGCAGTTTACAAATTCTCTCAAAGCTTCAAGAAAACTGCCCTGTCTACTCACCACCCAATCATTTCAAATTACAGCTGTTTCCTGATGAAAGCTGAGCCAATAATCTTAGCAAGCAACTGATTCCCAGCTTTGTGTTTCCAGGTCAAGCTGAGGAAAGGGGCTCCTGGGCTTTCCCAGTAGCGTTCACCAATTATACATACCTGCTTAAGATGGGGGCCCAGCAGTGTGGCCTAACGGCTAAAGTCCTCGCCTTAAATGCCCTGGGATCTCATATGGGCACTGGTTCTAATCCCGGCAGCTCCACTTCCCATCCAGCTCCCTGCCTGTGGCCTGGGAAAGCAGTCAAGGATGGCCCAAGGCTTTGGGACCCTGCACCTGCGTGGGAGACCTGGAGGAGGTTCCTGGCTCCCGGCATCGGATCAGCGCAGCACCAGCCATTGCAGCTCACTTGGGGAGTGAATCATTGGATGGAAGATCTTCCTCTCTGTCTGTCCTCCTCTTTGTATATCTGACTTTGTAATAAAATAAATAAATCTTAAAAAAAAGAGCAAATAGAGAAAACCAAGCAAATCTGTCTACCCTGGCAAACACTGAAAATCAACAAAAATTGGATTTCTAGAAACAATTCACTGAGTCTACACTCAATTTCAATCAACAAATACTTCACACACGAGGCCTTGCAGGTACAAAGATGAAATAAACAGCATGCCCAACCCATACTAGGTAGCTTGTGTCTCAAAAATTAACTTTCCTAACTGACTTAGGATGGACAGAAATTGGAGTTTTAGCAAACCTCAGGGGTTGGCCCCAGGAAGCCACCACATGCATGTCAGTCACCAAATATTATTTTTACTTTAGAAAACTTAGGGATAGTCTTTAAATTGTATTATAGATAGAAAAGTTAGTTAACAAATAATAGGAAACATTCAAGAGGGAGGTGACAAGGATATGAATTGAAATGATGAGGATGGAAAAGAAGAGAAAGAGATGTCAGGCACATTCCCTCCAGAAATAGGAGAATAAGAGGTTTAGATGTACCACTGTTAAATTCTTTCTGAAGAAACTCGTGGTAGGCAGATAGGAGAAAAGAAAGCAAATATTGTTAAATCTCAAGGAAAACCACTCTGTCAAGTGGATTGCAAAGGGGGTGGGAGGAATAGAAAGACACAAAAAGCAGCCTGGAAAGCGTTGGTGAAGATGAGAGCAGTCAGGAGCCATGTCCTGGAGGAAGCACACTGCTCCGCTGGGTACACAGGGGCTAGAGATTCCTTACAGGATCCACTGGCTGTGGTGTGTCAGACTGAGCAGCAGGTGTGCTGCAGCAGACTGGGCATGGATGTGGGGAAAGGGGTGGAGGGTTGCACACAAAGGCATCGGCTTCAGAGACAGCACACAAGTTTTCTTTGAGTTCCAGCACTGCCACAGATAATAGAACTCCAGTAATATTAAAAAAAAAAAAAAAAAACACAGAAAGAAAACATTAAAATGTTGCTTTTATATTATTGAATAGAAAGAGAATAAACACTTGTGAAACACGGGAAGTCAAATTAATACTTGCTGAACTTACCTGATCTTAGACAAAAATTTAGCATTGTCCTTTTGAAAATCTTAAGCATTGTGCTTTTGAAACTCTCAGCCATTCTGACTGGCTAGCCTGAGGGCCTCCATGGAAACTGAGGCAGAGCAGGAAGCAGAGGGCTGGGTCTCACCTGATTGCAACTGCAGAGCCAGCTGCTGTGGATGGATCTGAGTGATGTCTTTGGGCTGCAGCTTCTCTGCTGTTCCTTTGCTGTGGATGGTGACATTTTTATTTTTCTTGATGGCTGTGGAACCTCTGGGATTCTCTATGTCATCTGGATGGCAGCCTTTCTTTATCAAGGCCTCTAAACCATCACACCATGCAGAAGTAGGCATTCCTTCTTGTAGAAAGGTCTAAATAACACATGAAAATATAAGTAAAAGGGGGACATATGACGTATCTCACCCTTGGCTTGTAAATAAAGCACTCCTTTCACTCAAATCATTAAAGTGCTCATTTAAAAACAAAATCATTCCAGAGAAAGTAACACCTCTTTCAAGAACTGACCTAAGTGTTTGTTTTAATTGTTCCATTTGTGAATTCAAAAAATAAACTTCTCAGGGAAACCATGTGTTGAATACAGTTGACAGCAACTGGTAACCTACATACCCAAGTATCAGGCAGTTTCCCAGAATTTCCCCTAGCAGTGTCTTTATAAAATCCCACAGCAATTCCCTCAGCACAACTTTCGGACTTTAACTGTAGGTTAAGGAAAAGCACAGCAGCATAAACACATCTCAGTTAGTGATGGGTGCTTCAAAAAGGAGACTAAGATATTTAACACTGATTTAATTAATCCTGAGAGTCAGAAAAAGTTTCTAAGTATTGGCTATCATTTTAAGTGTTTAGAAATTATTTAAATCAAAGTATTTTATGGGGCAGGCATTCTGTCTATCGAATAAGATGCCCTCATCTCACACTGACATGCCTGGTTCTAGCTTCCAATGCCTGTCTCCTGTTAATGCAGACTCTGGGGGAGGCAGCAGGTGATGGCCTTAGCCTTCCATGGGAGACCCAGATTAAGTTCTCAGCTTCCAGCTCCAGTGTAGCCCAGTTTTGATGATTACAGGGATTTGGGGAAGGAGCTGGCAGATTACAGTTCTCTGTCTCTCTCTGAAACAATTTAAGTAATATGAAAATAGAGGGAAAAGTAAGGGCATGATAATCGTATCTGTTCTTACACACCAATTTCATGACTTTTACATAAAGTGTAAGTGAAGATACTTAAATGTAAAGAATAAATAGGGGCCAGCACTGTGTCACAGCAGGTAAAGCCTATGCTGCAGGCATCCCATATGGGCAGCAGTTCAAAACTCAGCTGCCCACTTCTGATCCACCTACCTGCTAACACATCTGAGCAAGCAGAAGATAGCCCAAGTACGTGGGTGTCTGCACTGACATGGGAGACCTGAAGAAGCTGCGGGATCCTGACTTCAGTGGCCATTTGTATAATCAGCTAATGGAATGCAACATCTCACTCTGTTTCTAATTATGGCTTTCAAACAAAAAGAACAATGACTTCACAAATGTTCAAGTCAAACACAACACTACTAAGGTCACTTTTGAGAAACAGGTGGAAGAGACGACCAAGATACAACTGGCTCAAAGCTGGGACTAAAGCTTCAGCTCTGAAATAGCTCCTGACCCACCCAATTTTTTTTTTAAATTCAAACTTGAAATGGGAGAGATGAATACATAGTCGACAATAACATGACTTTCTTTAACAGCACCTTGAAAACATACATTAAAAATGGGAAACAAGCCTTCAAGCCCAATGGTTATAGGGCCCCGCAACGTATGTGAGAGCATAAGTGGATACCGTTATAACATTATCGTGGGTTAATGTTAATGCTTTGTGAGAAGGAATTTGGTTTAATTCATTCACCTCGGGGGACAGTACAGCACCTTCATTAGCTGCCTGGTCTGTACATTCTGGGTCCTTAGGTTTTTTATTCGCTTCTTTAGCCTCGAACTTAATCTTGTTATGCTCAAAACCATGTTGCGGCCTATTCAGATTTTTGTGCTGGTAGAATACAAGGGAGAGGCGTACGGGCTTGTTCCGGTTGGGAAGGATAACAGCAGTGGTAGCATGAAGCTCTCGCCGGGCACACTCAATTAGAATGGAGCCATGTGTGGGTGCTATGGCCACCCCACCAATGTTGGGATCTAAGAAGATGTACTCGTTGTCTGACCAATACTCTTCAATGTTGGCAGACTGGTCCTCGGCAGCTGACTGTGGGTCATCCGATAACTGGTCATCCGGCCAGCCCTCCCGCAAACGAAAGACCCGCTTCACTCAGCCTGTTCCTCGTTGTGGGAAGAAGAGAGTTGCCATGATGTCTGAGGTCCTGGAACGGAAGGTTAGGGCTGTTGAGAAGAAGCCTGTTTCTCGGGGCAAGCAGAAAAATAAGTTGGCAGCAGTCCCCAACGGAAAAGAGGCAAACCCATCTCCATTGTATGCCTCGTCCCCAAATACAACCTTGTCTGGAAGTGCAGAAAGAAGTAGTTTTCCCTCAGGCACAATGCCTTCTGGAAGACACCATGGTGCTGATGCAGTTGCTGGTGATTGCCCACAGCCTGACGAAGGGGCTCCATCTCCCATGGCACAGTCCTTGGTTCAGCCTGAGCCTCCCACCGCTCCTCCTGAGCAGTTAACCTCTAATCACTCAAACCAGCAGTCCCCATTGTTCACCTCTGCTCTTGGGGAGGAATATGAAGAGCTTTCAGAAATAGCTCCTGACCCAAAGCACAAAATCTAAGTGGGGATTATATTTTCCCACGTATCAGCCACTTCAGACACTTTAAGAATACATTCTGAAAGAGCTTTTAATCATTTAAAAATTATGTCCCAAAACTCTGAAGCTGAATTTTTGGGAACATCCCATGCCTGAGTGAATCCTGTAGCACAACAGTCACCACCTCCACTTCCTGAGTCAGGCAAGCTCTGTGTTAGACCCGGGGCTAGTCGCTGTCCTTGCAATGCAACCCACTCAATCCCACACCGTGTATTCCCAATACAACCCTGGATACCATTCTCAAGAGAACACCAAGTGTCAACAGAAAAATTCTGTAAAGAAACAAAGTTTCTCAATGCTCTTCCATGGTCAAACCACAAATCTGATTATGTGAGCAGCTATGGCAACAAAAACAAATAGGTACTTAAAATGTGGGTCCAAATGCCTGATAAAAAATTATGCTTTTATCTTCTGATATCAGTTGTTTATTCTGTGAATAAACTGCTTGACTTCTGCTCTGGCCTCTCTACCTTCTGTTCCGATAATAGCGCCTATGCAAGGAAAGGGTTAAAAATGACAGAAGGGGTAGAATCCAAATGCCAACCACGGCAGGTTCTTAAGGACACAAATCAATTCTATATTATCTTAACTCAGACTTAACCGGGAAGTTTGATTTATTCACACACACACACACACACACACACCAGAAAAGTTACAACAAACAGCTTAATTACTTTGGAAAGTTACCCAATACAAATATGACACATGTCCTAAAGGTGAACCACACATGTTCTAAAGCTATCCAGCATTCACAACAAAAAAAGGAAAATTAACTCTAAAATGATGTGTTAAAACATGCATATATGCATATATTCAAAATTATATTACTTCAACATTATTAATGATTCTTTTATACTAAGTTATAAAGTACAATACATATTTGAAACTTATAGTAACTTTCAATTTCTAACACCCAAACAAGGGTATTGCAAGAAGTTTGTGGAAACAGAACTGAAAGGTAAGCCTTGGTGCAGACAATCTTTGCTAGCTTGAGCAGCCTTAAAAGAGCCCCACAGTCTCAGGGCCCATGGGCTGCTATGCTGAATGGCACAGTTCTTGGCCATCACGTATTATATAATACACATTGGGAACCTGAGGACTGCAGATTTTAAACAGGAGGCTATCTACTTACCTAATTCATGCACCACCCACAACTGGGGCCTGCCTGTATGCATTCTCCACAGGACTTAGCGTTGGCTTTTATACATCTATTTTCATCTGTCAAGAAAATGAACAGACCATTTTCCATGAAGTTGCAGAGAGAAATAGAATCATTGAAACAAGTGATGCTGTGTGAGCATGACAGTTATCAAACTGAAGGCACTGACTGACCCCAGAAGTGGTACTACAAGCCATGGAAGGACAGATGTCTTCCTTGTTTTCCATATGAAAGCCAAGTGCCTTCTGTACATTTACGTCCTTGTGTTCAAAGGCACAAATTTCAAAATTTGTCATTTGGGATGGTCACAAATGTCCTACACTTTCTTACAATCAGGTAAAGGGCTCACACTTACCCAAAATGACCCCTGGGGACCTTCCTTTAGGGATATGAAGCCACTGAGGTGCTCACTGATCCGATCCATAACCCAGGGCTGCTCTGGTCTGTTCAGTGTGTCCTTAAATGTCTCTGAACTTGCCTAAGGAGCAGCCTGCCTCTCATACACTAAACACAGGAAGGACTGGCTGTCATCTCTTTCCCGATTATTAACTTCACATGTTCTCATTCACAGGAAATTTGAAGAATTCCTAAAACCATAAATACAAAAAAGTCATCTACACCACTACCAGATAACCACTTCACCCCTGCCACCTACCTCATTCCGGCTATTGTCTTGAGCAGAGACAACAGTAAGCAAGTGCACACAGACCATTTAAATAAAGCTGATGACACAATTTGCATAGCATTTAATATGCCACTTTTTAAATATTTTGTTGTATGATTAAAAATTCTTCAAAAACATACCTTGTAACTATTATACAGCATCTCATTACTTGAATATATCCTACTTAATGTTGGGACAATTCCATGTATGTGTGCGATACACATGCTTGTTCACATGTGCAGACTCCATGCACAGCCACACAATTACTATACATATACACATATGTCCAGCACACATATACAACACACTACACTCATCTACACACATACCATACTCATCCGTATACACAGTGGTTTGCACATGCACACACACACACATATTGTGAACACGCACATTTATGCATGCACTCTGGAACTGTTTTTGTTTTGTTTTTAAGATTTACTTATTTATAGGAAAGCCCTAGAGAGAGAGAAAAAAATAGAGCTGTTTCATTTGCTGGTTCACTCCCCAAAGGCCAACAGCAGCCAGGACTAGGCCAGGCCTGAGGTCAGAAGCAAGGAATCCAGCAGGGGCCCAATTATGTGCGCCATCACTGGCTCTCTCCAAGATGTATTAGCAGGAAGCTGGACCAGATGTGTAATAGCTGGGACTGAAATAAATAGGCACTCCAACGTGGGATATGGGTTCTCAAACAGCTGCTGAACCTGCTGTACCACAGCACCCATTTCAACCACTTATATCTAATATACACACTGGACATTCCAAAAGGGGGATGTGCTAAACATTATATTAATGTTTTCACACTTCTCAATACATTCTAATTTCTGCTTAAGTAATATACCTATTAATATTCTCACATGCCATGTATTAACACCATTTCACCAAACCTCCAATACCAAGTACGTAATGTCACAAATGTTAGTCCTCGATGGACATTGAGTCTAGTGGTTAAAACACGCATGTCCCATACTGGTAGACAGTGTTGATGATTCAACTACTTGAGTTGAACCCACACTGAGTACCTGGATTGTCCTCTGGGCATCAGCCACAGTCCAGTTCCTGCTGTTGTGGGAGTTTGGGTGGTAGAACAGCACATGTGAGCTCAATTATGCCTGTCTGACTCTATCGCTGCCTCTCAAACAAAATACAATGTAAAAATGTATTATAATTTTACTACTAGGCATAAAGAGAGCATCAAACTGTCAAGTTATTTAAGGCTTCAATTATTCATGTTTACTGGTCACTTATTTTTTAAGTTCTGTATTTGCTTGTAAATTTTTCAACTGTCACATTTAGTGTTTTTATTGATTTCTGTTCACATTACTTAAGGTATAAACCTGTTTAATTTCTAGTATGATTTATCACATTCCAAAACATACTGTTTCTCTTGCTGTCATTGGTAATTTTGTGTAATCCACGTAGACCAACATGTTTTCCCTGATGGAGCCTCCCACTGCTTTTACATGTAGCAAGGCACTGCTCCTGGGCTGGACCCCAAACAGGAACAAACAGATCATGACCTACTTGTAGACACGTTACCTGCAGGGACTTCTCTGCACACTCAGCCATTCCTGTCCAATCCATGCTTGTAAGCTCAGCCTTTAGCAAGACAACAGGACTGGAGTGGGGGCAGCTTGGCCACGGAGGCCCCTTGCCCTTCAGTCTGAGGACATGGTGTCACTGTGGGACTTCCAGGGAAGTGGCAACATTGGACTTGAGTTTTCTCCAGTAGCCCCGGTCAAGAGTGAAAACAAGAGGCTGCTATCATGGAAAGGCAGGTTGGCCACCATCTGCCACACACTGGCATTCCATGTGAGAAATAAGTCCCGCTGCTCCATTTCTGATCTAGTCTTTGCTAACGCACCTGGGAAAGCAGCAGAGAATGGCCCAAGTACCTGAGCCTCTGTGACCTCACAGGAAATCCGGATGAAGCTCCAGGATTCAGCCTGGCACAGCCGTGGCTCTGCAGCCACTTGGGGAGTTGAAGAACACCAATGGATCAAAGAACATTCACTCTCCCACCCTTTTTCGCACTATGGCTTTCAAATAAATATTTAAAAGCAAAACAAAACAAAACAAAACAAAACACCAGTACCAGAATGAAAAGTTGAGAAAACTTTCTTTTACCTGTTTGGCCAAACACACAGTAAATTGAACCGATCAGTCCAATGCAGAACATCAGTTGTAAATGCATCTGAAATTTTAAAAATGTGTATCATTATACCAAAAAAAAAGTAATAAATGAAAATGCATTTAGTACAAAATGTTCCAGTCCACCTCCTGACTTTACAAACCTTCTTAGCCATTGTCAGCCCCTCCCCCACTAGCACAATAACTTTCATGCCACACCCAAGGAAGCATTCTGGCATTTCTCTCAGAGGCATCTTAACCTTTAACAGTGCTGAGTTTCCTCCAACAGCATCAAGGCTCTCCTAGCTCTAGGGGAGGACCCAGAGGCCTTGTCAGAGCACTAGGCATGGTCACCTTGCTCACCCTCAAAGCTGAGCATCAGTGTGAGCAAAAAAATCCTGATCCGGATGGCCCCTCTGCAACTATTCAAGAGTTTTCATCCTCTGCAGGCCGAAATCAACAAACCTGCAGAAGGTCCCAAATAAATGTTTGCATCTGAGTTCCCATCAATTTTTTTAATTAGATGTGGGTAAAATAATTAAAATATTAATTCTCTACATTTTGCAGGTCTGAAAATTAGGCAAAACAATTCTTTTAAAAAGCCACAGTCTCTGGGCCCAGCACAAGATAGCCTAGCAGCTAAAGACCTCACTTTGCAGGGGCCAGGATCCCATATGGATGCTAGTTCTAATCCCATTAGCCCTGCTTCCCATCCAGGACACTAACAAGAGGAGACAGGGAAGTGCATCAGAGCAGTGGACACTCAGCTGGAAAAAGGACAGGACGCCACCACATTCACAGGACACAGTGGACACACAGACACAAGAGGAGAGCAGAAGTGACAGCATATGAACCACCAAGCAAGACACCTGGAGAAGAGACAACACCACAGAAGACAGCAGGGTGTGTGTGTGTGTGTGTGTGTAGACAGCACCATAGAAGACAACACATGCGTGCTCACATGTTCATTTGTCACATTGCTTTTTAATGAAAACAATTAATCTTGTTTCTTGGTAAGTTTTGGCCAGTAACAAAGAGCTAACTGAACTCCAAGCCCAATGTTCTCCCTCCTGGGTGTATTCCCATGCCATGGTGCCATACGCAGCAGCAACACCTGTGCCGCCCCTGCTCCAGGCTGGCTCCTCCAAGGGAAACACGAGGAGAACCTGCACAGGCATCGATGATGTAAGCCTTGCTTCTGTCATGTCTCGAGATTAGTTTTGCTCACACATTACCTGTGACTGCATCCAAGAAAACAGCAGAAGGGTATGGTAGCAAGTGGAAAGCATACAGCAGTTCACCTTCTAAGGCCTGCCTGAAATGTACAGTCCATCAGAACAGACTAGAAATCTGTACAACTCAACTAATGCTGACAATTCCAAGAGCATGAGTTCATGGAGCCATGCGGACACACACTGCCTGATGAAGATGTCTGAGTAGCTTCCACACACAATGAGCATGGAGACTAGCCACTACATAAATGGAGTCACTTTTGGGATACTACCCAGGCTACTTTAATGGCCACAGAATTCCAAGAATTGCTGCTAGGATAAGGGTACCAGGCAACAGAAAATATGTCCTAATATTATTCTAAGACTATCAGTTCTAAAACATCACTTTAAGGAACACTGCCCTTTTCCTTCAATAAACCTTGACAAGCCAAAGATGCACTTTCTGAAACCCTCCTGTCACTGCTAAGCTCCCAATCCAGAACCAGGTGAGGCCAACATGGGCACAGGAGAGCAGATGAGCCCATGAGAGGGCTGTAACAGTCCCAGCATTCAACTCCTCTCTCCTGGGAATGCTGAGGTCCAGGCCAGAAATAGGTGTGCTCACTAGCTGATGACATCTGGAAAAGGTCAGGCTTTCACTCCAGGCAATTGAGATGCAGGAAAGTAACAGAGATGACAGCAACACAGAATAAAAGAGATGTGGGCATCTGGCCTAGTGATTAAGACATCCACACCCACACTGGAGTATGTGGGCCCTGGCTCCCCACTCAACTTCCTGCTAATGCACTCTGGGAGGCAGCAGTGAAAGCTTAAGTGGTTGGATTCCTGCCACCCACACAGCAAACCAGAGTTTCTGGCTCCTAGCTTGCCCAGCCCAGCCCAGCCCTGCCCCACCATGGCAGACACTAGTGAACCAAAGCCTGAGGGCTCTCTTGCCTCTTAAAACAATGAGGGTACAGCAGTCTTATCTGGAAGTTGACCTCAGGAGGAGAGGTACTAAACAGAGTGAATCAATAGAAAGAGGAAAAAGCCAACATACGGGTATTTATCTCAGAGTGGGCACCTGGAGGCTCAACCTTGACATCCAAAGCAATAATGTGCCCTCAGAGGAGCATCAGTGCAAAGCACCTCTTCAACTCCAGGTTCCTGCAGGGAAACTGTGGCCTTGCTCAAGGAGCACTCGCTCCTCTACACTTCCAAGCAGTGTCCACCTGAGAAAGTCCCACCTGGCCACCTGGTAGAGATCATGTGACATCACTCAAAGCCACAGCTGGATTTCACGGAGGGCCCCTGCTGCCCACATTGGACATTGTGGGAAAGACCTGTTCCATGACAAGGCCAGACAGGCCATTCCCCAGGAACACAGGAGATGTGTTCTAGAGATTCAAGTACTTGAATGCATGAGTTACTTCACTTAAACTTTCAATACTAGGCTTTTATTCAAACATCTTCAAGTAACAGAAACAATGACAATAATAATAGCATCTATATCTTCCAGTCACCCAGTGAGGTTCAGGAGTCATTATTTGGGAAACCGAGCCACAGACAAGGTAAGGAACTAGCATGGGTGGGACTGAAACCAGACCACCTGAGCCCAGATGTGATCTGAATACGAACATCATTAGCTGAGTTTTTGAAGGCTTGCATAATCATGATTTTAAAGGAAGCAACATCATGTTAGAACTGACTCAGGATGCAGAAATGTAAAGAGCTTGTCATGCTTGATGAGTTGATCAGGCCAACTGGAGGCCAACAAGAGCTATTTTAACTTTGTTACTCCACAAATAGACACAAGGTTTCTGTCCCATTCCCACCAGAATATTTCACTCTGAGGTCATTTTCTCTCATGTTCAATTTTATCTGTGGGGTCATAATTCACCTTCTGAACAATAATCTTAGGCACCTCCCACACACTGATCTCATCTTAATGGTTTATAGCAGCAAATGGGTGCAATGCTGCCACTGTCAGGAAAATCATGCCCGATTGTCTTAATCCTCACGGTACAAGCATCTTTATTCATGAAGGTTAAAGATGGTTTTATATTCTGCTCAAGCTTTTAAATACACACTCAGTTAACTCACCTGGCATTTTTTCGCACTTGCAGACAACTTTAAAACTGCATGTACAGGTTGAAATCCCTTATTTGAAATGTCTGAGACCAGAAAGGTTTGGATTTCAGATGTTTGGGGATTCTGAAGTGAAGTGTGTATGGGGAGGGGGTAAAAGCTTGTAGAAAATGGAATTAAATGATAATTCAACTTTTCCACTAACTTTTTAAAACTCCTGCTTGCACAGCAAGATATATTAGAGATGGACCCAAGTCTAAACATAAAATTCATTACCCACACCTTTCATATACAGCCGGAGGAGACGATCTGCAGTACTGTTAGCGTACCTTCAGCTTGTGAACCCTTCCCCAGGTCAGGTGCACAATCTTCCACTCAGGGAATCAGCTCACCTTTCAGATCCCCCAACAGTTTGTAGTGTGGAATTTCAGATTAAGAATGCCCATTCTATGCTGTAGTTCTAGAAATTAAGCAATTACACTTCACAGAAAAGTCTATCTATTGAAAATCATGGTAAGTGACATTTACATTAAAGTTTCAGGGTAAGATCTCCAAAAACTAACCCACACAAGAAGTAATCCACAAGATTTCTTCCTACACAACCCCTATGCTTAAAAAATATATTTATTTCTATTTTATTTGCTCACACTTTGAAATACAGCAAAGTTGGATGTATCCCAAGTCTGTTCTATCACTATTAGTTCCTACATTTTTATTATGTATTTTTATTTTAATTTGAAAGCTGAGTGAGCAAGCCAACTGACAGAGTGAAAAGACGTCTTCCATCTAACTGTTTCACTCCTCAAAATGCCCACATGAGGCAGGGCTAAGCCAGGCTGAAGTCAAAGGCAAGAATTCCACCCAGGTATCCCATCTGGGTGGCAGGGGCCACCATTTGGCTGGTCATCTGCGGCCTCCCGGGGTGCACATTAGCAGGAAGCTGGAATCAGAAGCAGAGCTGAAACCTGAACTCAAAGACTCAGATATGGGATGCAGGCTTCTCAAACCAGATCTTAACTGCCACAAATATCCACCCCACTATTATTACTTCCTGTATTTGCTCTTTGGGGTAGGTAATTTTATGGTGCCCACCTGACCAGGTAAGGAATACTCTGAAACCTGGGCAGCATTATTGTGCCTGTGAGAGTGCTTCCACGTAAGCTTAGCATGCAAACTGACTGCGCTGGGTGGGCAGACCTGGCTTCCATATGGGTGGGCATCCTCAATGGCCAGGTATCTGAAGAAAAAGAATGGGACTGCAATTTGGACTGTGAGCACAGAGGCAAGCTGACCCCTGCCTCACATGTCAGCTGTGGGTACAGGTACCTGGACTCCAAGACCAAACCCGGAGCCCCATGGCTGACATTCCAACCTCCCGCCCTCTTGGACACATCTTCAGCACCCTTGGTCCTGAGGCCCTGGACTGACTTAGATGTGGAGTGAGCATGCCAGGACCTTGTCAGCTGCCACACTCACAAGAGCTAACCCCCTAGTATATTCCCCTTCACGTACTTGATTTCCTACCAATTCTCTACCTCTAGAGAACCTAATCAGAAACCTTTTCTGAAAAAAAAAAAAAGATTTATTTATTTTTATTGGGAAGTCTGATTTACAGAGAAAGATCTTGCACACACTGTTTTTACTTTCCAAGTGGCCATAACAGTCAAAGCTGAGTTGATCTGAAGCCAGGAACGAGGAGCTTCTTCCAGGTCTCCTATATGGGTGCAGGGTCCCAAGGCTTTGGGCCGTCCTCCACTGCTTTTCCAGGCCACAAGCAGGGAGCTGGATGGGAAGTAGGAAAAACAGGATATGAACCAGCGCCCATATGGTGAGTATTTTAACCACTGAGCCATTACACTGGGCCTGACTAATACACTTTAAAGCAGGAAAAAAAGAAAAAGGCCAATAATCGATTTTAATATTTAAAAATCAGTGTAGAAGGTAGAAAGATCCTAGTTCCATAGGAGTAATAAGCAATAACTAAAAACATCACAAGATACCAATTTCATTCATATACTTCTTTGGTATCCTATGTTAACTGCCACATATCAAAGAAAACAGATCACGCTTATCTTTTTGAGACTGGCATATTTCAGTGATTATAATGGTCTCACTTTTTACTTAAATATTATAGTTACTGGTGAGTTAAGTCTGTGATTATACAGTGAGCTGAAACTATGTCTTTGTAAAAATTAAAGGAAAAAAGGAAGGGGAGATTGAGGAAGGGAAAGAAAGAGGAAAGAAAGTACGGTTATCTTCTTAGACCTGCTTCTTTATGTTAATACTGTTTTTAAAAATATCATGATATACTTCAGTAGCAGAATGATGGACTTATGACTGTTGCTGAAGGACTACACTCCTGTAATAACAGCAGAGAAAATGGGGTGGGGGTGGAATGCAGAGGGCAGAAGGGATGAAAACCCTGGGCCTCTTGTACTGTATAATCAAAAATACAACATTTAAAAGAGAGTTTTAAAAATCAGTGTAAATCTCAGAGCATGCCCCACATCTAAGACCTGGGGTTGGTGGCAAACTGGATGGGGCTTCTCCCTCAATATCCCCCTTTACCTCAGATACATGAAGGAAAAAATATGGAAATAATAGTCTTACCCACTTTTCTATAGCCCTTGAACTTTTTACCCTAATTAACTATGTAAGATTGTCAAAACATAATAAAAATTTTTTAAAAATTAAAAAAAATAAAAATCAGTGTGCTCTGGAACAGACTTGATGAGTCTAGAACCACTATATGGTAGTTCCCACTTATTCCACAAAGAGAGCCAAACGGGAGCAGAAGTGAGAAACCGAGACATCTCACCGAGCTTTGTAGTGTTTGAAGGTGAGGCGTGGGGATGACATCACCCTTGGTCAGAGCACCCTTCACCTTAAAGGAAGAGTTAGTAAAATTTCCCTTCTGTCTGGCAGGAGGAGGTATGGTGATGACTAGACATGTTTGTGGTCCAAATAACATCAAAGGATTAATGATTAACAAAATGTAACAGAAGGACAGAAAAGGCACTGCAATGAATGAGTGAGTGAATGAATGAGTAAGAGGAAGACAAGAGGCTGTGTAACACAGAAGACAAAAAGCCTAGGTGAGCGACCATTTGAAGCCCATCGCCCACCACTCCACGAACAGCAGTCTGAACTGGAAACCTCCTACAATTCAATATCCTCACCCTGTTGAAAAAACTCTCTAAGGGGGACCAACACCTCTCCACCCAGAGTTACTGTTGGCCTGAGTTAATTAGCTCCAACAGCCAAAGTCTGAAATCTGACAGCAGCTTGTAACAGGGCTAGAGACTCAAAAGTCACACAGCAACAGACTGCAAACACCTTCCTCCCTGGTGACTACCCTAACCACCTTCTCCAGGAAATGGCACACCAGGCAAGGTCAGCCACTACTAACCACTAACCAGTCCACAAGCACGAGGAGCACAGTGGGACATGCTGCCAGGTCAGCGACCAAGAGGCCCAAGAGGTAAGCAGAGGCAGAGGCTGGGAACACTGGGGCATGGTGGACACAGGATGACAACACACCATGCACTGCTTTTCCAGGACAAAAAGTGAGAGTGAGGGAGGAATCTTCTCGGGAAGAAGGAAATCTACATGAACTCATTTTGTTCTTTAAGGAATTGGGAAACTTCAAATACATCGTACCCCAGTGATCAAAACATTAAGAGGAAAAGTAAGGAAGGAAAAGTACATCAGGATCCTCTACAGAACTCAAACATCAACCAGCACAAAAGGAAGATCAGATAAGGAAAATGTACAAAATTCAAGCCAATCAACGTGAACCAAAAAAAGGAACAACTGGTCAACCAGCTAACCACCCTCTCCAGCCAACACAGCCTTAAGTACAAGGGGGGAAAATTAAGCATTAAATTCAAAGAAAGGGAATACAAAATACATTCAAAACAGCAGGAGGATAGCCAGCCTAAGGAAAGGGAAAACAAGCAGGCCAAACAAAGCTATCCAAGCCCCCAGGCCTGAGCCAGTGAGTCCCTCCAGCTCCAGGAAGATGACCACCTAAGCTGAGGAGTGTTAAATCAAACCCAGGGTGCTCTTGTGGACACTTTCTAAGAATAGTGTTGGCCTTTCCCCAAGAGAAGAAACAAAGTTAGCAAGTGTTTGACTTTTGAGTTCAGAAAGCTTACTCTGGAGCAAGCTTACAAAGATGCTGGGGAATGCAGGCAGAAGGGACTTCCTGATTAATGATAATGACAGACACTTGTATTCCATAGAACTTGTCAGGAATTGTGAGTCATGTCCCCAAACTGCACCATCTCACCCACTGTCCAGGTAGGACCATTCAAACACCCTATCTTGACCAAACTAATGCTGGTCATGATCTTCTGCCCTATCCAATCAGGAGCAAAAACAGCACTGGCTGTGTCTTCCATATGCAAAACTGAACGATGCACAGGGAGGAAGACATCATTTAAGTTTTCATTTTGCTCATCAGGAGGATATCACAGAATTATGACTGTGAAAGCTTTGGGTCAAAAAACATCTTTATAGTGATCTTCAGCTCCTAATCTACTTGCTTGCTCCATCTTCTTCATCAACTCATTCACTTGCCAAGAGCCTCTACAATAAGAACCCGAGTAAACTTGATACATAGTACTCAGTCTTTAACTCATACTTCTTCAATTAGCATCGATTTTATTTTCTATAAATTGTAATTTTATTATATTTGCCTAATATGAGGATACTTAGAAGGTTGTGGGAAAATAGAATTAAAAGCTAAATTTGTTCTGATGCATAAGAATTTTAAATCCTTGTACAGCTTTTATATAGTATGCATTTTCTACAAACTTCTTAAAGCACCCGGGCATAACACTATCATACTAAGTGTAAATGTGTTCACTCAAACTGTAACTTCTTCCCTAATGGTCAGATAGGACTGAACAACTACCTCTTTTACAAGCACTGACATTTTGACACAAAAAAGAACTGGAATATTGGTTTCAAGGGGGAATGACAGTAAATCGCTTTGCCCAATTTCACAAAACCTAAGCTTTCACTAAATGGAATCAATGCAAATGCACTAAAAGGACTTCCACATGTCAAATGGTACATGCCTGATCCTCAACAATAAGAAAGATAATCTCTCCTATACCTTTCTTTTTTTAGCTCTTACTGGTTCTTCATCTCTTTAACAATTAAACAGCAACAAACACTACTTCTTTCTGGATCCAATGCACATTTCTAACAGTCCCTGGTGACAAACATTCAATGATGCCCAGTAACACAGTGTAGGGTTTTGTTTTGTTTTGCTTTTTTAAAGATTATCATTATGATTATTATTATTGGAAAGGCAGAAATACAAGGAGAAGGAGATACAAAGAGAAAGATCATCCATCAGCTGGTTCACTTCCCAAGTGGCCACAATGGCCGGAGTTCAGCCAACCTGAAGGAAAGACACAGGAACCTCCTCTGGGTCTCCTACATGCGTGCAGTGTCCCAAGGCTTTGGGCAATCTTAAATTGCTCTCCCAGGCCACAGGCATGAAGCTGGATGGGAAGTGGAGCAGCTGGAACACAACTGATGCCCATATAGGATCCCAGTGAATGTAAGGTGAAGATTTAGCCTCTATGCTATCGCGCCAGGTCCACTGTCTAGGTATTAATCAAGCACTGGCTGTAAGTTTTTCTGTTCATGTCCATGGCTAAACAGAGCAGAGCTGAATGCTAGAATTTGGACCTTCATGGCATATACCTGCACACACATACAACTTCACAGCGACATGCAGCTGAGTGATCAACTAAACATGGAACATTTAAACTGGCTCCATTAGCTCAGCAGTGCAGCAAGCTTATTCTCCACCCTGTGGTGCCAGCATTGTAGGTGGGTCCCAGTTCATGTCCCGGCTGCTCCGCTTCTCATCTAGTTCTCAGATCACGGCATAGGAAGGCAGCAGAGAATGGCTCAAGTCCTTGGGACCCTGTACCCACAGTGGAGACACAGAGGAAGTTCCTGGCTCTCAGCTTCCATCAGCTCAGCTCTAGCCATTGTGCCCATCTGGGGAGTGAAGCAGTGGATCAAAGACATCTCCATCTCTCTCCATCAAATCTGCCTTTCAAATATATATATCCAGTTGGGGTTAGTGCTACCAGTATCCCACATGAAGACCAGTTCAAGTCCCACCCTGGCAGCACCACTTCCCATTCAGCTGCATGCTAGAGGCCTGGGAAAGCTGTGGAGGATGGTCCAAGTCCTTGGGCCCCTGCACCCATGTGAGAAAAGCAGAACAATCTCCAGGCCCCTGGCTTCAGACCACCCCAGCTCTGGCCAGTGTGGTGCTTTGAAGAAAGAACCAGTAGATAGAGGAACTGTCTCCCCCACTCTCTTCCTAACTCTGCCTTTCAAATAAAAATAAAATAAACCCTTAAAAGAAAAATTCATCCCACAGACAGGTGCCCCCTTCTGTCTGCCCATCACTGTTCCAAGCTCAAATCCAATCTCCAGCAGTCTTCCCTTAGGCCAATGCCATTGGGACAGAGCTGGCTAAGCCACCGACTTAGGAACACTCTCATCCCTGGTCAGAATGCCTAGGTTCTAGTCTGGTTTATTGAATTCCTGCTACTGCTCACCTCAGGAGGCAGCAGGGGACGGCTCAAGTACTTGGGTCCTTGTCACCCACACAGGAGACCCAGATGGAAACTGTAGCTCCTTGGTTTGGCCTGCTCAGCTCTTGAGATTTTATGAACGAAATAACAGATGGAAGCTCACTCACACTCTCTCTGTCTGTGCCCTTCAACTAATGCTCTCGCAGTTGTTGTTCAGTTTTTAAAGCAGACACAAACTGTTCCAGGTAGACAGACAATACTCAACATCAGGCACCAGGCCAACTTCCTGATGTACACCCACTCAGCAGAGGTTCTTGCAGGTGCCTCAAATGCTACACTTGTTGATAGACTAGCATGCAACATGCAATGCAGCTGCGTCCTGCAGAGGGCCTACTGTGCAAGAGGGGCTGGACAGCTCTGGCATACATTCCTTAGGTGTAACACAGCAGGGCCCATCATGGTGGCCTAGCAGCTAAAGTTCTCACCTTGAACGTTCCTGGATCCCATAGGGATTCCAATTCGAATCCCATCCAGCTCCCTGCTTGTGGCCTGGGAAAGCAGTCGAGGATGGCCCAAAGCCTTGTGACCCTGCACCCACATGGGAGACCTGGATCAAAATTCCTGTCTCCTGACTTCGGATCGGTGCAGCACTGGCCATTGCAGTCACTTGGGGAGTGAATCACTGGACAGAAGATCTTCCTGTCTGTCTCTCCTCCTCTCTGTTATCTGATTTTGCAATACAAAAAAAAAAAGTGTAACACAGCACAGCACACTCCTGACCTCTTGAGGGTCTGCCAGGAGAAAATGATCTGCTGGCAGGAGAAGAATGGACCCTACACTGTCCTTCAAGGCCTGGGATGGCAGACCCAAGAAGATCAAGAGACCATGGTGAAGTGCAAACACACTCACAGTAAAGCCATGGGGGAGGGGTCACACTCTTGGACAAAAGTCACAGAGAAACCCAGCAACAGGGCCTGCGCTGACACCCGGTTACTTCCTCCCAAAGGGCTTTTCTCATAACACACCAACAATGCCATTGCAGAGGGACGTGAATGTCACATCCTTTGTTTATCAAGTACACTGTCACTGGAAAATCCTACAAGGGCCTCACTCACTCAGTAAAATGTCATCCAAAGGAACTAAAGTCCAGAGCAGAAATGAAGCAAAGAAAAACCTCTCCTACATTTCTCCTCTCCCACCCACCCTTGGTCAAGCATTGTTAGCGTTCTCTGGCTGCCGGCTCTCCACACACTCTCCTTCCTTCCTCTGCCTCCTGGGGCTGTCAGCATTTACAGCCTAAGAATTCCCAAGGCAGAACCTCCCAACCTGTGCACCTGAATACATCCTAGACTTTCTTATACATGTCCACCGGCAAGAGAATCCCCCCTTCCCTTCAGCCAGACAGCTCCCTTTGCCAGCACACTGCTTATCTGGGTGACTGGGCCATTTATTCCCCTGGCCTCAGACACCACAAGTCTCGCGCCTTAGACACAGCTCGTGTGCTCCCAATCAAACCATCCACATTCAACAAGAGCTCTCCAAGGCTTTGTGCTCCCACACTTTTGCCCCCCAAACATTTGGGAAGGTATTTATGTACTCAAGATATATGCAGAGTTGCAAGTGAAATATGCTTCAATACCAATATAGCTTACAGTATTATTCATCATAATAAAATGCTAAGCCTTGAAGTAATGAGATTCAAAGATACTCGCAATAGTAGGCCTAAATGTGCCTTATGCACCCCAGTGAATAATCTGACACCTTATCTGAGGGGTGCTTTGGGACTATGCAGAATTACAACTCTCCTAATTTGTGTTTGCACACCTTGTGTGTGTCTGAAGCAGCTTCTCTTTCACAATGACACACCTCATGATGAGGTCATGTGCACTCTCTGAAGTTACTTCTGGTATAATTCACCTTACCTTCTTTTTTTTTTTAAAGATTTATTCATTTTATTACAGCCAGATATACACAGAGGAGGAGAGACAGAGAGGAAGATCTTCCGTCTGATGATTCACTCCCCAAGTGAGCCGCAACTGGCCGATGCGCGCCGATCCAAAGCCGGGAACCTGGAACCTCTTCCGGGTCTCCCACGCGGGTGCAGTGTCCCAAAGCCATCCTCAACTGCTTTCCCAGGCCACAAGCAGGGAGCTGGATGGGAAGCGGAGCTGCCGGGGTTAGAACCGGCGCCCGTATGGGATCCCGGGGCATTCAAGGTGAGGACTTTAGCCGCTAGGCCACGCCGCTGGGCCCCACCTTACCTTCTAAATCCACAAACCAAAAATAAAGTTTAAAGCTGACCTCTAAAAAGTCACATAGTGCTATTTTATACATAAAAGTTCAGTTGGAGTAAGTCTTATAAATAGCCATTTCCAAAGCAATGAAAAATACAAAACATTGTTGGACTCTTTTCACACAAACTTTTTCCAGAAAAGCACCTTTTTTTCCCACTGATCTGCCAAACCATTCTTAACCGCCAAAGGTTCTGAATTTATATATTTAGTTCATTAGTTATCTTGTAGCATTCCATGGCAACATATCAACTTAGGAGCCCTGGGATCCCGTATCTATATCCTCTCAAGCACAGAGCCCTCAGAACACACTGCTGCCGGGACACAGGCCCCTCCAGGAGCTTAGCCAAGGTGCACTCAAATTCTCTCAGCTAAACACCAATCTAAACCAACTCAAAAGCTGTCACTGCAGCCCTGATGAGCTCAGAGCAAACCAGTCAACTGAGATGAATGGAGAGACATTTTCTTGAATCCCTCACCACTCTCCCCTCCCGCAAGGCACCACTTACTCAGCAAGAAGTCAAATAAGCAATTCACAAATGGCAGGAATGAAAACTCCCACAACAGTAAACAAGCTGATTCATTTTCATGAGCACCAACTGCGTCTCCTGCAAGTGCGGATTCAGCAACACCAAGGTAGGACTAACACTTCCATTCAGTGACGACAGCCATGATCTAAATCACACTCCTTATAAAACCAGAGTGAAGCGGTCTGAATGCTAAAACTGCTCCAGCTAATGATTGCGCATGCACAGAATTTGGAGATAAAAAAAAAAAACTTAAAATGGAATTTCACATTCCTAAAAGAAAAATCAACATCATGACTACTTAAAATTGCAGGTCTATGCAATTGACATAGATGAAGTTCGGTTGGGAGTTCATTAGCCGTCTGTTTACATGGCAAGGCATTAACCACATTCCCTATGATTTAAACCAGCACTGTATGAACATTTTTCACTTTATACCCAGTTTTCCGCCAAGCAAAATAGCTTTATCCCCAACCCCAAGTGCCCAGAGCAAAACATCAATCTGTTTTATGTGTTTCCTATTTATCACTTACACTCTCCAAGCATTCATTTAGTACTGATCAGTGAAGCAAGATCATCTAAAAATATGAGCATTGTATTTGGAGTCTTACAAAGGTAGGACAGGTAACCTCCTTCCTCAGTCATCTCCAAAGGTGGCCTAACACACACACACACAGCAGAGTCAAAGAAAACTGCCCAAACAATAAAGTAACTGACAACCAGAATTCTGCCCACCCAAGGACCTATGTAGAAGCTTTGCCCAAGGCAGGTCCAGAGAAATCGATGTCCCCAACTACCCCACAGATATAAACATCTGCTTTCAAGCCTTCACAGCAGGGTCCCGATGGCCACTCCCTCAATCCCTGGGCCCATGGACCATGCATGGGGTATTCATCTGTGAAACCGGGGCGGGGGGTGACAACAAGGTCCCTCCCAGCTCACTGCCTGATCCCAAAACTGAGATAATTACAGTCTGTCACTGTCAATATCAGCATGGGCTTCCTTGTGCCTCGTTTACCCAGCAGGAACCAGGAGCTTGGGGGTGGGGGGTGGTCACTAACATTTTTTCCCTCGGGTAGGAAATCAAAAGTCAAAAACAGGTTGGTGTCTGAGTTAGAGTGCTCCCAAGCCCCCCTTGCATCACAAGCAATTACTTGCGAGGAAAATGTGGGATGTAAAGGAGTGCCCCCCCACACACAGAGCCAGAGATCCCTGTGACCCCAGAGACCCCCGCAGACTTGACCACCAGCACTGCCCGTGGCTCCTTCCCCACTCCTGGGGATCCCAGGCCCGGCCACTCCCGCCGCATCTTGAGGGCAACATGGGCCAGGTTCCAGCATCTCCTCCCAACTTCCCAGGGTCCAGGGCCTCATGTCACATATATCCTAGGAATGAATGCTACAGACAGACACAATCCACATCCTGGCACTACAATCACACACACACACACACACACAATCACACACACTCAAACACTCCTTGGCACCACAACGAAAGTCCCAACCAAACACCCTGGCACCATAATGTCACATACACACAAGCACAGCTTGGCACCACATTGCCTGACCCCTCCACACTCCCTAGGACTACAATATCACACACACACACACACACACACTCACACACACTCACACACTCCCTGGCACCACAACGAAAGTCCCAACCAAACACCCTGGCACCATAATGTCACATACACACAAACACAGCTTGGCACCACATTGCCTGACCACTCCACATTCCCTAGGACTAAAATATCACACACACACACACACACACACACACACACACACACACACATCAGTGGCACCACGGTACCTGTCCCATCCACACACACCCTGGTACCACAATGCCTGTAATCTCCCCACACACCCTGGCACTGTAATGCCACACAAACACACACACCCTGGCACCATATTACCTGGCACACTCACACACACCCTGGGAACACAATGACTGCTACAGACACACCCCACACCCTGGCACCACAATTACACATACACACACCCTGGTACCACAACTCCTGCCCCACCCACACACCCTGGTACCATGCCATACATACATACACAAACACACACCATGTAACCACAAGGCCACTCTCAACACACACCATGGCACCACAATGACACACACACACACACACAAAGTGATGCTGCAATTAAACGCACAAACACACCCTAGTACTACAATGCCTGCTACACACACAACCTGGCTCCACAATGCCTGCCCCCCACACTGTCATCCCAATGACACACATAAAAACACACACCCTGGCACCAAAATGCCTCACACACACCCGCCCTAGAATCACAAAACCTCACACACACAAACCACACTGGCAACACAAAATCTGCTAAACACACACATACATACACACACACACTGGCAACACAATAACTTACTCTCATATACATCCTGGGAACACAATGACTGCTACAGACAGACACAACCCACACCCTGGCAACATAATGCCCCCACACACACATACACACACACACCCTGGCACCACAATTAATGTCCCATGCACACACTCTGACACCACAATGTAACACATATATACACACCTTGGCACCCCAATGACACACACACAAACACACACCCTGGCACCAAGGTCACTCACACACACCCACCCTGGCATCAAAATGCTTCACAAACGCATACATAAACACACACCCAGGCACCACAATGCCTGCTACACACACACACACACACACACACACTCTAGCACCATAATGCCTCAACACACACACACTAGCACCACAATGAATGCCCCCCACACACCCTGGCACCCCAATCTCCCACACCACATACACACACACACACTGGCCAAAGATGCCTTGCACTCAAACACCAAAGCATCACAATACCTCACAAACACACACAAACACACACACACCCTGGGACCACAATTGCCTGCTACACACACAAAGAAACCTGGCACCACAATGAATGCCCCACCCACCCACCCTGGCAATGCCATGCTCACACACATTCAGAAACACACACACACACACAGACACACAGTTACACACTGGCATGACAATGTAACTACACACAAACACACCTTGGCACCACAATACCTGTCTCCCCACATACACCATGGGAGCACAATGCCACTCACACACACACATATATACCCTGGTACAACAATGTCACACACACACACACATACACATGGACCCTGGCACCACAACACCTACCCCCTCCCCACACACTCTGGCACCCACAATGCCTTCCCCCTCCCACACACTGTGGCACCATAATGCCACACACACTCTCTGGCACCACAATTCCTGCTGTACACACTGAGACAAAACCTGGCAACACAATACATGCTAAACACGCACACATATACACACACACACTCTGGTAGTATCTCCAAAGAAGCATGCATAAAGTGTTCTCATTGCATTTTCTTCCTCATTTTCTTCTTTCTCTTTCTTTCCTCCTCTTCACTTCCTCCTTTTCCCCTCATCCTCTTCTTTTCCTATTTACTGTTGGAGAATATTCCACTGTGAAGATACATACTTGTTCATTTAGCTAATCATCTATCTATAGGTTCCTGAATTGCTTCCTATCTTTGGGTCATAATAAAATATGCAATGTAAAACTATATGTGTGGATAATCCTACATGTGCTTGGATGTACCCATGGCATATATGTTTATATTTTATATTAAAAGCAAAACAATACCAATTGATTATTGTTTTAATACCTCCTGAAATAGATATCAAATTACGCCTTTCATAAAAAGGAAAGGATTAAATCACAACAAAAAAAGCAGTATAAGTGAAGACTGTTAAGGCCAAGCTTGCAGTTTCCTAGGTTCACACACAGCCATATAAAGGTAAATAAGTCATTTTAAAAATGTGTATGGAGACAAAGGATGTCAGAATATTCACAAAAACCGAGGGAGGCTATGTGAGAATCTGGGGCTGTGGATCTGGGCTAACACCCAGACCCTGGCACCGGCCCACAGTCAGACTGGCATGCTGAAGCCAGCAGCCAGGACTGTCTGTGACCACAGCGTGGACTCAGGTTGTATCTGGCAGCCTTGGGGGAATCTGCTCCACAGGCCTCATGGGAAATCCTGTAGCTTTCTTGGCCCCCATCCTGCCCAGGGGACATCCCAGGCCCCCCGGGCCAACTCAGAGGAGTTGCTGGGAAGCACTGATAGCAAGGGAAAAAGGTCAGGGGTGACTCAGCCTGACCAAAGTGAGACAGACAGACAAACAGACATACACATACTGCACCTTCACAGAACTGCATGGAGAAAATGCTTTTTATCTTTCTTTTACTGGTCTTTTGCTTGTAGTTTTCTACATCTCCATGCTTATGGCATTATTCATGTTTGCTGTTATTTTTTGTTTCGTCAACAGTGACATTAATGGAGATAAACATCTGTGAACAGCCCAATTCCTAGAGCGGGCAGAGGATCCCAACGCAGCCAACAGCGGCAGTGGTTGTAGCAGAGCCCTGATCTGGTTCTAGTCCTGCTTTGAGGCAAGTCTGGGGGGGGGTCTGACTCCAGTGGGCTGGGGTGCAAAACTATGGTCCCTTCTTGACACTAACATCCTGGACACCACCACCAAAGAACCAGAAATGCGCCGGTCATTGTTGGCAGACAAGTGCGAGTTAGTAGCAAGGCAAAGCACAGGGTTCTAATACAGGGATGAAGCCCAGAGCCGAGGTGTTAGTGGGGTGGACAAGCTCCTGTTCTGAGAGGCACCAGCATGGATCTCCAGGGTCACTTCGACTTCTAAATAGGAATCAAAAGGTAATCCTAAGTTGTGAAAATTGTATCAAGTATTTATCAGGTAGACTTTTGTAGCATATTAGAAACTAAAGAATAGGTAAGTGAACTTGAAGATAGGTTTATACTGTCCCAATGAAGCAAAAAAAAAAAAAAAAAAACCATTGAAATAAAGAAACATAGTATGAGATACTTCTTACGAAACAAGAAGTATACTACATGAGGAGTTGAACTCCCATGAAAAGAGGAATGAGCAATAGTAAAATATTTGAAGAAATCATTACTTGAAAAACATCAGAGAAAAAAATGACAAATTCAAATGCTGGACTCAAAACAGAATATATGCACAGAAAATTCACCTAGACATCTCTCAACTAGCCACTCAATACCAAAGACAAAAGTCTTAAAAACAGCCAGATAAAGCCAGGGAGAAATAATATAACACACCCAAAGCAGCAGGATTCATTGTGATTATACTGCTGTAAGTTTCACACATTAGAAATCAAATAATAATTCAAGATAAATTGTGATGTTAAAGATACACATTAAGTTTCCAGAGCAAACATAAAACGTTATTTTTAAAATAAAGAGGAAATGAACTAAAATTCTAACATGTGGGTTAAAATTAACCAACAATGTGAAAAGGAACAAAGGGGCAAAGAATTTATATGTGCAATATAAAACAATCAGGAAGATGGTAAATTAACTAGCATATTAGTTAATTAGCATTCTACTTGAACTAAAGAACAAGGAGTTTAATTAAATAAGTAAACCAAACACCAATCAAAACACAGATTGTTAGGCTAGATAAGCAAGCTAGATAAAAGTATATGCTATTCAAAGACAGACACAGTAAATATATGGTGACAAATACTTTGAAAGATATTAATGCTACAATGAGGAAACCCAGAACCTTTCTACCCAGATCAAGTACACTCTAGCAAAGGGAACTGCCTCAAAGACAACATAACTGATGTTGCACTGCTGGTAGGTCAAAATGATGGACTACCCCATTCCTCTAGTCATCCCTCCTATAGCTGAAATGCCCAAGCCATAAGGTGATTTCCTTCGGTCATTGTGCAAAAAGAAACACAAAGAAAGGGTATTTTTCTCCAACACCCAGGGCTAAAGTTATTTTTAAGCACAGAGAAGAGTTAACTAACAAGTATGAAATGGAGAGAAGATAATTTTTAAACGTTTTGATGGCAAGTTTGGCCATAGTCCAGGATCTGAATATGCCTGAGAAGACAGTGAATCAACCCGTAGTCCAAAACTTACAATAAACATAGACATAAAACTCCCTAGGAAAAGCCAAATGACAGTGAAAAGTCTTGCCAAGCATGTATATTGTAAGTGGATATTGAGAAATATGCAAAATCCGTGAATAGGTTGAAAGACATGAACAATACAGTTGCTTGAACTATTGCGTTAGTTTACTTTACACAGATATGTTATAATCTGATATGTCATAATCTGATCATTACACTTGTCCCTTTTTTTTTAATCTATCAAGTGAGAAAAATGCCACAGAAAACATGAACTGGGTAACAGCCTAGCCTATGTCTACACTTGATACTGTTACTCCAAAGTAGGCAAAGATACAAATATTCATTAATACACTTGAAGGAATTTAAAGATAAAAAAGTATAAGCATACCACTTGCAAGTTTCTTAAGAGAATTATTTTCATGGATGGGGAACTTGTTCTCAGAACAGCTATGAGGTCTAAAGGAAAATATAGTTCTTCTCAGCATTAATACCTCTGCATTTCAGTTATGTGTCCTCACAGGTACAGTTACCTCTTTCTGTTCAGGTTCTACAGTTGTTTTTTCTCCTTCTTGGATGTTTAGCACAAATGGTTCTTCCAAACTAGAACAAGCTGAAAAAAAAATTAAACACTTTCCATAAATTAAAATTACTTCTATTATTCCTGGACTTTGTTAATATTAAGACATGCACATATTAAGAAATAGTAAGACTTGAGGTGGACCAGAACTTCATAGGGGTGCATATTGGTTTCTTCTGAAAAATGCCCGCTCATTTCCTTCACCTCTTTCTTCACAGGGTGTTTGTTTTGCTACATTTCTGAAGCTGTTCATAAATCCTGGATAACCGTTCCCTATTGGTTGTGTGATATACACATGTTCTCTTGTGTTTCTAGATGAATTTTTGTAACACCTTTTCAAGATTTTAGAAGAATATTGTAATCTCACTGTTGTCACCAACCACCCCAAATAGCAGTTGCAAGCACTGAGACCTCACTAATAGACTTGAAACTACAAAACCATGTAGTATATAAACAATTTTTGAAAATAATTTTATTTATTCATATAAAATGAATAAATTTAACATATTCCAAGACACAAGTTTAAAACACTAACAACACCTCCTACCCAATCTCTCCTTCCTTATTTCTTCCCCCCATCTTAATTTTATAACTCCACTGGCATCTTTTCATTTCACTTTGTGAAATAAGTTTAACACTCCAATAAAAATACCCACACAATGTAAGTAGACGAAAAAATACTAAAGAAAAAGAGAAAGACAAAAAACCTTTGCCAATCCTCAAGTGGCATTTTACTGGAGTGATGAAAATCTAACGTTTCAAGGTCCAGACCTGCCTATTTGAGAGAGTCTATTGAGTCTATTTATCTGTGCTTGATAGAGTTGGAGAAACTTAAAAACAAGCAAAAATGGCAATAAGCAATCTATTGGTTTCCAAAGACAATAATCAGACAACAGCAAAGGGAAAAACAAATGCCCCTTAATTCAATCTTTTGCTGAGAAGGAACAAATGTTTTTCAGGGAAACTTTTTACTCATTTTTGAAGATTTATTTATTTGAAAGAGAGAGATTTTATTTCCTGGTTATTTCCACCCAGATAGTTACCATGACCCAGGCTGGGCTAGATCAAACTCAGAATCCCAGACCTTCACCCGGATCTCTCACATGAGTGACAGGAATCCAAGTAGTAGGACCATCTGCTGTTGCTTTCCCATGTGCCTGAGGAGGAAACTGGATCAGAAATGAAGCAGCCTTAAGGGAAATGAGCCAATCCCAAAAGGTTAAATACTACATGTTTGCCTTAATATAAGATGATATGATGTTATGTATAACATGTTATGTTATGAACGTTATATGTCGTGTATAAACTAAAATGGAAATGTCAATGAGGTGGTCACAGAAGGTGGCTGGGAACTCGCATTTACTTTTAACATATTGGTTACTCATTACTATGTCAATTAATTCCATAATGATGTAAATTTTTGCTGATGGTATGTTGGAGCTTTCAATTGACTGGGATGATACTCTGCTGGCTCTGTCTTCAGACCAGAGAGGGTATACCTAAGAAGCCGTTGAACTTGACTGGACAATAAGATGCTGGACTCTATGTCTGGTATACGCTTGCAATGGGGGAATCTCAACTGAACTTGAGCTGTGGTTATGCAACAAGGTGGAGGAATCCACCATGGTGGGAGGGTTTGGGGAGGGGTGGGGAGAACCCAAGTACCTATGTAACTGTGTTACATAATACAATGTAATTAATGAAGTAAAAAAAAAAAGAAAAAAAAAGAAATGAAGCAGCCAGGACTTGAACCTGTGAGCCTATGGGATGCAAGCTCTGCAAGATAGCTGTCCCAAGAAACTCAGCATTGGTTCCACATATTTGTAAACTAACTTCAGGTCTCTTATTTACCAATACAATACTGAAATTTATACCTTGGTATCTATTTTCATACAGTATAGAAAAAACTAAGCATATTTGGATCTATTCAGGTAAAAATTGTGCCATGAAAAAATAAGTTTCTGAGATTTATGGAAAATGTTTATATGAATGTTCAAAAATTTTGTTTGGTATGTTTTCCATAGAAATTAAAATTACTGGCTAAAAATTACACTTACAGTCATTAAAACTGGAGATAATAAAGAAAAACCCAGGGAGGAAAGAAGGTCTCTTCAACAAATGCTTTTGGGATGATTGGATAGCAGCCTACAGAAGCAAGAAATAAGACCCCCACCTTTCACCATAGGCAAAATCAAATCTAAATGGATAAAATATCTAAACCTACACCCAGAAACCATCAAACTATTAGGAGAAAAGGTAGGACATAGTCTATAAGATATAGGCGCAAAGACTTCCTAGAAAAATCATCAAAAGCAGAGACAGTCAAGACCAAAATAAACAATGGGACTACGTCAAATGGAAAAGCTTCTGTGCAACAAAGGAAATAAACAATAAAGTAAAAAAAAACCAACAGAGCTGGAGAAAATCTTTGCATATTATACAATAAACAAAGGGCTAATATCCAGAGCATACAAGGAACTCCAGAAAAACCATAACAGCCAAAGAAACAGATAAGAAATAGATAAAGTAAATGAGCATACGCTTTTCAAAGGAACAAATCCAATGGCTGACAAACATGAAAAATGCTCAAGCTCCCTAGCAACCAAGGAAATTCAAATAGAAACAACATTGAGGTTCCATTTAACCTCAGCGAGAATGGCCCATATACCAACAACATCTGGCGAGGATGTGGAGAAGAATGAACCCTACTCCATTGCTGGTGGGAATGCATACTGGTGCAGCCACTATGGAAGTTGGAATGCAGATTACTCCGACAATTGAAAATTCACTTACCGTATGACCCAGCAATCCCACTCCTGGGAGTATATCCAAAGGATATGATACATGAGAAAGCAATATGCAACCCTGTATTCATTGCAGCACAATCAACAATTGCAAAAACATGGAAACAGCCTAGATGCCTATTGAAAGAGGACTGGATAAGGAAACTGTGGCAGGTCTACCCTGTGGAATACTACTCAGCCATTAAAAAGAATAAAATTCTATCATTTGCATCCAAATAGGCCCAACTGGAGGACTTTATGGTAAGTGAAATGAGCCAATCCCAAAGGGCAGATGTCATATGTTTGCTCTAATGTAAGACAATTTCCATCCGAAATCCAAAACAAAAAATAATAAAGGAGAATAAACATACATGTGTAACTCCAAAATGAAGGATGTAATGGAGACCAGAGTACCAGGAATCAAGGAGAATCAACAGAATACATCTCTACTAAGGACTCAAGGTAGACTTCCAATGAATCTTCTAAATGTACCTACACAGCAAAAATTTAGAATCCATACTGTTGCCTATGCCAACAGTGTCATGACCCATTTAAACAACCATCACTCTTTTTTTTAAAATTATTTATTATTTTTACTTCATTAGTTACATTGTATTATGTGACACAGTTACATAGATACTTGGGTTCTCCCCACCCCTCCCCAAACCCTCCCACCATGGTGGATTCCTCCACCTTGTTGCATAACCACAGTTCAAGTTCAGTTGAGATTCCCCCATTGCAAGCGTATACCAAACATAGAGTCCAACATCTTATTGTCCAGTCAAGTTATTTTAAGTAGCTGTTCTCTAGAGATGTTCATTGCTAATATGGCTGAGGGTTGATGCTCATCCTCTTAGGGAATGGATACCTCTTGTTTCAAATTCAATTATTTTTGCTGTGAATTTTACCTTTTTGCACTTCCTATTCATTTGTGTCTTGTCCCATCCTTGCAATTCATTAATAGATCATTCATATGAGCCATTTTGATTGTTTGCAACACACAATTATGTAAACAATGTCCCTTTCGACACTGTTTTTGCTGCATCTCATGAACATATTCTTTTTTTTACTGATTTATTTATTTTTTATTAAACTTATTCATTAATTACATTGTGTTGTAATTTCATAGGAAATGGGATTCTCCCCCCACTTCCCCACACTCTCCCCCCATGGTGGGTTCCACCACCCAATTGCGTAACCATAGTTCAAGTTCAGTTGAGATTCCCTCTTAGCAAGCATATGCCAAGCATAGAGTCCAGCATCTTATAGTCCAGTCAAGTCCAACTACTTATTGGAGAGACCCTCTCTGGTCTGAGGGCAGAAACAGCAGAGTATCATCCCAATCAAATAAAAGCACTAACATATTATCAGCAACAATTAACATCGGTATGGAATTAATTGACATAGTATTGAGCAGCCAATATGTTAAAAAATAAATGCGATTTCTTAACCACATTCTGTGACCACCCCATTCACATTTCCATTTTAGTTTATATACTACATATGACATAACATCCATAACATAACAAGTCATGCATAACATCATATCTTCTTAAATTAAGACGAACATGTGGTTTCTAACCCTTTGGGATTGGCTCATTTCCCTTAGCATTATGGTTTCCAGTTTGGCCCATTTGGCCACAAAGAACTGCATTTTGTTTTTTTTAATAGCTGTGTAGTATTCCATGGAGTAGATGAACCATAGCTTTCTTATCCAATCCTCTGCTGATGGGCATTTTGGTTGCTTCCATGTTTTTGCAATTACTGATTGTGCTGCTATGAACATAGGAGTGCATGTTGGTTTCTCATAAAACAGGTGTTTTGGACATATTCCTAGGAGTGCTATTGCTGGATCATACGGTATGTCAATTTTGAGTTGTTTGAATATTCTCCATACTGATTTTTGTTTTTATTGTACTTTCTTCAGTGCCATATGGATAATGCAGTGGCATCAATTTCTACAAGGCTTTTGATTTTCTTTTTCATCACTTTAGTGACACATTGGTCATTCTGTAGCATGTTGTTTTTATGTTGTTGTAAATTTCCTGTTTTTCTCCCAGGTATAGATTTTGTTTTCTGAATCTGTAATTAAGGAGATGTATAATAGAAGCGTAGCAGAGACTACCATGTCCAGATGTGGAGGCATAGCGCAGTTTGCATCTCTGCATCCAGACCAAAGATGGACGCCCAGTGAAACTGTTGAATATATCCTGATAGTAGGATGCTGGACTCTCTGACAACGTCCATGCCTACAATATCAGGAAACACTTCAACAGCGGAATGATGGACTTATGACTGTTCTTGAAAGATTACCCATTGTAATACTAGAGGAGAAATCAGTAGGGGGATGAAGAAACTTGGGGAGGGGGACAGGAATTTCCAGAGCCTGTGGAACTATATCATAAAATAATAATAATAATATTGATAATAATAACAAATAATACAAAAATGCTACAAGCATCTGAAAGATAGAAATCAAATTTCCCATGTTTTCAGGACACAAGATTATCTATATAGAAAAAAAAGAAATCTGCCTCCTGAAAATAATAAGAGAGTTTACCATATTCACAGGGTTTAAGTCAGAACAAGAAACTCTTTGCATATTTATAGACCAACAGTAAACATACTAACAAAAATATAATGTCATTTCAAAGGAAATATTTCAAAGGAAAATAAAACTTATGTTTAACAGTATTGTGTCAAATTCCAGTATTCTGCCAGAGACAGGAATTAATGTAAATTTTATATAACAAAGCAGAAGTCCTGGAATAGTTTAAAAAATATTGACAAAAGTTTGTGATGAGATTATAAAGCCAACTCAAAGAGAAAATTAGAATGGTCACAATAATGTGTTGCTTACATGGCAAATGAAGATGATATAAACCATCTACAAACTTCTTGGGGAATTTATGGCTCAGAGAGGAAAACGCACACATTAAAATGGAAAACAAGAAGAAATGACAACACAAAATCTCTGAGAACTGCATTCTGGGCTTTGATGTTTGTTCTGATTTTGTGTGGTGGAAGACAAGTAAAGGCTTCAAGGGAAAACATTAAAAGGTTACTTTCATGGGTTTAAATATCTTAAATCCAGCATTTCGAAAGTTGGGCCCATCATGTCTCCTTGATCTCAATCAATGCTGCTATGTAATGTGAAGCAGGGTGGTCTCTGGGCCACTAATCTAACACAGTTTTCAAGAGCTACCACTTTCACTGCACTAGTCTTCCCTGAACCTGTATGCTGCTCTTGTTTCTTATTTCAATCACAGATCATACCACTCCCTTCATTCTGGGGTCACCAGGTCTATGAGATGATTTGTTTCCCATTTAACCTCCATGTTGTATCAAGCAACCTGCAAAAAACTAAATGCCACTTGGTTTCTCTTTGGGATTATTTAATGGCCTCCCTCCATGACATCTGAAAAGATATGGAGCAACACGGTACTGCATCTACAGTCACGGCTATCCTGAATTTCCCTTCTGCCTAGCCCCTGCTACCTTATATACTTCAAGAATTCCGAAGCAGTCCTGACACGTACTGTGCTTTGTAGCCACTTTTAAACTATTCCCAAGGCCATTTTAATTCCTGTCATGACTCAGTTTGGAAACGTGGCACCCTTCAGGGCAGCCTGCATCCTCCTGCACTTTGTCTATACTTTCTGGAGCTTTAAGGAAGCATTTACTCCGCACATTGAGAAAGACTCATCCTTTTCTGATCAGAAGGTCTGTTTCTGAACATAATGGGCACCAGAGCTATCAGGACTTCTTGCTCTGTCAATTACAGGAAAGCAGAGTTCTCACCCCATTTCCTCCCACTCACTGACACGTTCCCTGCTTGCTGGCCGTGCACTTCCACAGTGCATGACTGGAACTGATAACACAAGGTTCCCAGGGCTGAAGGGCACCTCCATCCTGACGGAGAGCACACAGTCCGGAGCTCTATGCTGGGTAGGTCCGCAGCTGGAAAGCTCCCACTTGGGACCGCAGGAGGTTCCCAGATCTCAGGCTTTGCACAGCGGAGGGTGCTGACAGGCTGCAGTGCTGCTGTCAGTTGGTTTCAAAAGCCCGCCCTCAGCTTTTGCTCAAGCATTTCTCTCTACAGAGCACACTGGTGAGCCTGCCGTGCCCCATGGAATCCCGATCCCACTGCTGAGTTTGAGATTGCTGAACAGGAGCTGGAGCAGCGTGCTGAGTGGGCTTCTTGGTCTCAGCACCATGAGCACTTGGTCCTGCTTCAGGTAACAGACTCCTCAGGGGCCCTGGCAGGTGCTGCCCTACCTCCTGTCCCACCTGGATCCTTTTGGTCCCTGTGTACTCTCCTGGGTGCTTCCTAACTATCCTCTGGTTCTGCAGGTGGGAGTTCGTCTTCATTGTGTGAGACACTGGGCACGTTCTGGGGACCCTCAGTCCTGCCGGAGATGGTTCCTCATCTCTGTGAGCCAGCTCTTCTGTAGACTTTGGTCCCCACTGTGCTGAGAGTTCCCCCAGTGCATGGTGGAAGAAATCCAGGCTCCTCCTCAGGACAAAGTGCCCTACTGACCCCGAGGGGATGCACAGGGCCTCTTCTCCTCCTCTGTCAGTTCCGGATCTTCTGCAGGTGTCAAGCTCCATCACGTTCCAGGATATTCTGAAGCTCAGGTTCAGATGGAAGAAAACTGGGGCACATCCCGGGAATGGGATGCCTTATGGAGTAGGTGGAGTCCAGCCTCCTTTGTTAATGTCTCCTAAGACAGTACTTTTCATCAGAGGGTCAATGTATGACTCCCTTCTCTGCAGAGCAGGATAAGAATTCTATGGAGGAGGCTGATAAGCTCCTTGTTCCTGTGTCTCTGTCTGCTGACAGCCTGTGGTTCTCCTGGAGAAGAATCTGGGCCATCATTTTCCTGCCACTTATCTCATCAGGACTTGCTCCCCACATGAAACTGAGAGGGAATCTTCTGTCCCAAACAACATGGTCATCTCATGTCAGATTTGCGTGAGGAGGGTGGCGAGAGGCAGTATGCTGCCTCTTCCTGGAGAAAATGATGTGCGCAGGCAGGTGCAAATTGTGTCCTGTTCAGCAGAACCACATTTCCCTGGGGGCTCAATAGTCTCTGCTCTTTCCCATTCTCGGTCCCTTTCTGATCTCCCCCTTAATCCCCTCTGCAGATATAACTGGCCTCATTTGACCCCCCTGGACCTGAAGAACCGATCTGTGGGCCTTGGCACTGAAATCCCAGGAACGGGTCACGCACACTTTACCCTGGATGGTCACAAGTTCCATATCTTTGGTGGCTCCATCCACTACTTCCGGGTTCCCAGAGTACTGGAGGGACCGCTTGCTGAAGCTGAAGGCCTGTGGCTTCAACACTGTCACCACGTGAGTACAGCCCCAGGCCCCTCACCTCGGGACCCTTGGGGAGCTAGCACCTGGAGCTGCAGCCTGACTCTGAGCCTTGACTCTGCTTGGGACCCAGCGTGAGGACCTTCCTTCTGCCTAGGCTTCCTGCCTGTGTCTGGCATGCTCAGGCACTCCATAGTCACCTCTGTTTCCTCTATAATTAAAGACTTTGGGGAGAGAGAATAGGAGAAAAATAGGGGTAATACAATAGGATTGTGTAAAATGGAAAAAAAGATCTATAGTTTTGATGCAAAAAAGATTGGAGTCCATGCACAGTTTTCTTCCAGTGTGCGCATTGCCTGATCTTTTGCAGAGTGTAAGTGATTTCCTTAGGAATTTTTCTCTGTAAAATGAGTTCTTATTTCTCTTAGGTGAATTTAGTTGAATGACATCAAGTGTGTGGTTCTCCATCAGGTGTGTGGAAAATAAAAATCTATTTTGAAAGCAGGATTTACTTAGTTTTGTTGGAAAGTCAGACTTACAGAGAGAAGGAGAGACAGAAAGAAAGATCTTCCTTCCACTAGTTCACTCTCCAGAGCTGAAGTGATCCAAAGCCTCCAGGAGCTTCTTCCTGGTCTCCCATGAGGGTACAGTATCCCAAGGCTTTGGGCTGTCCTCCACTGCTTTTCCAGGCCATGAGTAGAGAGCTGGATGGAAAGTGGAGCAGCCAGGACACAACCGGCACCCATATGAGATCCCGGGTTGTTCAAGGTGAGGATTTACCCGCTAAGTCATTAAGCTGGATCCCAATGTTAGCTTTACATTGAAAGAAAAACCTCAAGAAAGCCCTGTGTAGGTTTTCAGAATAGCTATTTTCCATAAACTTTTTGAGTCCCTCTCCCATGTGCATGGGGTTCAACATTCTTTGCACTAAAACAAACTCCTACTTTAACTTTGCTTTCCTCAAGCTTTGTGAAATCTCCTTGTCTTCTCAAGGTTTGCCTACAGATGAACACACTGTTACAGATGAGTAAGTTTTGCTGAAACAGTTTTTATTTGTTCAAAGGGCCATATAAGCTATTGACAGCAATATCAGAAACAGAATTTTAGAAAGCAGAGGGCAGTGTAGCTTCACTGGAGCATCAAGGCCTATAGGGAGTGAGCTGTATGGTAACTGAACGCATGAAGGGTTTGGCAGGCCTGGCCATCTGCCCAGTCTCTGCTTTTCTTACCATCACATCATGTCCCCAGTGTCCCTGACTGTAACAGTTGCTTTGTAAGGATTGTAATGTTGGCGAGAGGGAAGTGAAACTTTCTATGATCTCTGTAAAGTTTCTGTCACCACGCCAGGCATTTAAACCAGTATGTTCCTGGCACGCATGGGTGTGTGGCCAAAACAAGGGGGTGTCCCATCCAGCAGGACAGTCAACAGGGTCGCAGCCACCTAGGAGAGAATGAAGGGACAAGAGACACGAAGAATGGACAGCAAGACAGTAGGTCTGATCAAGCTGTCAGTTTATTGATTTCAACTGAGGGTTTTTATATTCTTCAGTAACTAAGGCTCAGGGAAAGAGAAGCTGGGACGCAAGCCATGGTCTCAAGACCAATTGTTCTTGAGCAGCCACCATATCAACAATAGTAACCAACATATCGACAATAGCATAGGTAATCAGTAACAAGATGTCGGTAAGTACAGCATCAATCACATTCTGAAACAGTTGCTAGGAACAATTGAAGCTAAGTGTGTGATTAGTTTCATATCTTCTTTCCCAAGCATCTAGCCAACCGGGGGTTTTCCATTGTCCCATAGGTCTATATTCAAAATGGCTTCAGTGTGGCTATAGTACATGGTTCCTGACATCTCCCCCTTTTTTCTATATATCAATGAAAGCGGCGAAAAGAGAAAGGTTCATGAAGCAAGATAAGCGCTGCCTGTCTTAGGTTCATTCTGAGGGACCCTCAGCTCTTACCCATCTCTGGGCAGCCTTGCCAGTCATCCAGGACTCCCTGTCTTAGGTTGGCGGTGTATCAGAAAGGTGCCCATCATTGGCTACATGCTTACTAGAAAAGGGGCCATGTAACAATTCATAGCTGGAGCACGTATTCCCCGGCAACGCTGCCGTAAATGACAGCCCTGTTGGGAAACACTGCTCCAACCGTAAACGGCCACATTACCTTAGACGAACCGGTTAGAAGACTGGAGCCACACATTACAACGTGGGGGTTCACTTCTTGAGGAGTCAGGGTTCTCCGAACACAATATATCTTTTAGAGCTAAGCGGTGATAATATGCTTGAATAGGTTTAGAAGCTAAATTGTCAATTTGCTGCTTTATCAAATTAGTGAATTTAGTAAATGCCCAGGGACCAAAGGAAATTAAAAGCAATAATCCAACTAGGGGCCCCAGTATAGTGGGTAATAAGGTAGTGAGCCAGGGGGATGAAGAGAACCAATTTTTATACCAGCTTTCCTCTTTTTCCCTTTCTTGTTTTCATTTTTTAAGGCCTTCACGAATCTTTTTCATGTTCTCTTTCACAACACCTGTTTTATCTACATAAAAGCAGCATTCTTCTTTAAGGGCGGTGGATAGGCCTCCTTGCTGCAAGAACAATAGATCTAAGCCTCGGCGATTTTGTAACACTACTTCAGCTAGGGAGGAGAGGGAGTCAGATAAATCATCAATGCCTTGTTGTAAACGTTGTATATCCTCATCAATGGTGGAACGTAGCTCAGCATACCGATTCTGGGAAAGAAAAAGAGAGGAAATGCCGGTGCCAGCGCCAACAGCGCCAAGTCCTAACAGAACAGAAATTGTAAGGGCAGTGATAGGCTCACGCTTTGAACGGGAGAGGGAAGTGGAATTGGATTCCCACAATTGTAAAAATTCCTCAGAGGCATAATAGGACAAGCGAGGAACTAACTGGACTAATATACAAAATTCCTTATGAAATGAAAAAACCTGATATGAAAGGCAGGGGGTGAGACCGCCGGTGCAGGCCCACCAAGCATCGCTGGGGGGAAGAAGGTATTGAGAATGGGCTGCTGGAATAATGGTGGAATTACACAAATAAGAGAAGGAATCTAAATAGGGGGATCTATGGGAAGTAATCAAGCAGAGACCTAAACCAACAACCTCGGTTAAAGACTTACCAGACCAATCGCTGCTGGTCCACCTGCAAGAGGAGGAAGAATTGGAATAATAAAAAACGTCAATTAAGGCAATACCTTCATAAAATGGGGGACGGGCATTTGTGCAAAGCCAACAGTCATTCATGAATTCAGGTGAAAACTCATTAACTGTTAAGGCAGTTTGGTTAACCAAGGTCAAAATGAGATTGTCAGGGAGGAGGGCAGGGAGATTAAGACGTAAAGGAGGAGATGGTGAGGGAGGAAGGGAGCGAGAAATAACAGAAGATGGGAGAGGTTGAGGGGTTGGGGAAGGAATGGGAGATCGGATAGGAGGTTGGGGTAAAGGAGGCTTATATGAAATAACATTATCTGGTCCAATATTGGCAGGAGAGTTAGCATTAACAGGTTCTTTTAACAATTTGATAGAAAATAATACGCCCGTATCTATTCCTGACTTGTACAATCTAAGTCCCCAATCACGGCCTCTCATCCAAGTCTCTTCTTGGTCGGTGTACGCTCTAGGGGTGAACTGGATTTTTAAAGGGATACACCAGCCTTTTGTGTCGGGATGATTGAGACGGCATACAGCGGTGTCATTGTAATAGGAGGAAAGGAAGGTGAGGCCATAGACTGCTGTAGTTGGGTAGCTGAAATTGCGTCTGACTGTAATCAAGTCCTTGATTTCTGAGTTTTTAACCCAGTAAGCAGTACCTGTAGTTTCACATCCCCAAGAGGCACAGAAATAATCAGCAGAGCCACCACATTTATGAAGGAGATGACAATCACGATGGCTTCCAGGGCACACATAAAAATCGGTGGCTTGGAGGAGAACTCGTTGTCGAGTGTCAGTACATCCAGGGTCAGGCAGTTGGTTAGACAGTTCAGGTGCTACAGAAAGTCCTAGGAGAGTACTAAGTCCCCAAGATTTGGCAGCCCCCAAGAGCAAGCTTACATAAATCCGGAGTGAGGACTTCTGGCCACCATACATAAGGGGTGATCCGAGATGTTGACCAAACAATATCACGTCGCTCAGATAGCACGACCCAGGTGTAATTCCATGGTTGGTGTGGATTATGGAGTTGTGGTCTAAGGCTGTTAACAGTCGTCTGTGTCCATTGGGTCAGAATCCACAGGACCCAGAGGTTGTAAAGGGTCACCATCAACCGCGTTTGTAGTAGCAGCAGCATCTGGAAAAGAAGGAGAGGAAGATGTCTCAGAGAGGGGGTTGGCCTCCTTTCTGGACAGCGATGAGCTAACGGCTCTAAGAAGTCGCTCTGGTAGCCAGCGTGGTTCTGCATTCTCCCTGTCATACATGCAGGCAGAGCCTCATCCCCAGATAAGCACTGGGTCTGGTCCTTTCCATGCTCCTGTGAGGGGATCTTTCCTCATGGCTAAGGCATGTGAATCCTGGGTTGTGGAATGCCAATGTCGATCAGCAACAGATCGATTATTATTATCTAGGGTTAAGAAATGTATAATAAAAAGGGCATGATTCAATCTATTCCTGGGAGTAGGTGTAATAGATAAATCTGTGGAGAGTTCTAACTTCTTAAGCATATTTTTTAAGGTCTGATGTGTCCTTTCAATAATTCCTTGTCCTTGTGGGTTATGAGGAATGCCAGTAATATGTTTAATTTTCAGTTGAGAGCAGAATTGTCGGAATTTAGCTCCTGTATATCCTGGGCCATTATCAGTTTTAATGCTGTTAGGTTTGCCCATAACTGACAGGCTTTGTAGCATGTGGGTAATAACATCTTTGGAAGCTTCTCCAGTTAATGCTGTGGCATAAATAAAAACACTATAGGTATCCACTGTTACGTGGACATATTTGAGTCTGCCAAAGGATGGGAAATGTGTGACATCCATTTGCCATCTATCGTTTGGGATTAAGCCTCGGGGGTTAACTCCTAAATGAGGTACTGGAGAAAACTGAGCACAGGAGTCGCAACTTTTAACAATTTCTCTAGCCTGTTCTCTAGTGATCTTGAACATCTGACGAAGTGTGAGCACATTTAAGTGATGTAAGGCATGTGCTCGGTGGGCTTCAGACACAGAGGGATCTATGGTTAGGAAAACTAGCCGTGTGGCAGCATCGGCTTGGGCGTTTCCTTCAGCCAAGGGTCCCTTGAGTCCTGTATGGGCTCTCAAATGTCCTATAAAAAAAAAGGAATCTCTTCTTTTTCCAATTAAGGATTGTATCTGAACAAAAAGCTGAAGTGCTGCAGAGGTGGTCTTAATATATGGAACTGTCTCTAACAAAGGAACGGAGTGGGCTATATAAGCACTATCTGTATATAAATTAAAAATGGTTGTTGGAAAACTTTTAAAAACCTGAAGCACAGCAAACAATTCATCTAACTGAGCAGACACATAAGGGGATTTTATTGGGAAAGATTGGCCTTGAACGACGTAAGCAGCCGTTCCGCTTGAGGAGCCATCTGTAAAAACTGTAATTCTTTTTTTCAGGGGGCTATGAGAAGTGACTTTGGGGAAAACAAAGGAATGATTTCTCATAAATTGTATTAAGGGGTCATTTGGAAAATGATTATCTATTACACCGGCAAAGGACGCACAGCCGACACCCCAATCATTATTAACTTGGAGTAGCTAGTCTACTTGTTCTGAGGTGTAAGGCACAATTATAATATCTGGATCTTTTCCAAAATATTGTATGGCTAATTTTCTTGCTTTTAAAATTAGGGCGGCTACGAGGGAAAAGTAGGTGGCAATGACTTTGGCTGGTTTTGACTGTAGGGCACCCACATTAGGGGGTGTCCTGAAGGGGACTTGTTCATTTCTTTTTGCCAGAAAACTCCTAAAGGGGTATGTGTCGTGGCACACACAATAAAACTTAAGGGAAGAAGGGGATCATACTGGAAAATAACTTGGGAAGAAATGGCATCACTTATTGTCTTAATAGACTCTCTTGCTGCTGATGTAAGGGTGCGAGATGAAAAGGGATGAGGGTCTCCAGTCAGTATATCATGAAGGGGCAAAAAGTTTCAGGTGCAATCTTTAAGTATGGCCTTAAAAATTGCAAATTGCCTAAAAGGGATTGAAAATCATAGAGGGTTTTTAGGGCAGACAAATCAAGACTAATTTTGGGTGTATAAATTTTTCCTTGATTTAATTGATATCCCAAAAAATTATAAGGATCTTTGACTTGAACTTTCTCAGGGGCTATCAATAACCCATTGTTCTGAAGAACATACAGTATCTGTTTAAAGCAAGAAAAGGCGGCTGCCTCGGAGAGTGCTGCAATCAAGATATCATCCATATAATGCAGAATATAAATTTCAGGCCACGTATTTCTTACAGGTTTGAGAGTTTGAGCAACATATTTTTTGGGCTAGGGTAGGGCTGTTTGCCATACCTTGTGGAAGGACTCGCCACTGATATCGGTCCATGGGTCCCTGAAAATTTATCTGGGGGAGGCTAAAAGCAAAATGTAGGCAATCATCCGGATGCCATGGGATGCTAAAGAAACAATCCTTAAGATCAATAACTATCTTAAATAAGTTACTGGGTATTGCTATGGGGGCCGGGAGGCCAGGTTGTAAGGCTCCCATAGGCACCATGGCTTTATTAACCATTCTTAAATCTTATAATAATCTCCACTTTCCAGATTTTTTCTTAATAACAAATATGGGAGTATTCCAGGGGGATGAGGAGGACTCAATGTGTCCTGCAGTGAGCTGTTTCTGCACCAGCTTCTTAGCTGCAATAAGTTTTTCTTGGTTCAGCGGCCACTGATCAACCCAGAAAGGCACACTAGTATTCCATGAGATCTTATCAGCATGTCTGGATGGGGCAGGATGAACAGTGGTCGCTAGGAAAAAATTTGTACGCTCTCATTAGGTGAAACTGAAAAGCCTAAACCTGTTTTATCAGATTTTTGTGTAACCTGTATTGGCTGTTTAATTCCTTGAGACTGTTTTCCTAAGCCCTGGCCAGGGAGAAAACCTTGTCTAAGCATCTGTTTTGTAATAGCTTCATTGGGGCTACACATGATGACATTCATTTGGGAGAGAATATCTCTCCCCCAATGATTAACAGGCAATTCTGAAACAACATATGGTGTAACAATACCCGAGTTCCCTTCTGGGTCAGTCCAGGTCAAGGCTTGAGAGTTTACTTGTGGGCTATTAGCCTGCCCTATGCCTTGAAGATGAGTGATTGAATTCTTCAAGGGCCAGGCCTTTGGCCAGAACCTTGAAGAAATAACTGTAGCATCAGCGCCAGAATCAAGGAGGCCTGTAAAAACTTTGCCATTTAACTTGAGAGTCAGGGTTGGCCGAGTATGAGGGGAAATTTTATGTGCCCAAAAAACCTCAGCTACACCTGTTTCATTACTCTTTTGGGAAGATTGATAGTAAGGACTGAAAAATTTCGGGAAAACTGGCAAAATAATTAACTGTGCCAATGGGAAACAGGGGGTGATAACTAAAACGCCTTCAAAGATTCTGGCAAGAACTTTTAATTCTCCGTAAATGTTGGTTCAGTTGGGGTAGGAATTATGTGATGGCCCTTATTAGCCAATGTAAATCGGCCCACTATTAAGCCAAATGTATTAGAAGGAAGAGGGCCAAAAACACCTGTGGGTATAGCTTGTATGCCATCTTCTGGCTTTAATATTGTACTGGAGGAGGAACAGAGGTCCAATCCTGGGCTTTCTTTTGTAGCTCTCCATAATTGGGAAATGCATTTTTTGTCTGAGTTACCGGCTGTGGTGGGAAGGCAGTTTGGGACGAGATGAACCTCACACCCCCGGGGTTCATCCGAGACCAGGGGCCGGGAGCTGCCCCCGTCAGGGGTTTCCTGAATAGGAGGGAAAGAGGGGCCGTCCATTCCTATCAGCGCGGGAGTGGCACTCTTTAGCCCAATGGCGGCCTTTATGGCAGCGTGGGCATAACATATACGGCCGTTCTTGAGAGCCTCCTTTTTGAGGACAATCTCTTTGAAAATGGCCAGGCTGCTTGCAGCAATAGCAAATGTTATTAGCGCCTGTTCTTTGCAGGGCTGCGCCTACAGCAAGGCGAGGAGTAGCAGCTCCAGAACAGAGATGGACGTATTCTGCCAGAGTCTTACTACGGTGGTGCTTTAATATATCTTGGCAAGTGGTATTAGCATTTTCTAAAGCAAGTTGTCTAAGAAATGGGCTGTCTAATTCTTGAGGGCCGAATAAGTGCTCTGCTGCCTCCGTCAGGTGGTTAATAAAGGAGCTGTAGGGATCTTCCGGGTCTTGTATAATTATGGTGAGTTTAGATGATGAACCCACTTTATCTGGCAATCGCTTCCAAGCTGTAAGACAAACCTGACGGACCTGGGAGAGCAACTCAGTACGGTACTGCATTTGTGCTTCTAAGGTGTTAAAGGGCTCTTTTTCTAAGATTCGTCTAGCTGTCCAATCTTGGGATTCAGGATGCTGACGATTTTTTGCCTCTACTTCTTGGGCTGCATCAGCTGCCTCAGACTTCCATAACACAAAATCTCCTCCAGAAAGGGAGGCTTTAGCTAAGTGCATAAATTCTCTTGGTGTTAGCCAGCCTTCAGTATAGGATTCTAACAATGCTAGAGTAAAGGGAGCAACTGGGCCATAGGTAATAACTGCTGCCTTTAACCTTTCTGAAATTTTTGCATCTAAGGGTTGGTAAACATAAGGCGAATGGGGTAAACGCCCCTGTGCTGGAACTTGAGGTCGCTGATTTCCAATCTCAATGTCTCGATGGGTATCCGGTTCATGGCCTTCTGACTGATTTTCATCCTCAATGCCGCCCTCACTTCTTTCCTCTATACTTTTAGGTGGGCTTTGTTCTCATGGAGGAGGGGAAGAATCCCTAGGGAATCTAGTACCGCTACGGAGGGACAAGGGAAAGGCTAAAACTTTTGGATTGGCATTGACCTCTGGTTTAAGTTTAAGTTCAGTTAATTTATTTTCTAAGACTTGCAACTGTTTTGTGAGCTCAACCTGGTTCTGCTTAGCCTTCACCATTTGGCGCAGAAAAGTGAGTTCATCTGCCATTTCTCGTGGCTCAGAAGCAGCTGGGGGTTGATTATAGGATGGTGGGAGAGAGAACGAAGGCATCTCCCTCTCCCCTGGGGCACTTGGTAGGGAGGTGTGAAATAATTTTGGTGGGTCATGGTATTGATCAAAGTCACACTTGGCTGCTTCATTTTTTAAGGCAGCCTCCTCAGAGGGAGAAAGATTATCATGGGGAAAACTGCCAACTGTGGGGAGAGATGGATAGAGGCGTCGTGATTGGCTATCAGTCTGAGAGCATATAATTTCTGGGGCAGAGTGATCAAGGGGTTTTGCATCGGACTCTGCCTCCATATCTATAATGACAGAGGATGGTCGAGAACCAGGGGAAGGTGAGGGGATAGGTGTGGACAGCCGAGAGTGGCTCTCTTTAAGAGATCGTTCTCCCTCAAAAGCCAGATCCTGTAAATCTGGGTGTTGAGACTTAATCTTTAAAATATCATAAATCAAAGTCCAATAATTAAAAGCAGTAACAGGAATTTTCTCAGGTCCAAAAACCTCATAATAATCTTTAAAACAATCTCCTACTCTACACCAAGTTTTCTCATCAATAGAACCGCCTGGGGATACCAAGGACAAATCTGACCTACAAAATCGAAAAGGTTTTGAGGTCTTTCTTTTTCACCCTAATTCCTCATGTCTTGAATAAATCTATGAGACCTTGCAAAAATAGGTCTTGTTGTGATAATGCTTGTCCCATCTTACCTTGGCTCCGTAAGATTTGTGCCGTGAATATTTCCCACGAGCTCGACTTCCGGCGAGTCAACCGTGAAACTGCTCAACCAGTGTTCCTTTAGACACCACGAGAGGCCTCTCCATGAATGATGGCATGGCGTTCTCTCTGTTGGTGGTCTGCACACATCCACGTTGGATGCCAATTTGTCCCATCCAGCAGGACAGTCAACGGGGTCGCAGCCACCTAGGAGAGAATGAAGGGACAAGAGACACAGAGAATGGACAGCAAGACAGTAGGTCTGATCAAGCTGTCAGTTTATTGATTTCAACTGAGGGTTTTTATATTCTTCAGTAACTAAGGCTCAGGGAAAGAGAAGCTGGGACGCAAGCCATGGTCTCAAGACCGATTGTTCTTGAGCAGCCACCATATCAACAATAGTAACCAACATATCAACAATAGCATAGGTAATCAGTAACAAGATGTCGGTAAGTACAGCATCAATCACATTCTGAAACAGTTGCTAGGAACAATTGAAGCTAAGCGTGTGATTAGTTTCATAACTTCTTTCCCAAGCATCTAGCCAACCGGGGGTTTTCCACTGTCCCATATGTTTATATTCAAAATGGCTTCAGTGTGGCTATAGTGCACGGCTCCTGATAATCAGGTGTATTGGTCTATGACATTTTAATGATTTTAAGCTAGATTTCTAGACTATGAGCAATTATTTCTGAAGAAGCAATAAGTAAATATATACAGAACTAATTGTACAGCAATGGAGATTGCATTTTTACTGAGCAATTCCATCTTTTTTTTAAACCTATTTTAAACAGTCAGTCATAGTTGAAGATCTTCCTACTGCTAATTCAGTCTAGTTTAGGAATCCAAGTATTGTTCGGCTCAGCATAATTTTGGAATGGTTTTCTTCGTTTTAGTTTTTTACTGTAATTCTAGAAAATTTGGTATTCATTTGGTAGAATCTAGTAGTGAAGACACCTAGTGTTGACCTTTGCTTTGAAGAGATTTATTCCTGATTGACTGTTAACTATCTGTTGGTTTTGTCAAGTTTTTTGATGTCTTTCTCATTCAGCTTGCAGCCTAATGTTAAGAATCCAGAAATTAAGCATTTTTTAAATTATTTATTTGTTTATAACTGCTGTTGACAGTCCCTAGTGACCCATTGCGCATCCTTTTTTTTTTTTTTCCTAGTAAAGATTTATTTTATCAGACCTGATGCGGAGACGTAGCAGCTAAAGTCCTCACCTTGAACACACTGGGATCTTGTATGGGCACCCATTCTAATCTTGTTGGCCCCTTGTTTGATCAAACTCCGTGCTTGTGGCCTGAGAAAGCAGTCGAGGATGGCCCAAAGCTTAGGAAACCTGCACCCGTGTGGGAGACCTGGAGGAATTTCCTGGTTCCTGGCTCTGGATCGACGCAGGTCTGGCCATTGCTGTCACTTTGGGAATGAATCGTTGGATGGAACATCTTCCTCCCTGTCTCTTCTCCTCTCTGTATATCTGACTTTGCAATAAAAAAATAAAAAATCTCTTAAAAATGATTTTATTGATATATAAGGCAGAACTATAGAGAAAGGGGGAGAATTAGAGAGATCTTCCTTCTGTTTTATTCCTTTCCAAGTGACCATGGTGGTTAAAGCAGGACCAGATTGAAGCTTCTTCCCAGTTCTCCCAGATCAGTACAGGGAATCAAGCACTTGCGACATCCTCTGCATTCACACTGGCACTAGAAGGGAGCTGGATCAGAAATAAAGCAGCTGGGCCTGGCACGATAACCTAGTGGGTAAAGTCCATGGCTTGCACATGTTGGGATTCTGTATTGGTGCTGGTTCTAATCCCGGCAGCTCCACTTCTCATCCAGCTCCCTATTTTGGCATTGGAAAGCAGTGGAGGATGGCCCAAACACATGGGGTCTTGCACCTATGTGGGAGACCCGGAAGAAGCTCTGGGTTCCTGGCTTCAAATCTGCTCAGCTTGGTCCATTGTGGCCACTTGGGGAGTGAATCAGCAGATGGAAGATCATCCTCTCTGTCTCTCTTCCTTTTTGTTTTATATATCATGCTTTCCAATAAAAGTAATGTTTATAAAAAAGAAGGAAAAAAATGCAGCAGCTCTGACTTTAATCTCACAAGTAGTGACAGAACCCACTTTGTCCAGACAGCCCTGATCCACTCCTCGACAGTAATACCGATTGTAATATGTCCCTCTTCTTTTTGATGTTATATACTTGAGCCTACTTTTGCATTAATCTAGTTAAAGGTTTATTGATTTTGTTTTCCTTTTAAGAACATTGAATGTTTCCTTTATCTTCAGTATTGCTGAATACAGTTTTTATTCATTTCTTCATCACTCTGTATTTTGAATTTTTCCTTTTTCTACTCCTACACTTAGCTTCTTATTTTTCTGAGACTTGGAGATCAGTGCTTAGGATGCTATTTGACATTTTATTTGTTATTGTTCAGGTGTTGACCAAGTAAAGTGAAAACGTTTGATTTCTATATTTCTCTGATGATGTTTGGTTCTTTCTCATTGGCAATAGGAAGTATAGTTAGAAATAAGAGTGTGTGCTTTGTTTGCCATAAAAATAAGCTCCAGAATGTGTGTCTTGAATTGCAGTAATTCATTTCTTATGGTTCTTTCTTTAAATTTTATTTTGATGATGTTTACACAGTTGAGAAGGGAGCATGCATGCACATGTGGATACTGATTAAGCTAGGAAGGATCGAGAGTTAGGAGAAAGAGGATGAGACCATTGTTTTCAAATTTTTTTCTTCCTGTGTCTTAGGGATAGGGGAAAGAAGGAGAAAAGCCACTCCCAGAGTCCCAACAATAGAACCTTGGATTGTGGAATGGCCATCTTATTTTCCAGGGTCCCTAATGTGGAGCATGCTCTGAGGGTTCTGTTCAAGTGGTTTCCATAAGAAATCCTTTCACGGTCCATTGGTTGACATCCCAACTAGTTTCCATTCAGTCAGATCTTTAATGTCAACGCTTGCCAGGGCTAGTTGTCCAATCTTTTCTACCCTCCTTCATCTGCAGGCTCCAACGGACTGCCATATCCCCAATGTGCATCTGAGCATGTTCATTCAACAAATGAGAAGGCCCAGTTCTGATACATGATAATGCACAATTTCCACATTTGTCTAAATTTTTGGAGTTCTGTGTCCATTGTATCAGTGGCCAGTATCCCTGAAGAAACTATCTGAGGTGATCATAGACTTGTGTTTGTACTTGCCAGTATGAAGTCAGCTCATCTCAGTCTGTCACCCACGTCAGCCTAGGCACACACAGGTGATTGCAGTTGCTGGATAAGTTTTGTCTTTAGTCCCAACTCTTATGCAAACCAGTGGATGCTGTGGTGGAGCCCAAGTGTGCCCATCCCACATTCAGCTCTCATGTACACCCATTGGGAACTGCATCTCAATCAAAGTGACACCCTATAACCCGTGGTCTGCCCCTGCCATGGTTCCCCTGCTTGTTGCTTTGAGCAGCAGACTGCTCTGTACTGCAGCCTGGACCAGTGTGTCCTGTTCCCAATCCCAATATTCTTGAGCGTCAGAGGGTTCCATGGTCATTTTTTTGCTCAGCTCTTTAAAACTCTCAGCTCTTGAGCCAGCCTTCAGAAATTGCAGTTTCACAGGTTGAGCCCTCACAGTCCCCACAGAATCTACCCCCAGACCTAGTTCTTATGCATGCCTGTTGGTATCATGGCCAACTTAACATTATCTGCCCCTTTTATGAAACTCATTGGCTGTAGTGTAATCTTTCCCTGCCAGACAGGCCCCCAGCCCTACTGTAAGTATCTGCTGGTGGGTGGTGGTAGTCCATGTTAACCATCCCAGTTCAGGTCTCCCATGTGGGCATGTGTACTCATCTGACACAGAAATTTCCTCAGTTATAGCTGCCAAACCACTAGGTGTTAGCCCCCTCATTTACCTGCAAGTGAAATGGCTTTTTTCAGTAGAAGTCCTTCAGAAGTCATTCCTCAGCTGTAACATACTGCTTCAGTGATCCTGCCTCCCACACATCCCCCATTCCCCTTCTCCTGAGCAATCTGCAATTCCTGCTCCTGGAATCAAGCATCCCAGCCTAGCTGCTTGAATGCAGGTTCAGACATCCTGGCCTTTGCTGAGAGCGTAAACATGAGCTTGTACCCAGTGTCACCTCTTGGCTGGTGGTGGGAAGAGCATAGCCCAGCCTGGCTACTTAAAGGCAACTGAGCCATTCTGGCCTGGGCTAATTGCCAAATTGGATCCTGGACCACACTGGCCAACTTTGGCTGAAGTGAGGGGCACAGCATGGTCTGGTTGCTTAAAGGCAGCTTGAGCCATCCTGACCTTGGCATGTGCGCAAACAGAACCCTCGCCCCAATGGCCGCTTTCAGCTGGTTGGTAGAAGGACAGAACAGGGCCTGGCTGCTTGAAGGCAGTTTGAGCCATCCTTGCCTGGATTGTATTAATGAAGGACATTGCAATGGATGTAAGGTGGCATATTATTGTGGCTGCCATTTTCATTCACTTAATGATCAATCATGCTGAAAACCTTTTTGTGCTAATTAATTAACCTTTTGCTTATCTTCTTTGTAGAAAAATTTTTAGTTCTTTGTCCATCTTGGTATCTGGTTTTATTGCTGTTGAGTCTCAGGGATTTTCCTGCCAACATGCCCGAGACCACCAAGGGGATGCGGTGTCAGTGTCTTGGGCTGCAAGAACCTCTGGGGATAGTCTGAGGGAGCATGTCCATTTATTGTAAAGTGAGCACTACTCATATGCACTTGGAAAGAGGATGGCAGAAGGGCAGTCCCAGACAGCCCTCCCACACAACAAGAACACTGTAATTGACTAGAAGGCGTGTCTATTTGGAACCTCCAGTCAAGTCAAAGGTCAAGTACTGCAAACTCGGCTCTAAGTCATGCCTCAGGTCATAGGCAGGTAGGCTGTTAGTCATGTCCACCAAGTAGCATTTGAGTTGACAGTCATACTTCTACTGTAATACATGCTTATTTAATTTGTGACTGATGCACAAATTAAATGAACATTGTGCTGTAACTCTACCATGCGTTGACCTTAATAACTTTTTCAATGTCGCAACTATGTTTACTATTGGTATAAATATTCTTTTTTGTTTTTTTGTTTGTTTAAAGATTTATTTTATTACAAAGTCAGATATACAGAGAGGAGGAGAGACAGAGACAAGATCTTCCGTCTGATGATTCACTCCCCAAGTGAGCCACAACGGCTGGCCTGTGCTGCGCCAATCTGAAGCCAGGAGGCAGGAACCTCTTCCAGGTCTCCCACATGGGTACAGGATCCCAATACGTTGGGCCATCCTCCACTGCTTTCCCAGGCCACAAGCAGGGAGCTGGATGGGAAGTGGAGCTTCCAGGATCAGAACTCACACCCATATGGGATCCCGGGGCATTCAAGGCGAGGACCTTAGCCACTAGGCCATGCTGCTGGGCCCTGGCGTAAAAATTCTAAAACCCAGCCCCGTGACTTTTGGCTTCCTTTTGCTGCCTCCCAATGCCACAAGCAAGGAGCTAGATGGGAAATGAAGAACAATGATATGAACCAGTTCCATAGGAAGAAGAAATAGAATACTTGGAAACAATGATCACATCAACTTTTCCCTAACCCTTGAACATTACCACCCTGATCACATATGTAAACATCATCCAAAATAAACATAGAAAATTCACACATATGTATATATTTTTTGAAAGGCAGATATACAGAAAGAAGGGGATACAAAGATTCTCCATCTGCTCTCACTCTGAAAGAGTTACAATGGAAGGAGCTGGGCTATTGAGATGTATGGAGTTTTTTCCTGACCTAGCACATAGGTTCATGGTCCCAAGGCTATTGACTGTCCTTTACCACAGTTCCACATTACAGGCAGGGTGGTGGCTTGGAAGCAGATTAGCCAGGACACAGACTGGCACCTCTATGGCATCCCAGTGCATGTAACATGAGGGCTTTCACCCCTAGGCTATTGTACCAGGCCCCTTTTGAAATTTCTCTATCTATTGTTTTCAAATAAATAAATCTTTCAAAAACAGGGAAAGAAAAAATTCCAAATCTAAGTAGAAATCATATTTCATTAGGAAATATTGGTTTTTTTGGTTTTTGTTTTTTCCTAGAGAGATTATACTTATATTATGAGCTTTATGGATTATTAGGGTTTCTTTTTGTAACTTTTATTTTATTACAAAGTCAGATATACAGAGAGGAGAAGAGACAGTGAGGAAGATCTTCCATCCAATGATTCATTCCCCAAGTGACAGCAATGGTTGGAGCTGCACCTATACAATGCAAGGAACCAGCAGAATCTTCCAGGTCTCCCATGTGGGTGCAGCTTTCCAAAGCTTTGTGCTATGCTCAACTGCTTTCTCAGGCCACAAACAGGGAGCTGGAAGGGAAGTGGAGCTGTGTTGATTAGAACCAGTGCCCATATGGGATCTTGGTGCTATCAAGCCAAGAAGTTTAGCCACTAGGCCACCACGCTGGGCCCTCTGAATCAGTTGTAATAATTTGCCAAATATCAGGACACAGAAAGATCCATGTGTTGTTCAAATTGGCAACTTTTATCTTTCAAGCTCCATGTGACCTCAGCAACAAAAACATCCTCTGTTTGGAAAAGAAATGATCAAAGACCTCAGTAGGTAGTTCTTAAAACGTAGCCATTTGGGAAATGTAAATCAAAACCACGATGAGATATCTCAACCCTGTCAGAATGGCTATTATTATTTGGAAGAAAGGGTAACAAATACTGGTGAGGAAGTAAAAAAAGAGAACATTTATACAATGTTGATGGAGTTATAGATTAAATCAGCACGTGAAAATAGCATAAAATTTCTTAAATGTTTAAAGATAAGATTGCTGGGCCCAGTGTGGTAGCCTAACAGCTAAACTCATTGCCTTGAATGTGCCAGGATCCCATGTGGACACTGGTTCTAATCCCAGCATCCTTGCTTCCCATCCAGCTCTCTGCCTGTGGCCTGGGAAAGCAGTTCAGGACTGTGCATAGCCTTGGGACCTTGCACCTGCATAGGTGACATTTAAGAGCTCCTGGCTCCTGTCTTTGGATTGGCACAGCACCAGCTGTTGAGCCCACTTGGGCAGTGAATCATTGGATGCAATAACTTCCTCTCCATTGCTCTTTGTTTCTGTATATGTGACTTTGCGATAAAAAGAAATAATCTTTTTAAAAAAGAATAAATAAAATAAAAAAGTTTAAATAAAATTAAAAAGATGAAATTTAAATAAGATTACTGTAATTTTTAGCAATCTCACTACTAGTTGTATTTTCTGAAAGTTAGGAACACATTCTGTAAAAGAGATACCATCTTTTTAAAAACAGCACTATTCATAATACACAAGGTATTGAATGAATTGAGGTGTCCATCATCAGATGATTGAATAAGGAAAATGTATCTGTGTACAACGAGCTGTTATTCAGCTGCAGAAACAAAACTCTGTTTATTAGACCAAAATGAGTATAACTAGAGGCCAAGATGTTGAGTGAAATATTCTAAATACAGATATACAAATATGATATTCTATTATGTAGAGTAGCAAAAAAATCACAAGCAACAACAAAAGGGGGGAACAGTGAGTGGCATAAACAGTGGTGTAAACATGATTTGTCACTTTTGATTTATGTCTTTGTCAAATAGTGAATGATGATATTCTACTGTAGTTTTAATGATCTGTGTTTGTAAATTGTATGACTGAAACATATCTTTTCATTTCATTATATTTATAGTGCCTACCGATTGCATTGATCTTCTTACTATTGTTTCAATCACTTAATGAAAAATTAAGATCTTCAGTACAATGTGAATTTAAAACATGTTATTTCAATATTGTAAGCGAATAACAGAGTAGGGGAGTCAAGATGGCTGACAAAGTTAGACTGAAGAGACCGAGGGTCCTAAAAGTTAGGGACGGGAGCAGTCCGAAGTGAGCCTGAGGGGAAAAGAACCGCGGGGAACACTGTGGGAAATCCACCAGTGCCGCCAGGACTGAGGCAAGAATGACTAGGATCAGCAACCTGAGAAGGACAAGGAAGGTGCCCCCGGCTGCAGAGACTCAAGCAAAATCTGGTGAGCAAAGTTCAGGGAGTGAACCTCAGAGAGCCGCTAACACAGGGAAATGCCCGCCCTTGGCAGGAGGTGAGGGGTAGGCAGATCTTGGGAACAAAATGCGGTGAAGGGTGCCTGAACTGATCTTGGGAACAAAACATGGTGAAGGGTGGCTGAACTGAGCAATTCCTGGCAGACTTGGATCTGGACAGATGGGCCGGAGAGGGTGACTAGACACAGAAACAAAGCTCCTGGGCATACCTGGGAACTGGAACTCCCCAGCACTGTGAGGTGCCAATCCCAGGGCCACAGGAACCCCACAGAAGGGAGATACAATAGCTGCTGTAAATATCGCCCTGTTTTAAAGAGCCCACAATACTGCAGACTGAAGAAGTAGGGGAAGGGGAACCCAGGCACCACAAAGAAGGAAAAATAATCTAAGTCAGCAAGACCTCAGGTTAGCCACTAGGTGGCAGCAGAGGGTCAAGGATTAGAAGCCAGCAATATCAGATCACATAGATATGGGGCGAGGCCACAGAAAAAGAAATGAGTCAGAGGAAGGAGCCAGCGCCACCCCCAAAAAGTCACCAAAAGCTAGAACCATCATGAAGAATAGGACGTAAACTGGGGGAATCACTGTCCCAGACCTCTATACAATGTCCCAGACATACTATAGGGTGGTGGATGTCAAAACAGCCTGGTACTGGCACAGAGATAGAGAGGAGGATAAATGTAGCAGAATAGAAACAACAGAAGGGAACCCACACAGATACAGCCAAATAATCTTTGACAAAAAGATGACAACCCATACAAATGGAAAGGTCTCTTCAATAAATGCTGTTGGGACAACTGGCTATTAGCCTGCCGAAACAACAAGATAGACCTGAATCTTTCATCATACACTAAGATCAAATCTAAATGGATAAAAGATCTAAATCTACATGCAGAAACCTTCAAATGTTTGGAAGAAAATGCAGAAAACACCCTGGAAGAGCTAGGTGTAGGCCCTGACTTTCTAAATAGAACACCAAAAGCAATAGCAATCAAGACCAAAATAAACAAATGGGACTTCATCAAACTAAGAAGCTTCTGCACAGCAAGGGAAACAATCAACAAAGTAAAAAAGCAACCCACAGAATGGGAGAAGATCTTCACACAACACATAGGTGATAGAGGGCTAATCTCCAGAATATACAAAGATCTCCACAACAACCAAAACACCAAAACAAACAAACCACTCAAGAAATGGGCATGGGAAATGGGCAGACATTTCATAAAGAAACAAACCCAAATGGCAAACAAACATATGAAAAAATGCTCAAGTTCCCTGGCAATAAGAGAAATCCAAATTAAGACATCAATGAGGTACCACCTAACACCAGTAAGGATGGCTCACATACAAAAATCCACCAACAACACTTGTTGGTGAGGATGCGGGGAAAAGGGAACCTTACTCCACTGCTGGTGGGACTGCAGGCTTGTACAGCCTCTATGGAAATCAGTATGGAGAACACTCAAACAACTGAAAATCTGCATACCATATAATCCAGCAATAGCACTCCTAGAAATATATCCAAAACACTCATTCCATGAGATACCTACATGCACCCCAATGTTCATAGCAGCACAATCAATAATTGCAAAAACTTGGAAGCAACCAAAACACTCATCAGCAGAAGACTTGAAAAGAAAGCTAGGGTTTATTTACTCCGTGGAATACTACTCAGCTATTTAAAAAAAAAAAAAGAAACGAAATGCATTTTTTGTGGCCAAATGGGCCCAACTGGAAACCATCATGCTAAGGGAAATGAGTCAATCCCAAAAGGCCAGATACCACATTTGCCTTAATTTAAGTTGAAATGCTCTCAATCTGAAAATTGGTACCTGTAAAATGTAGTATTATCCCAAACTCTAACACTCATGCCACAACATATTGTGATGTAAACAATGACCCAGAATCAGTGTGAGTCAGACTACTTATGATCTACATCAAAGAACTGTAAAACCCAATGCACTTTTAAGACCCTAGGCTACTCGGTAATGGGGAGGGAGAGCAGAGAAATCTTCCATCTCCCTTGAATGTGTGAGGCAGATGTAAAGCATAACCTTTCGGGAACATAACTGGTAACTTATAGACAATAGATTCAAATCAGCATTAGACAATAGTAAACCACAAAGACATGGAGGGTGTTAAGAGCGTCCCTGACAACCTCTGAACAGGATGTCATATGCACAGAGTCGGGGGGGGGGGATTCCTGAGTGGAGCTTGTGCACAAGAGGAGACTTAAATTCCAACCCTGGAGACTTCCCGATCCTCACCAAGGACTACCAGTATGGGCACCAAGGACTACATCCTAACTGCCAAGAAGATCAAGGGGAATTGGAGTGCCTTCAGAGCCTAAGTACTCTGAGGTCATTCACTCCCACTTGAATCTCCCACATGGGATGGAAGAAGTCCAAATCCCTCCTTGCAGAGCCCAATGTCACCGGAACAACAGCCAGGAGCCCTGAGAGGTCTACAGAAACAGAAGAGCAATAAACTCCCTCTGAGACCAGGGAGAGGAGCTTTCTGTGGTCCTTGCTTAGTTCCAGTACTGGATCTCCACCCTCTCTTGAAATGATCATCAGTGTCACCCTGGAGCCCCCCCACCACAAAAAAAAAAAACTAAACAAGCAACAAAAAAATAGAATAGACAGAGAACAACTAGGAAATCTTAGAACTAGACAGAAAATGATTAGTGGGGACTCACACATACCTTACTAGGTAGGACACGAAAATAAACTTCTCCTAACTAGGGTATGGAGGATTTCTCTACACACCCCACCCAGCGATGTTCTATACCTCAACGGGTGTCACATGCCTTGTTAAACTTATAAGCCAGTTTAGAGTATCCTAAAATCTGCTGAGTTCAGTGAAAATTATGCTTCAACACAAGAAACTGCTAAATACTAAAATGAAAATGGACATGAGATAGCTGAACGGTAGCCTATAGGCAATTTAAGCTAGATAGAAGCCAGATGTATACAAACTATAATTGAAATGTTCATGATGTAGTCTCAGGATGTGGTTAAGAACTCACATTGTCTAACATATCAGTCACTCAATAAAATCTTAATTAACCCCATAATGTTGGAAATTGTTCTTGATGTTATGTTAAGGCATTTAATTGGTCGGAATGACATCCTGCCGGATATGTCTTCAGACCAGAGTTGGTCGCCCCAAGAAACTGTTGAATTGAGCTGGACAATAAGATGCTGGACTCTATGCATTGCACATGCTTGCATTGAAAGAAACAAGACTAGATTTGAACTGTAATACTGCAACAAGGCGGAGCAATCCACCATGAGGGGAGGGCATGAGGAGAGGATGGGGGAACATCAGAGCCCATGAAATGTTGTTATAAAATGAAATGCAATAAAAATATATGTAAATAAAAAAAGATCAACAATGATGAGCACTGAGGGCAAGAGAGGCAACTTTTTTTTTTCTTTTGGCAAAATGTGCCATGCAATCAGTACCTTACTTAAACTACAGAATGAAGTTGAACACATCTACCTGCTTCCCAGCAGATTTCTCATATGAGCCCACAGGTATAAACTCTTTGCTATTGTTGCTCATCAGGTCCTGGCTCAGGTGCTCCCTAGGACACTCCTCGGAGAGTTTCCTGCAATAGTGAGACTTGTTGAATTTTTTGCAGTTCCTATTTTAAAATATTCCCAGTCTCTCACAGCATCCTAACATCCTTTGATTTTTGTAATTACATTGTAGGAATGTGTGGAATAGGGTGGAAGGGTGGGATTCACAGGAATTGGGAGAAAACAGAGGAGTGGGTTCTTTTTTCCAGTTATACATCCTGCTTCAGCAACCAATGGTTGGGACAACATTCAAGTTACTAACTGGGTGTCTCCAGTTTCAAGAAGCACACCACCACCTAGTTTTTTCTCAAGAAGTGCTTTCCTCTTCCCTCCTCTTGCCCTGCTCACATGACCACTTTGCAAATAAGACTTCTCTGTCTCTAAAAAGATAAATTTAATAAATGACTTTGAGATTCAGTTTCTGTATCCACCTCCTAAATGTGATCAATTGGTATTTAGTAGAAATCTACATATTTTCTCTATTCTCACGTACACTTGCTATTCCTGGGAGGACCTGAGCCAGATTGGAGTCCATGCTTGGGACCCTAGGTTCAGCCACTATGACCATGTGGTAAGCTAGGCCTTGGCCTGCCTGGACTCAAGAGGCTTTGCCCTTCCTGGTGAGTACACTGGGAGCAGATATCTTGGGAACAAAGCAGGCCTAGACTTCACCCACCTCCAACATCAAGAGGTGGGTGGGACTGGGGTAGTGCAACCTAATCATTTTTTTATGAGTTGGATTTCTGTGTATTGTGTATGTGTATGTGTGTGATTTAAATGCACTCGATGTGTGTGTATGTGTGTGTGCACGTGTATTAGATCATTAAGGAGAAATTGGTGTGATCATTTCCAAATTTTCTATTTTTCCTTCCTGTTTTAGGTCAGGGTTAAATGATATTCAGAAGAGCTACACCAGGCCTCCCAACCATCCTAGTACTTAAGGATGGATGCTGGACCCCTGATACCGAAGCAGGGTGTCAATATGGCACACACTCCAAGGCTTCTATCCAGGTGGTTCTGAGAGTTCTGAAATTATGTCCACCTCACCAATTCAAGCAAGAGGGAACCTTTTCAATGTTCATTGCTGACATGATTGACCTTAGAGTCTCCTTTTCACTCAGATATTTGCTGTCATCATTTGGCTTGGGTAGTTATTCAATCTCTTCTCTCTCCTCCTTTCTCTTGGATGGTCCAGATGTGCTTTCCAGGCCTCAGTGGCATTCCATATCCAGGTGGAATCGGGCCAGTTGTCCAACACTCCTTTTCAACTGAGGAGTACCAGTTCTTGCAAGTGTGCCAAGATCTTGAACCAGTCGATCCTGCCCCAGTGGAGCCCCACCCTCAGTGCTCACTGAGCTAGCACCACCATGCAGGCATGTAAAGTATCCAAGCCAGGTGACCTGGGGCCTGCCACACTCTCTACTCCCAGAACTTGCAGTCCCAGGACCCATTGCACTGGACAATCAAGGACCCACACCAAGCAACACGAACTGCCACACATACAGCCACTGGGGCTCATAAACTAGGCTCATCACACAGCTGTGCCCAAGGGCCCAGACAAGGTTACCAGTACAACACTGGAATTTCTGCATGCAGGGATCATGTGTCCAGCACCAACATTCCCCTGACTGCCATGGCTTGTCTCCACTCATTTTCCACGACATGTGTTGCAGCCTGGCTCAGTCTAGTCTTCCCCAAATTCCACTTCATGTTGCTGTGTGCTAAAGCCTATCCAGGAATCGCATGCCCCCTGTCTCAGCCCTGATGTGAATTGCCTATTGTTGTGATCTGATACAGCACTGATCCTTCTCCCCGTGCTGGTTCTCAGATGTGCTAGAGGATGTTAGCTAATGACTCACCTGTGCTTTTGGTGTCTTTTGTAAGAAATCTTCCTCTGTACCTATTTCTTCGAGAGTGCTCCCTATTTTTTTTCCTTTAATAGCTTGATGGTTACTTCGTATAAATTTATTTGTTTGATCCATTTAGAGCTGGTTTGTGTATAATGTCACAGGTATGGGTCTTGTTTTCTTTTTCTGCAACCTGCTATGCACTTGTCCCAACAGCATTTGTTGAATAAACCAGGATTTTTACCTGAACTGTTTCAATTGTCTTGTCAAAGATTAGTTGGCTATACATGTATGGCCTTCTTTCTGGGGTTTCAGTTCTGTTCCACTGATCTCTGTTTCTGTACCCGTACCAGACTATTTTGATGAGCCCTGCTCTGTAGTATATCTTGAGGTCTGGAACTGTGATTCCTTTAGGTTGATTTTTATTCTTCAGGATAGCTTTGGCTATTCATGGTCTCATGTGATTCCAGATGAACTTTTATATCATCTTTTCTGTTTCCTAGAAGAATGTTATTGGGATTTTGATTGAGATTGTGTTGAACCTGTGTATTACTTTTGATAATATGGTCATTTTGATTATGTGCCAATGAAGGAACATGGTTTCTCTTTTTTCCAATGTCTTCTTCTTTTTTTTTAAATTTTATTTTAAATTCATTAATTACATTGTATTATGTGACACAGTTTCGTAGGTACTGGGATTCTCCCCACCCCTCCCCAAACCCTCCCACCAGGGTGGATTCCTCCACCTTGTTGCATAACCATAGTTCAAGTTCATTTGAGATTCCCCCATTGCAAGCATATACCAAACATAGAGTCCAGCATCTTATTGTCTAGTCAAGTTCAACGGTTTCTTAGGTATACCCTCTCTGGTCTGAAGACAGAGCCAGCAGCATATCATCCCGATCAATTAAAAGCTCCAACATACCATCAGCAAAAATTTACATCACCATGGAATTAATTGACATAGTAATGAGTAACCAATATGGTAAAAGTAAATGCGATTTCTTATCCACCTTCTGTGACCACCTCATTGACATTTCAATTTTGGTTTATACACAACATATAACATTCATAACATAACTTGTTATACATAACATCGTGTCATCTTAAATTAAGGCAAACAAGTGGTATTTAACCTTTTGGGATTGGCTCATTTCCCTTAGCATTATGGTTTTTTTATATTATTATTGGAAAGGAGAGGAGGAGAGACAGAGAGGAAGATCTTCCATCCAATGATTCACTCCCCAAGTGAGCACAAAGTCTGGTGCTGTGCTAATCCAAAGCCAGGAGTCAGGAAACTCCTCCAGGTCTTCCAAATGGGTGCAGGGCCCCAAGGCTTTAGGCCATCCTCAACTGCCTTCCCAGGCCACAAACAGGAAGCTGGATGGGAAGTGGAGCAGCCGGGATTAGATGCTGTGCGCATATGGGATTCCAGCACATTCAAAGCAAGGACTTTAGCTGCTAGGCCATCGCACCGGGCCCAAGAAAGCCTTATCCTCACAGGTTTTCTGTGGCCTTTCCAATCCATTTTTCCAGCATTGAGTCTACATGTGGTGAATCCAATGACATTTTCCTGCAAATTGTATTGCATTTGGAGTGTAAGTCAGAATTACAAGCAGGGATCCTGTCAAGTGTGGCTCAAGTCTGGCAGGCTTTTGTTTCTTAATGCACAGCAAGTCTGCAGGATGGAGTTCACAGGAATTGGAGAGAGAGATTGTTCTTATTGTTCCTGGATGTGCCACTTGAGTCCTGTGTTCCAGGTGTAATCTTGTAGTTTTTTTTTTTTGTTTTTTTTTTTTTTACCTGAATAGCTATAGGGTTACATTTACCCACTTTACAAGGTCCCAGAGTTGTTTCTCTTTTGAAGAAAATATAACTGTCTGGGATTCGGGGCTGCCAGGAGGTTATTCTTTTACAGCCCCAAGTACAGCAGTAATAGTCCCCAGTACCTCCACAGTGTATGTTTTCATTATCAGGGCATACATAAAACTGGGCATTAAGAAAGTTGTTGTTTCTTGCCTTGTCTCCCACACCCATAGAAGATTATTTGTGGACTATTCCAGTATTTTCCAAATAATGGGCAGAGAACAGACCTATATGTAGGGTCCCCATAGGTGGATACCTGTTTAACTGCAGTCCCATTCTCTGTTTCCCTTAACTCCCAAGTATAATTAATCAATTGATGTAGGGAATGTGATATAGTCCCATCCATCCTATTTCTATTTAAGATCAACAACATCATTACAAACATGTGCTAAAGAGTTTCTTTAGTAAGTCTTATCTTCAGTGGGTCCCAGAGTGTCTGATGATTCTCCATTTCTTACCTGATGTGTGAGGACCTGTGACCACTGCCAGTTGCTCCACTGGGCTGGTGTCCTGTGGGTTGGTGGCCATTGCTGGCTGCTCCCTGGGGCTGGTGTCGTTTTCGACCTGGGAGTGGTGAATCCACACATTGGTCCTGTCTACCTTAATGGCTGTTGGAGTGGTTAAGATCATGGTGCATGGTCCTTTCCAGAGTGGTTGCAGGGCTTCAGTTTGATGTCTCTTGATCCAAACCTGGTCACCTCATCGGAAACAAGATGTTTGGACTGGAGGTGGCCAGAAAGCTGTCTCCATGTCAGACATCAGTTCCTTTTGGATTTTCTTCAAATCCAAAGGATTTTCTGCAAGGAACTTAAAAGCTGATCATGGAGCCTGGCACGATAGTGCAGTGGTTAAAGTCCTCATCTTGCATGGGCTGGGATCCCATATGGGCTCTGGTTCTAATCCTGGTGGTCCCACTTCCCATCCATCTCCCAGTCTGTGGCCTGGTAAAGCAGGTGAGGATGGCCCAAAGCCTTGTGACCCAGCACCCACATGGGAGAAAATAAAAGCTCCTTGCTCCGGGCTTCAGATTGGCTCAGCTCCAGCCATTGCAGCCACCTGGGGAGTGAAGCAGCAATGGAAGATCTTCTTCTACTTCTCTCTGTATATCCGTCTTTCCAATAAAAATAAATAAATCTTAAAAAAAAAAACAAAGAAACAAAAAGGTGATCATGACTGATAATTTGCAGGGTTTCTTCTCCTGTCTTGGGCAAAATGGGTGGGGGCGTCTCCCAAACATGGTTTCAAAAAAAGTGAACCCCTTAATGCTGGGGGTGCATCTTGTTCTAAGTAGGACCAAAGGCAGCATGCCCACCCAATTTTCATTAGTCTCTAGGGATATTTTTATCAGGGTCTCTTTTAGGATCCTATTTACTCTCTGCCTGGTCAGAGCTTTGGCGTCTATAAGCACAATGTAATTTCCAATTTTTTTCACACGTTGGGCTGTTCCTTGTGACACTTGGGCAATAATGTCAGGGCTATGAACTGAGCCTATATGGAGAGGCAGCCCACACCTAGGAATAATCTCATGTAATAGTTTTTCAGCAGTCTTGGTTGCAATTTCAACCTAAGTAGGGAATATTTCTGCCCATCCTGAGAAAGTATCTATAAACACAGTAAGTATTTATATCCATATTTTCTTGGCTTAATTTCAGTGAAATCAACCTCACAAAACCTCCCTGGCTCTGTTCCCCTATTTCCGTTTGCAGTTGGTTGCTGGCCGTGGCCCTGGGTTAACCTGGAAACAAATCACACAATGTTCTACTGCTCCTTCCACTAATGCATTTAGTCCTCGCACACTAAATCCTTTTCTGAGGAGCTCAGCAAGCCTTGTTCTTCCTAAGTGTGTGCTTTGAAGGAGTTAGTGAGCCAGATGTTGCCCCAGAGCTTTTGGAAGAAACACCGTACCCTCCAGGTCTTAGTACTAGTTCTGTTCTTCCTTCCAGGTCCCCCACCCCCTTTCTTGTATCTATTCTAAAGCTTTGGAAGAATATGGATCTGAGGGAGGCATTGAGTTAGTAAATAGAGGGAGTATGGCAGTTGCCCTCGTGGCCGTTTCTCGGCAGCCATGTCATCAAGGCAGTGTCCCTTTTTGGTGTCCAGTACAGTATTATCGCGACTGTGCTAGAACCAAATCACAGCTAATAAGTTATGAGAATTTCGTCTTTGTTTTTGTTTTCCTTTGGCTGTAAGGAGGCCTAGTTCTCAGTAGATGGCGCCATATACATGAGTTGTAGCAAAGGCACACAGGCTGTCAGTGTGGATATTAACACTTATTAGTGTACATTTTAAGAACCTGGGTGACCACAATAAGTTCATCCTTTTGAGCTGAGGTGCTTGGTGGCAAGGCAGTCTGCCATTAGACTTCAGTGGGTGAAGTCACTGCTGCCTCAGCCACACATATTCCATCCTGATTAAACCTGCTGCCATCACTAAACAAAATGAGATACAGCCAGGACCATGAGATGTCATTGAGGTCTGGTCAAAGGTCAGAGAGGAGCTTATCATCTCCTGGCAGGGATGGGGCTGTTGAGTAATTGAAGAGCCAGAAAGGTGGCCGGGTTAAGGGCAGAAGTGGTCAAGAACTTAACGTGGGGTTGGTCAAGGAGCAAAGTTTGATAGTGAGTTATATTGGAATGGAAAGGCAGTGATTGGGAGGGGCTATGAGGAGCAGCTTGACTTCATGTGGGTCTGTGAGAAGGAGGTTTTGACCCAGGGTTAGTTTATCCAAGTCTTTTACCAGGAGGGCTATGGAGGCTATCTGGCATAGCAAGGCAGGCCACCCAGCCACTACAGATTCCAGGTTTTTTTTGACAGATATGCCATAGGGTACCACCAGGGTCCTAACATTTTGGTAATTCCCCCCCCCCCCCCGCGCAAGCAATTCCCTTTTGTTCATTCACAAACAGATGGAAAGAATATCTGTTGTTTATTGGTGGACTCAGGGATGATGATGATGACGATGGTTACTTTGGCTGCCCAAACAGTGGTGGCCTCTGAAGTAGATACCCTAAGAATGTTACTTAGGTTAGGCACAACTGGGCCTTTTTCACCGAGACCAAGTATCCTAGAGTCTGTAGGTGGCCCAGCAAGTCCTTGGTGGCTTCAAGACTTTCTGCATGAGAAGCAGCTGCAAGGAGATGATCAATACATTGTAAAAGGGTTACTTGGGGGTGTTGATTGCAGTAGGCAACAAGGTCCCAATGAAAGGGTCCATCAAAGAGCATGGATGAATTTTTGAATCGTTGTGGGAACTGAGTCCAAGTGAGCTGTCCTGTCTTACCATTTTCTGGGTCTTCTCACTCGAATGTGAAAAGTGGCTGCTTCTGGGTTGCCAGAGGAATGGTGAAGAAGGCATATGTCATCACCTGTTGGGGGGAGTGGGATGCTGGATGAGCCAGCCCTCTTCTGTGCTGTGGACAGGATGGGGGGGAGGCTTGCTGCTTTCATGTGTGAGTATGAAGGGATGGTAGCCAAGCCTATTGAGAAGTCTGGAGTATTGGATAGGTGGGTTGGGGACATGGGAGGCATTGCCTGGGCCCATATGATCTGGCAGCACCAATGGTGGTCAGCAGGTTGGGAATGTTGTGTGGTGTAATTACTCTGGCTGAGCTGGTCTGTCCTTGGAGCAGCAGGTAGAATGCCTAGAATAGCCTGAGGGGGGGACATGGAAAGAGGATTTTAAGTGCAGATATTGCCAGGTGATAAAACCTGTGCCAGCTGCAGCAATCAAGACTAGAATGATAGATACTCTGTGGGCCCAGGAAGAGTGAGCCCAGCCTGGAGGTGTAAGATGGAGCATAGAACCGCAGGGTCTGTGGCAGAGCCAGCCTAGACCTGAAGTCATAAGCAGGGCAGCTGGCGGGGGGGGGGGAGGTGCTTCGAAAGCATGGGTGGTTTGCAGAGCTGTTCTAGACCTGAAGTAGCAGCCTTGCCTGTGGGCCCACATGGTAATGGGTTGTGGATGCTGGCCCACCAGGCCTGGCCCAGTAGCCAACAGCAGGAATTCTGGGGATGCAATGCAGTGAGCACTGTTGGAGCTGGAATAGTCCTTAAGTGATGGGACTGTGGGGCAGGCATGCTTAATAAAAGAGGAGGCTGGTGGCCTTGCCTGACTGGCATGGAGCAATGGAGCAAGCAAGGGTGGTTGTGGACATGAGGGTGCTGGAGTAGTGTGTGAGGAGTCAGACTGGATAGTAGGCAGTTAGGGTCTTATGGTCCTGGTAAAATTAAGCCTCAAAATGTAAAAACAGGGCTTTCCCCTATTTGCATACCTTTCCTACTGCAGGGTCTCCCTCTGGGGAGGGAGAAAAGGGACAGAATCAACATATTAACCCTCATCTCTTAGAGCTGTTGTCATATCAAAAGCAATGGGATATGGCTCACACAAGTCTCATCTCCGAGTCACTCAAAAAGGAATGGCACTTTAGCTTTCAGTTTAGCTTCAGGATGGTATTGCAGGGTGCAAGCAAGCTTATATTACAAAAGTCTAGCATATGGAAGAATCAAGATGGTGGAATAGGGTAAGGACACATTTAAACGGATGGAAAAACATTTAATCAGGATGAAGCAGAGAGGACACATTCCAGGAAATAGGAGAGGACAGAATAACATCAGGGTGGTACCTGGAGACTGACAGACACAGGAAACCAGCGGACACAGCGGTATGGTGTTGCAGTGACTGATACTCCAGTAGCATTCAGCTAACAGACAATCTGACCTCCACCAGCAGCCGGAACTCCACCAGCAACCAGGTTGGGAGGGACTTTCACTGGGAGCTCGGGTGGTGAACCCAGGCAAAGTCCTGTCCCTCCTGCTGGTCTGTTTGATTTGAGCGGGAGCAGATCTCAGAGGGAAGTGTGAGAACAGGGTGGATTTCACAGCCCAGTCAGACCTCTAGAGCCAAATTGGGTGACATTTTGTGTAAGGAGGAAATGTAAGGGAAAGGACTGAGCATAAACTGAGCTCAGAGTGAACTCGTTTTTGACTCAGTGAACTGCACCAACATGGCATTCTACAGGTTCCACCCAAGAAATGTCAGGGTAACTCTCAGGCCTGATGGCCAGCAAATCATGACTTCTAGTACTGGTACATCAGGTGCCACTTTGTACACTGTGGCAAACACTTTAGGACTGAAGGGACAACAGTGAACTGCGCATGTGCTGCGCTTACCAGAACTCACTATATTCACGGATTTCACTGGTCCCACAGGAAAATAATACCGACTATGGCATCGTACGGGTCTAAATAGGTCTGTGTAGCACCCAGAACGAATGGCCAGCAGGTTCCTAGAAGATCAGTGCCACCAACAACCTAACAATATTGGACACCTGGTGTCTCTCTAATCCTGGGACCTGCTCCAACCAAAACTGGGAGAAAGCTTGTACAGACAACAGTTCAGCCTCAGCACAGTACTACTGGAGGCGGAGAGTAGTGAGCTCGGAATTGGGGCTACGGAGTTCTTTGTGGATATCTAACATAAGAACTCAGACCTGGAATCACTGGAGGGAGTGTCACAATTGGCGGCAAAGAGTTCTGTACCAACTGCAATAAATAAAATCAAACTGCAGACCTGTAGGTGACAGAGCTTAGAAACCTACCCCAAGGAGATGACTCTGCTAACCAGAAGTACAATGATCAAGAGTGAAAGATGAGACAAAGGCACAATGAATATTACTGAAAACTCTCCTGCAAAACAGCAAAACTCTATGTCAACCTCAGAGTTAGATGAGGAAGACATCAAGAAAATGGGGGACACAGAATTCAGAAAACTCATTTTAAAGCTTCTGATAAATAAAAGTACATACAAGTGCTCAAAGAATTTAAGGAATATTTTACACAAGCAACAGTAGCAATAAAGCAAACCGAGGCTGATATATCAGAACTTAGAACACTGTAGAGCAAATTAAAAGTACAGTGGAGAGTCTCCAAAGTAGAATGAAGCAAGCAGAAGAAAGAATCTCAAAATTGAAAGATATCTCCTGTCATCAGGGGGACGCAAACAAAAAGCTGAAAGCAGAGCTGGATCAGGCCAAAAAAAAAGTATTCAATAATTGAAACACACCATTAAGGGGCCATATATAAGAGTTATGGGAGTCCCAGAAGGTGCAGAAAGAGAAACTGGTTTTACAAATATATTTAATGAAATAATAAAGGAAAATTTCCCTAATCTGGAGAAAGAATTGGGAAACAAGTTCCAGGAGGGGCACAGAACTCCCAAAAGACTTGATTAAAAGCGATCTTCACCAAGACACATGATCATCAAGCTCTCTTTAATTGAACATAAGGAAAAGTTCCTTAAATGTGCACGTGAAAAACATCAGTTGGCACATAAAGGAGTGCCAATTAAGCTCACAGGAGATCTCTCACAGAAACTCTACAGGCAAGAAGAGAACGGAGTGACATATTCCAGATTCTAAAAGAAAAAAATTGTCAGCCTGGAATAACATATTCTTTTGTCTTTGGAAATGAAATAAAATTCTTCCACAGTAAAGAAAAGCTGAAAGAATTTGCCTCTTTCAAACCTGCCTACAAATGATACTTTAAGATGCTCTTTTGACAGAGAGGAGGAATAGCACCTACCAAAACCAAAGGCAAATGGGAAGAACATCCCGGGAAAATGACAATAGTAGTCTAAACCAATGAACAACCCATTCCTAAAGTGACAGGACCAAAGTACCACGCATGCATATTAATCTTGAATGTAAATGGCTTAAGCTCAATCAAATGTCATAGATTAGTACACTGGATTAAAAAACAAAACTCATCTATTTGTTGTGGAGAAGAGATACATTTCACCAAGAAAAATGAGCAGAAACTATATCACATGGGTTTTGATGTTTTCTGTTAGTTTTATCTCTTCAAACCACTTTCTTCTGATTAAATTCTTCAGTGACTCGTAGAACATAAAGTAGTATCATTTTCTTCAAGAAGGTTCTTGATTTTCATTTCTTCAGCTATGTATTAGTCATTTAGTAGCATGTTATTTAACTTCTTGGTGTTGTTAATTTCTTTTTTCTTCCTGATGCTGATTTTGTTTTGTGGTTTTTTATTTAAGGGGATGTACAGTAGTTGTGTAATGGAGACTGTCATATCTAGTAGCATGTCATTTAACTTCATGGCATTGTAAATTACTACTTTTCTTCCTATTGTTGATTTTGTATTATGACTTTTCATCTAAAGGGATGTACAGTAACTGTGAAATGGAGACTAACACATACAGAAGTGAGGATATGATGTAGTATGAATCTCTACTTCCAAAAAAGAACGACTTACAATGAAACTGCTTACTATATTTTGACAATAGGATTCTGGACTCTCTGCCATTTTCCATGCCCACAATGATGGATATATGACTGTGTATGAAGAACTATATTTTAGTAATCATATAGAGAAACTAGGTGGGGGTGTGAATTGGGGCTGTGATAAGAGAAATTCCAGGAGACTATGGAACTGTATCATAAATAAATAAATAAATAAATAAATAAATAAATAAATAAATAAATCCTGGTTTAAAAAACAAAAGAACAATTTTTTAAAGAAATCTATTAATCACTCTTGGTCATAACGGGGCTCACTAGAAATTAACAAATGACAAGTTCATGTGACAATACAGTGTGAATGGAAACCCTGAGATGAAGAAATGATCATTACCCTGAAGTCTGTCAATCTGAAGACATATGTCCCCACTTCACCAGCAATATAAGTTATCCTAACAGACATACAACAAGCAACATGGATGCACTTCAAAAGTCTGCAAGCATTCATATTTCCCTGTCTTTGCCTACATTCCATTGCTGCTAGGCCTCACCTCTTCTGGAATTCTTGAAAGCACACAAATGAGCAATACAAAGCACCTTAGAAGTAACATCTTTACTGTCATGCTCAAGCAGTGAGCAGAGTATGAGGAATACAGACACACAAGGGCTACGCTCAGGGGCTACCTATCCTCAGAGTCTGTCTGTAGGAAGCCAAAAAGCAAGCAGGTTCTAGGGAGTCCAAGAGTCAGAGTGCCAGAGTAATAGGAGTGTTGTGCCAGATTTTTGAGATTCCCAGAAAATCATCAAGTCTGAAGTCAGTAATAAGGCATAAAGGTGGTTTATTCAGTTTAAACCAGGTTTCCCAGCGACTTCCCCCAGCCAAGGTTGCTCTAGGAACAGCAGAGCAGAAAAAGAGAGGGCAAAGTTTAAACAGATAGGGTTCTTATATATTTCTGGACAATTCCACATAATTATACAGTCATGATTGGTCAGTTTTAGCTGTTAACTTTCAAAAAATACAAGTTGGCAGGCTTGTATTGGTAAGTTGCAAGCAAGCAGCTTTGAAAAGGTACAAACTGATGGGCTATAGGGCAATGACTCTTATCAAACACCAGGGATCTCCTTCCTGAGGAGTGATCTACCTACGTGAACTTCCAGGTGTCCATTCGGGTGGGTGTCACATAGACTTTCAGGCCAGGAGTTCACACAGCCCCCAGCCAAGCAATTAAGGCAGAATCACAAAAGCAAAAAACATCTAGATTCTTCAGAAACACATGACCAAGAGAACAAGCCTCTTCCTATCATGGGCCTTTGTAGGGACTTGCGAGGGGAGTGCTTACAAAAAAAGCAATACCACCCCCTCTCAGTTCCAGGTGAGGATAGGTGAGTGTCACAGGTGGGCAGAAGGGAAAGCCTAGATGGAGTGGGGGTGTGGCTTCCAAGCTAGTGAGCCTGAACCTGCTGTCTAGCCCAGAACATTGAGAGAAGGAAGCTACAAGTCTCACCCATTTTTCTTGGTGAGGTGGTAGACATTATTGCCCATTGGGAATAAGTTTCTTTCTCTTTGCCCTTGGGGTGAATCAAGTCAACACCCCTCCCCACAAGATGGTACATAAAAACCACTATTTCCACAATTTTCTTTGATCTTTCCTCCTTTGGAGTGCCATGCTTCTGTTAAGACAAGAATCACTTTGGTTCTTACTCTTAAATAAATCCTGCTTTGCAAACTAGAGTTGTCCACATGAAAATTCTCCCCTGTGAAACAAGAAATGATGTTGTTTCAGTGTTTTGCTTGAATTCCCTGCAAATCTAACCTGCCTTGCTCTCGAGCAGTGGAAATTCTGAAGGGATGGGTAGGTTAGAGGTGAGTGTTGGCGCTTCAGAGATGCCCTGGCCCTGGAACAGCTTGCAGGCAGGCTATAGATGTAGGACATCCGACTGGTAGGACTAGTGAGGTGACAGGGAGTTATGTAGGTACTGGAGTGCATGATGTGTGTGTGCTGGGGATGCATGGGGGTACTGGCTAAGCCCTCTTGGCCCAGGTGTGGACTGTGGCCTGGGTGGAGTAGCTGTTTGAGCATACCTGGTCAGGAAATGCCTGGCAGGTCTGTTGCACCCCATAGGGTTGCATACCTGCTGGTGAAGAAGTAAGCAACAGAATGGGAGAAAAATTTAGCACACTACACAAGTGATAGAGGACTAATATTCAGAATTTACAAAGAGCTTCAGAAAACCAGGAAAAATAAATTTAAAAATGAATGAATAAAGAAATAAATAATTAAAAACTTTGAAGCAATGGGCAATGCAAATGAACAGGAATTGTGCAAAAGCATAGATCTGAACGGAAATCAGTATGGAGTGTGCTTAGAGAATTGCAAATAAATCTGCCACATAGGACAAAATGTGCAGACATATTTGAGATGACAGAGAAACACTGGACAGGGTAAAGAACAGAGAGCTGATTGCAGAAAAGCATAGGAGAGAGGCAGACAACACGGAGGTACCTGGAGACCTCCTGAACACAGGGAAGAGGCAAAAGTGGTGGAATGGTGTTTCAGGGTACAGAAAATCTACCAGCCACAGGTGAGCTGTAATGTAGGCTTCAACAATACCCAGGGATTCATTGGTAGCAACAGAATCAGCCCTTGCAGCAGTCAGGTGGGAACTTGGGTCTGCTCCTGGAGCTCCAGAGATGAAGAAAGGCTGGAACTGACATATTTTACCTAATAATTTGGCCCAGCAACAAATGAAAAGGGAGCTGTGTACTCCTCAGGGCAGATTGGTGGCAGATTGGCGCTAACAGCAGAGGGATCACACACTGGAGTGGGCAAGTTTCCAACTAGTCACACCCATCTGATCCCACGTTGAGGACAGCACCAGCTTACCATCCTTCATAATCTGTGTGGTCCCTGGATCAGAAAGCCAACAGCACCAGTGCCCCGCTGGGCATCATCTTGTGTCTTTAGATATCAATGCCCACAAGGCACCATCTTGCATTTAGATTAGATCAGTGCTGCAGACAAAACAGTTATCTGGGACAGTTGGTGTCTTCCTAAGAAACTGATTGAACATAAAAACTGATTTGTAGATCTCTTAGTAATATATCTTAGAAATCAAAATGAAGCAGCAAATATCCACCAAACAGGATTCCAATGTCAAAAGTTAAAGCACGAGACAGAGGCACAATGAATGTTACCGAAGACTCCTCAGTAAAGCAGCAAAAGCCTCTACCACCCTCAGAATTACCTGAGGAAGACATTGAAAAAATGGGGAACACAGGATTCAGAAAACTTAGTATAAAGCTTCTGACCAACACTGAAAACCACATAATGCAAGAGTTCAAAGAAGTTAAAGAATTTGTCACAGAGGAAATGAATTAGATGAAAGCGGACATTTCAGAAATTAAAAATACAGTGGAGCAAGAATTGGAAAATATCTCCTTTCACCAGGGGAAACAAACAAATAAAAAAGCTCGAATAGAGCCTGGTTAAGGTTAAAATAAAAAGTATCCAAGGATATAAAAATACAATTAACAGACCTAACATAAGAATTACGGGAGCTCCAGAAGACACAGAAGGAGAAGTTGGGATTTAAGGATTATTCATTGAAATAATAAATGAAAACTTCCCTGATCTAAAGAAAGAATTGGGAAACAGAATGCAGGAGGGGCATAGTACTCCTAACAGTGTTGATCACCATGATACATGATAATCAAGCTCTCCTCAGTTGAACATAAGGAAAAAAATCTTAGATGTGCACGTGGGAAAAATCAAGTGACCTATAGAGGAACTTCAGTCAAACTCACAGATGACCTCTCAGAGGAAACACCAGAGTCAAGAAGATAATGGAGTGACATATTTCAGATTCTAAAAGGGATTAAGTGTCAGCCCAGAATAACGTATCTTATAAAGCTCTCCTTTATCTTTGAAAATGAAATAAAATTCATCCACAGTATAGAAAAACTCCAAATATTCGAATCTTCCAACCCTGCCCTACAGCTGATATTCAAATATGTTTTAGTTAAAGAGAAAAAGAACCAATACCAAAGACAAAAGTGGAGAACATCCCACTAAAAGGCGAGCTGAAGACTAAATCAAAGGACAACCCATTACTAAAATGACAGGAATTTGCCACTTATCCATATTAACATTGAATGTAAATGGCTTAAAAACATCAATCACACATCACAGATTGCAAGACTGGATCAAAAAACAAAACCCATTCATCTGCTGCTACAGGAGACACATCTCACTAACAAAGATCAGAGGAAGCTGAAAGTGAAAGGATGAAAAAAATATTCCAAATGAATGGTAAGGATAATTTTTCAGGGGTAGCCATTCTTATAGCAGATGACACAGACATCAACGTGAAAAACATTAAAAGAGATGAAGAAGGATGCCATATAATGTTCAAAGGATCCATTCACCAAGAAGAGGTCACCATAATAAATGTATATGCATCAAATGCCAAGACATCTGGCTGTGTCACCATAATAATTGTATATGCGCCAAATGCCAAGACATCTGGCTGTGTGAAACAAACATTAATGGACATAAAGGGAGAAATATATTTCAATATAATCATAGAGGGTGATCTTAATACCACATTAATATCAATGGGCAGATTAAAAAAAAAAACAAAAACTCAGAAAAGAAAACACACAACTCACCCAAACTCTAGAACAAATGGACTTAGTTGATATCTACTGAGGCTTTAATTCGATACAAGCTAATATACTTTTTTTGTCAGTGCATGGGAGCTTCTCCAGAATTGACCATATTATAGGCCACAAAACAAGCATCACCAATATTTTAAAAATCAATAATATACCATGTATATTTTCAGACCACCGTAGCATGAGGCAAAAGGCCAAGAAGCCAAAAAGCTTAGGAAAACTTGCAAACACATGGAGACTGAATAATGTTACTAAATGAGCAATGGGTTAGAGAGGAAATCAAAGGGAAAATTTTTAAAAAGCCTGAAACACGTGAAGGCATCAACACAACATTTCAAAACGTATGGGACACACATGGGTGTCAGGACCCAAGGACTTGAGTCATCTACTGTTCTTAGGCCATTAGCAGGAAGCTGGATCAGAAATGGAGCAGCTGGAGGTTGAGCTGGTGCTCATATGGGATACAGGCTCTTGCAATTGAAGAATTAAGCTGTTGAGCCACTGTGCCAACCCCTGGAAATATTCTTATGTTTGTGAACATGTGCTTTTGTTTATTATACTAGATTGTTAACACAGGAAAGTTAGTGTGACTTAGGAAGAAAAGAAAGAAAGAAGGAAGGAAGGATGGAGGGAGAGGAGGAAGGAAGCCCAGAGAGAAGGAAGGAAGGAGGCAGGAGAAGAGAGAGAGAGTGTGTGTGTGAGGGAAAGAGAGACAGAAAGAAAGGCAACGAGAGAGGAACCAGAATTATTTAAAAAATCCAGTCTGCAATATAATCTACATGATCTCCACTTACGTTTTCTTTGTGAGCTAGAAAAAAAAAAAAAAAGAATTTCGGGCTGCTAGCAGGCAAGCTTTTAGTTCAGTTTTCCATAAGTGCGGTCTGTCTTTCTGACCCTGTGGTGACTGTTCTCCTGTCAGCCACTATGTTGCAGTGGGGGCACTGGGGAGAGTTCTTTTTCATATTTCTAGCCTTAAACAAACCACAAGACTCCAGGCTTCCTGATTGCTCCATTTGTCAGGTTCTGTTTGTAGCACAGATATAAAGGGAACACCAGGCAAGCACTTGACCAAGGCTGGCAGCTTATTGAACCTGCAATGAGTGCGCCTGCTCCATAGTGTCATTAAACAAAAATACTGAGATCTATACAAGTGGAATCCCAAACAGCTACACTGCTTTTAGCTCGTGCAGTTTGCCACATTAAGGGAAGAAGCAGGAACCTGCGCCTGCAGGTTTGGCAGGAAAACTGGTCACTGGGAATATCAAGAAAACCACAGACCAAATCTAAAGGCTTTAGGCAGGCCAGTGTCTCAAAGGGAAAAGAAGTTGCAGGCTGCGGCTGGAGGTATTGACTTCTCCAGACACCTCAAACGCAGCCTTAGGGGGTGAATGTTTGGTGCAGCCAGTTGGTTAAGACATCACTTGATATTTTCCCTGTGTCTGGCTTATTTCATTTAGTGTGATGATCTGTAATTTTATGCATTTTGTTGCAAATGTTAGAATTCCATTCTTTTTTCTATCATTGAATGATAATCCATTGTGCATATATACCACATTTCCTTTATCCAACCATCCCTTAATGGACATCTAAGCTGATTTAATTGCCATTATAAATAATGTTGAAATAAATATGGGAGTGCAGGAAAAAAAAACGAATGGGACAGAATCAAAGCAATGGAAAGAGGAATGTTCATCTCAATGCTATTTTAAGAAACTAGAAAAGCATCAAGTAAATCACTTAATCTTACACTTGTAGGAAACAGAAGAGCAAGGGCAAAGCAATCTCAAGATAACTAGGAAAAAACAAACAATCAAAATAAAGAAATAGAAAAACAACAGCTAAGCAATCTCAAGATTACTAGGAAAAAGAAATAATCAAAATGAGGGAGGAAATAAACCGAATATAGACCAAGAGAACTGTACATAACAGCAATGAGTAAAAGAGCTGGTTCTTTGAGAAACATCAACAAAATAGACTCCCCACTAGCCCAACTAATAAAAAAGGGGGAGAGTGGAAATATGCATCAATAGCGTCAGAGAAGAAAAAGGAAACATAATAACAGATACATGAAATCTACAGAGAAGTATTAGGAACTATTATAAGCAACTATATGCAAACAAATCAGAAGACGCAGAAGAGATGAATAGATTCTTAAACATATACAATCCACAAATACTGAATCGAGAAGCAATCAACAATCTAAATAGACCTACAAGATGCAATGAGATTGAATCAGTAATTAAAGCCCACTCAACCAAGAAATGTCCTGGACCAAATGCCTTCACTACTGAATTTTAGCAAACATTTAAAGAGGATATTACCCCAATCTTCCACAAACTTTTTGAAACAATGAAAAGAGAGTCAATTCTTTTAAACTTTTTATGAAGCCAATACCACTTTAATACCAAAGCCAATTAGAGATACAACAGAAAAAGTGAACTACAGACCGAAATCCTTGATGAACATAGACAAAAATTTTCAACAAAACACTAGCCAACAGGATCCAACAGTTTATCAGTCAGATCATTCTCACAGACCAGGTGGGATACATCCCAGGTGTGCAGCGATGGTTGACCATTCAAAAATCAATCTGATACATCGCATTAATGGAATGAAAAATAAAAATCATATGATCATCTCAATAGATGCAGAGAAGGCATTTGATAAAATGCAAAACCTCATCATGTTAAAAATCCTAAGCAAGAGAGGCATAGAAGGAATATTCTACAACACAATCAAAGCAATTTATAAAACACCATAATACAAGCAGCATTCTAAATGGGGAAAGATTGGAAGCCTTCCCACTAAAATCTGGAACTAGATATGAATAGCCACTGTCACCACTGCACTTCAATATAGTATTGGAAGCTCTTGCCATAATTATTAGGAAAGAAAAAGCAATTAAAGGAATCCAAACTGCAAATGAGGAACTGAAATTACCTCTATTTTCAGATGACATATTCTCTACACAGGAGAAGCAAAAAACTCAGTGAATACCCTACTGAAACTCATACGAGAATATGGCATGGTAACAGGACACAAAATTAACGAAAACAAATCAAGGGCCCTAGTACACAAAAATCTTGATTCCTAAGAAATTTTAAGTACAGGGCCTGGCGTGATAGCATAGTGGTTAAACTAGTCGGCTTGAATTTGCCAGGATCCCATACAGATGATAGTTACAATGCTGGAAGCCCTGCTTCCTTTCAGCTCCCTGGTTGTGGCCTTGGAATGAAATTGATTGCAGCCCAAAGCTTTGGGACCCTGCTCATGCATGGGAAACCCTGGGGAAGCTCCTGTCTCCTGGTCTCAGGTGGGCTCAGCACCATTCAGCCACCTGGGGAGTGAACAATTGGACAGAACATTTTCCTCTCGGTCACTCCTCCTCTATGTATGTACACCTTTCCATTAAAAATTTTAAAATCTTAAAAAAAAAGAAATTGTAACTATAGTCCTCTTTAAAATAATGGAGAGGAATCTTAAATACTTAGCAATTAAGTTTAAAAACCATGTAAAAGACCTCTCTGATGAAAACTATAAGCCATTGAAAAAGGAAATGAAGGAAGACATTGGTGGGCCCGGCGGCGTGGCCTAGAGGCTAAAGTCCTAGCCTTGAAAGTCCCGGGATCCCATATGGGCGCCGGTTCTAATCCTGGCAGCTCCACTTCCCATCCAGCTCCCAGCTTGTGGCCTGGGAAAGCAATCGAGGATGGCCCAAAGCCTTGGAACCCTGCACCCGCATGGGTGACCTGGAAGAAGTTCCTGGTTCCCGGCTTTGGATTGGGGCGCACCGGCCCATTACGGCTCACTTGGAAAGTGAATCATTGGATGGAAGATCTCCCTCTCTGTCTCTCCTCCTCTCCTTTCCAATAATAAAAAAAAAATCTTAAAAAAAAGAAGACGACATTGGAAAAAAGAGAAACCATGTTCCTTCATTGGCACATAATCAAACTGACCACATTATCAAAAGTAATACACAGATTCAACACAATCTCAATCAAAATCCCAACAACATTCTTCTAGGAAACAGAAAAGATGATACAAAAGTTCATCTGGAATCACATGAGACCATGAATATCCAAAGCTATCCTGAAGAGTAAAAATCAACCTAGAGGAATCACAGTTCCAGACCTCAAGATATACTACAGAGCAGGGCTCATCAAAATAGTCTGGTACTGGTACAGAAACAGAGAAGATCAGTGGAACAGAAATGAAACCCCAGAAAGGAGCCCACACATGTAGGGCCAACTAATCTTTGACAAGACAACTGAAAACAGTCCAGGAAAAAATCCTGGTTTATTCAGCAAATGCTGTTGGGACAAGTGCATAGCAGGTTGCAGAAAAAGAAAACAAGACCCATACCTGTGACATTATACACAAACCAGCTCTAAATGGATCAAACAAATAAATTTATACGAAGTAACCATCAAGCTATTAAAGGAAAAAAAATAGGGAGCACTCTCGAAGAAATAGGTACAGAGGAAGATTTCTTACAAAAGACACCAAAAGCACAGGTGAGTCATTAGCTAACATCCTCTAGCACATCTGAGAACCAGCACGGGGAGAAGGATCAGTGCTGTATCAGATCACAACAATAGGCAATTCACATCAGGGCTGAGACAGGGGGCATGCTATTCCTGAATAGGCTTCAACATTCAGCATACAGCAACATGAAGTGGAATTTGGGGAAGACTAGACTGAGCCAGGCTGCAACACATGCTCGTGGAAAATGAGTGGAGGCAAGCCATGGCAGTCAGGGGGATGTGGGTGCTGGACACATGATCCCTGCATGCAGGAATTCCAGTGTTGCACTGGTAACCTTGTCTGGGCCCTTGGGCACAGCTGTGTGATGAGCCTAGTTTATGAGCCCCAGTGGCTGTATGTGTGGCAGCTCGTATTGCTTGGCATGGGTCCTTGGTTGTCCAGTGCAATGGGTCCTGGGTCTGCAAGTCCTGGGAGTAGAGTGTGGCAGGCCCCAGGTCACCTGGCTTGGATACTTTACATGCCTGCATGGTGGTGCTAGCTCAGTGAGCACTGAGGGTGGGGCTCCACTGGGGCAGGATCGACTGGTTCAAGATCTTGGCACACTTGCAAGAACTGGTACTCCTCAGTTGAAAAGCAGTATTGGACAACTGGCCTGGCTCCACCTGGATATGGAATGCCACTGAGGCCTGGAAAGCACATCTGGACCATCCAAGAGAAAGGAGGAGAGAGAAGAGATTGAATAACTACCCAAGCCAAATGATGACAGCAAATATCTGGGTGAAAAGGAGACTCTAAGGTCAATCATGTCAGCAATGAACATTGAAAAGGTTCCCTCTTGCTTGAATTTGTGAGATGGACATCATTTCAGAACTCTCAGAATCACCTGGATAGAAACCTTGGAGTGTGTGCCCCATTGACAACCTGCTTCAGTATCAAGGGTCCAGTACCCATCCTTAAGTACTAGGATGGTTGGGAGGCCTGGTGTAGCTCTTCTGAATATCATTTAACCCTGACCTAAAACAGGAAGGAAAAATAGAAAATTTGGAAATGATCACACCAATTTCTCCTTAATGATCTAATACACGTGCACACACACATACACACATATTGAGTGCATTTAAATCACACACACACATACACACACACACTACACAGAATCCCAACTCATAAAAAAATGATTAGGTTGCACTATCCCAGCCCCACCCACCTCTTGATGTTGGAGGTGGGTGAAGCCTAGGCCTGCCTTGTTCCCAAGGTATCTGCTCCCAGTGTGCTCACCAGGAAGGGCAAAGCCTCTTGAGTCCAGGCAGGCCAAGGCCTAGCTTACCACATGGTCATAGTGGCTGAACCTAGGGTCCCAAGCATGGACTCCAATCTGGCTCAGGTCCTCCCAGGAACAGCAAGTGTACGTGAGAATAGAGAAAATACGTAGATTTCTACTAAATACCAATTGGTCATATTTAGCAGGTGGATACAGAAACTGAATCTCAAAGTCATTTATTAAATTTATCTTTTTAGACACAGAGAAGTTTTTTTTTTACAAAGTGGTCATGTGAGCAGGGGAAGAGGAAGGAAGAGGAGGGAAGAGGAGGGAAGAGGAAAGCACGTCTCGAGAGAAAACTAGGAGGTGGCGTGCCTCTTGAAATTGGAGACACACAGTTAGTAACTTGAATGTTGTCCCAACCCTTGTTTACTGGAAAAAAGGACTCACTCTTCTGTTTTCTCCCAATTCCTGTGAATCCCAGCCTTCCACACTATTCTACACATTTCTACAATGCAATTATAAAAATCAAAGGATGTTAGGATGCTGTGAGAGACTGGTAATATTTTAAAACAGGAACTGCAAAAAATTCAATAAATCTCACTGTTGCAGGAAGGTTTCTGCGGTGTGTCCTAGGGAGGACCTAAACCAGTAGCTGATAAGCAACAAAAGCAAAGAGTTACAGCTGGGGGCTCACATGTGAAATCTGCTGGGGAGCAGGTAGATGTGTTCAACTTCATTCTTTAGTTTAAGTAAGGTACTGATTATATGGCACATTTTGCCAAAAAAAAAAAGTTGCCTCTCTTGCCCTCAGTGCTCATCATTGTTGATTCCTTTTTTATTTACTTATATTTTTATTGCATTTCATTTTATAACAACATTTCCTGGGCTCTGATGTTCCCCCATCCTCTCCTCATGCCCTACCCTCATGGTGGATTGCTCCACCTTGTTGCAGTATTACAGTTCAAATCTAGCCTAGTTTCTTTCAATGCAAGAATGTGCCATGCATAGAGTCCAAAATCTTATTGTCCAGCTCAATTCAGCAGTTTCTTGGGGCGACCAACTCTGGTCTGAAGACATATCCGGCAGGATGTCATTCCGACCAATTAAATGCCTTAACATAACATCAACAACGGTTTCCAACCTTATTGGGTTAATTAAGTTTGTGTTGAGTGGCTGATATGTTAGACAATGTGAGTTCTTAACCACATCCTGAGACTACATCATGAACATTTCAATTATGGTTTGTGTACATCTGACTTCTATCTAGCTTAAATTGCCTATAGGATACCATTCAGCTATCTCATGTCCATTTTCATTTTAGTATTTAGCAGTTTCTTGTGTTAAAGCATAATTTTTACTCAACTTGGCAGATTTTAGGATAGTCTAAATTGGTTTATATGTTTAACAAGGCATGTGACACCCATTGAGGTATAAAACACTGTTGGGAGAGGTGTGCAGGGAAATCTTCCATACCCTTGTAAGGAGTAGTTTATTTCCGTGTCCTACCTAGTAAAGTATGTATGAATCTCCACTGATCCTTTCCTGTCTAGTTCTAAGCTTTCCTAGTTGTTCTCTATTCTATTTTGTTTGTTTGTTTGTTTAGCTTTTTTTGGGGGGGGGCTCCAGGGCAACCCTGATGGTCATTGCAAGAGAGGGTGGGATCCAGTGCTGGAACTAAGCAAGGCCAAGAGAAAGCTTCTCTCCCTGGTCTCAGAGGGAGTTTATTGCTCTTCTGTTTCTGTAGACTGCTCAGGGCTCCTAGCTGCTATTCCGGTGACCTTGGGCTCTGCAAGGAGGGATTTCGACTTCTGCCATCCCATGTGTGAGATTCAAGTGGGAGTGAGCAACCTCAGAGTACTTAGCCTCTGAAGGCACCCCAATTCCTCATGTTCTCCTTGGCAATTGGGATGTAGTCCTTGGTGCCCATACTTCTAGTCCTTGGTGAGGATCCGGAAGTCTCCAGGGTTGGGATACAAGTCTCCTCTTGTCCACAAGCTTCACTCAGGGATCCCCCCCCCCACTCTGTACATATGACCTCCTGTTTAAAGGTTGTCAAGGACGCTATTTACATCCTCCATGTCTTTGTGGTTTACTATTGTCTAATGCTGATTTGAGTCTATTGTCTATAAGTTACCTGTTATGTTCTTGATAGGTTATGCTTTACATCTGCCTCACACATTCAAGGGAGATGGAAGATCTCTCTGTGCTCCCTCCAGAGGGTCTTTTTTTTTTTTAAAGATTTATTCATTTTTTATTACAGCCAGATAAACAGAGAGGAGGAGAGACAGAAAGGAAGATCTTCCTTCTGATGATTCATTCCCCAAGTGAGCCACAAAGGGCCGATGCGCGTCAATGAAGCCGGGAACCTGGAACCTCTTCTGGGTCTCCCACGTGGGTGCAGGGTCCCAATGCATTGGGCCGTCCTCAACTGCCTTCCCAGGCCACAAGCAGGGAGTTGGATGGGAAGTGGAGCTGCCGGGATTAGAACCAGTGCCCATATGGGATCCCGGGGCTTTCAAGGCGATGACTTTAGCTGCTAGGCCACGCCGCTGGGCCCAGCATAGGATCTTAAAAGTATACAGCGACGCGGGCGTTGCTGACACATATCATCTGCAAATAGTGAAAGCTTGATTCTTCATTTCCCATTTGAATTCCATTAATTTCTTTGTTTTGTCTTATGACCTCTGCCAGTACCTCTGGGACTATGTTGAATAGTAGTGGTGATAGCAGACATCCTTGTCTTGTTCCAGATCTCAGTGAAAAGGGTTCCAGTTTTTCTCCATTTAGTATGATGCTGGCATTGGGTTTTTCATATATTGCTTTGATTATGTTGTGGATTGTTCCCTATATGCCTACCCTGGTTAGGGTTTTTAGCATGAAGTGGTGTTGGATTTTGTCAAAGGCTTTTTCTCAATTGATACTATTATATGGTTTTTATTCTTCAGTTTTTGGATGTAGTGTATCACATTTATGGATTTCTGAATGTTGAACCATCCCTGCATGCCAGGGATGAATCCTACTTGATCCGGATGAATGATCTGTCTGATTTTTTGGCTTTTTTATTCTATTGACTAGGATTTTGTTGAGAATCCTAGCATCAATGTTCATCAGGGAGATCGGTCTGTAGTTTTCCTTCTCTGTTAATTCTCTATCCGATTTTGGGATTAAGGTTATGTTGGCTTCATAGAATGAGTTTGGAAGGGTTGCTTCCTTTTCTATTGCTTTGAACAGTTTGTGAAGGATTGGCATTAGCTCTGTTTGGAATGTTTTGTAGAATTCTGGGGTGAAACTGTCTTGACCTCTGCTTATTTTTTATTGGGAGATCTTTAATCACTGATTCAATCTCTGTCTCAGTTATAGGTTCGTTCAGATCTTCTGTTGCCTGTGGCCTACGTTTTAGTAAGTGGTGAGTGTCTAAGAACCTTTCCATTTCCTTGTGATCTTCTGATTTGTTGGAGTACAGTTGTTCATAGCAGTTTCTGATTATTTTCTTAATGGTTGCAGTGTCAGTTGTTATGTTACCTTTTTCATCTTTGATGCTATTAATTCTCATTTTCTTTTGTTTTTTTCTTTGTTAAACAGGCCAGTGAGCTGTCTAATTTGTTTATCTTCTCAAAGAACCAGCTTTTTGACTCATTGATTTTGTGTATGGTTTTTTACAAAGTATAATAATGTTATTATTTTCACATGCTATGTAATAATTCTTTAGTAGAAAATGTCTGTAGTTCTGTCATAATATCTTCACACTTTGAATGGCCATCCAAATAATATGTAAATTTCAACTAAATCAAATATCACCTATTTCCATTAAAGCTGACAGGTGTCTCCCACTTCTATTTCCCATGTAGGCTACTTGCTGTTGAGAAAAATAAAAACTGTTTTCTAATCTCATGAAGTATTTTACATTATAGAATTTTTCCATTGAATCCTATGGTGATGTTTAAAATGTTTGTGTGTGCTTGTATTTCCTGTGATTTGCTTTTTTAATGTACATTTTTTATTATTGCTATCATTTTATGATACAGCGACATATTCCCTTATCCCAGCCCAAATTCCCTCCCCAACCAAATAGTTCCTCTATATTATTACTAACATAGAGTTCTTCATACACAGTCATATGTCCATCATTGGGGGCATTGACAATGGCAGAGAGTCCAGAATCCTATTGTCAAGATAAAGTAAACAGTTTCATTTTAAGTCCTTCTTTGGAAGTAGAGATGCAAACTACATTGTATCCTCACATCTAGATGTTGGTCTCCATTTCACAGCTACTGTACATCTCCTTAAATGAAAAGACATAATACAAAATCAACTACAGAAATCAAAAATAGAAATTTATAATGCCATGAAGTTAAATGACATGTTACTAGATATGACACTCTCCATTACACAGCTACTATACATCACCTCAAATGAAGAGCCACAAAACGAAATCCACATCAGGGAGAAAAAAGAAATTAACAACATCAAGAAGTTATATAACATGCTGTTAAATGACTAATGTGTAGCTGAAGAAATGAAAATCAAGAACCTAGGCCCGGCGGCGTGGCCTAGCAGCTAAAGTCATCGCCTTGAAAGCCCCGGGATCCCATATGGGCGCCGGTTCTAATCCCGGCAGCTCCACTTCCCATCCAGCTCCCTGCTTGTGGCCTGGGAAGGCAGTTGAGGATGGCCCAATGCATTGGGACCCTGCACCCACGTGGGAGACCCAGAAGAGGTTCCAGGTTTCCGGCATCAGATTGACGCGCATCGGCCCTTTGTGGCTCACTTGGGGAGTGAATCATCAGATGGAAGATCTTCCTTTCTGTCTCTCCTCTCTGTATATCTGACTTTGTAATAAAATAAATAAATCTTAAAAAAAAATCAAGAACCTTCTTGAAGAAAATGATGACACTGCATGATCTACAAGTCACTGAATGAGTTAATCCGAAGGAAGTATTTTGAAGAGATGAAAACAACAGAAAACAACAAAACACATGTGATATAGTTTCCACTGATCTTTGTTGAAGTGTGTCTCTTCCAGACAATAAGCAGATGGGTTTTGTTTTTTAATCCAGTCTACTAATCCATGATGTTTGATTGATCTTAAGCCATTTACATTCAGAGTTTAATATACATGGGTGTTTGGTTTAAGTGAAGGATGAATGTGTGATGGCCAGAACCAGGATGGGCTGCAGTACTCATTGGTTCCAGTGGAGGTCGGGGCTGACAATAGAACCAACGCAGCAGTTGCAACCACCAGCTGATCGGAATATGGATTGTGGCTGGCACAGTGCTTACTAGTACATGTAGGAACCTGGTCTGGGAACACCTCAAAGTTTCTTTGGGAACTCCCTTAATCATAATGGAGGAATCAGAACATTAAGCAAGAAAAGAGGGAAGATGGGATAGATCAATCAACCACCTCAGTTATATGTTGGCAGCGAAATACTGGCCAAGGGCAGACGCTATGATGGTCTATATCAGTCAGTGGACTCTGCACCAGCCTCACCATACCTGGATTGTTGCTGATGATATGTTGGAGCTTCTAGTTGATTGGGATGACACTATGCTGGCTCTGCCTTCGGACCTGAGAGGGCCTCCCTAAGAGGTCATTGAATTTGGTCAATGGGATGCTGGACTCTATGTATGGGATATGCTTGCAATGAGGGAATCCCAGCGGAACTTGAGCTGTGGTTATGCATCAGGATGGAGGAATCCACCGGGGGGGGGGGGAAGGTTTGGGGTGGGGTGAAGGGGGGAGAATCCCAGTACCTGTGAAATTGTGTCACGTAATACATTGTAATTAATGGGAAAAAATAATAAAAAAAATATACATGCGTGGTACTTTGATCCTGTCACTTTAGGAATGGGTTGTTCATTGGTTTAGACTACTATTGTCATTTTCCCAGGATGTTCTTCCCATTTGCCTTTGGTTTTGGTAGGTGCTATTCCTCTTCTCTGCCAAGAGACCATCTTCAAGTATCATTTGTAGGCAGGTTTGAAAGAGGCAAATTCTTTTAGCTTTTCTTTACTGTGGAAGAATTTTATTTCATTTTCAAAGACAAAACAAAGCTTTGCTGGATATGTTATTCCAGACCGACAATATTTTTCTTTTAGAATCTGGAATATGTCACTCCATTCTCTTCTTGCCTGTAGAATTTCTTGTGAGAGATCTCCTGTGAGCTTAATTGGCATTCCTTTATATGTCAATTGATTTTTTTCACGTGCACATTTAAGGAACTTTTCCTTATTTTCGATTGAAGAGAGCTTGATTATCATATGTCGTGGTGAAGATTGCTTTCGATCAAGCCTGTTGGGAGTTCTGTGCCCCTCCTGGATCTTGTTTCCCAATTCTTTCTCCAGATTAGGGAAATTTGTCTTTATTATTTCATTAAATACATTTACAAACTCAGCTTCTCTTTCTGCACCTTCTGGGACTGCCATAACTCTTACATATGGCCTCTTCATAGTGTCATTCAATTCTTGAATACTTTTTTTGGCCTGATCCAGCTCGGCTGCCAGCTTTTTGTTTGTTTCCCCCAATGACAGGAAATATTTTCCAATTCTGAGATTCTTTCTTCTGCTTGCTTCATTCTATTTTGGAGACTCTCCACTGTACTTTCAGTTTGCTCTACTGTGTTCTTAATTTCTGATATACCAGCCTTGGTTTGCTTTGTTGCTTCTTTAAATACTTTGAACTCTTGCCTGAGCTTCTCATTGTTGATCAGAATCTTTAAAATGAGTCTTATGAATTCTGTATGTCCCATTTTCTTGATGTCTTCCTCAGTTAACTCTGAGGTTGGCATAGGTTTTGCTCCTTTGCAGGGGAGTCTTCTGTAATATTCATTGTGCCTTTGTCTCCTCTTTTGCTCTTGATCATTGTACTTCTGGTTAGCAGAGTCATCTCCTTGGGGCAGGTTTCTAAGCTGTGTCACCCACAGGTCTACAATGCAATTTTACTTATTGTGGTTGATACACACCTTTTTTCTTGCAGCCACTTGTGCCACAACCTCCAGCGAGTTCCAGGTCTGGGTTCTTATGTCAGATTTCCACTGTGATCTCCACAGCCCTAGCTCCTGGCTCACCACTCTCCACCTCCTGTGATACCTTGCTGAGGCTGCACTGTTCTCTCTGCAACCTTTCTCCCACTTCCAGTTGGAGCAGGTCCCAGGATTAGACTCCAGGTGTCCTATATAATTAGGTTGTTAGTGTCCAAACCTGTTGGATGTTAGGTCTGGGTGCCAGACAGACCTATTTTGACTGGTACAATGCCACAGTCAGTATTATTTTCCTGTGGGGCCAGCGCAATCCACTGACGTCAGCTAGTTCTTGCGAGCTCAGCACATGCACAGTGCACTGTTGTGCCCTGCATTCCTAATGCTCTTGCCACAGTGCACAAAACGGCGCCTGATGTACCACCACTACAGTTCCTGATCTCCTTGACGTCAGATTCGAGGGCTACCCAGACCTATTCCGGGTGGAACCAAGAGAATACCACGTTGGTGCAGTTCACTGAGTCAGAAATGTGTTCATTCCCAGCTCAGCCCATGTACTGTCCTTTCCTTTGACCTTTCCCCCTTATGCAAATTTGTGCCCAATTTGGGTCTATGGGGCTGACTGGGCTCTGAAATCCACTCTGTTCTCACACTGCCCATCTGAGATCTGCTGCTCTGTCTCTGCTTGTTGTCAAATCAAACAGACCAGCAGGAGAGACAGATCTTTGTCTGGGTTCACCTCCTGAGCTCCCAGTGAAAGTCCCTTCCCACCTGGTTGCTGGTGGAGTTCCGGCTGCTGGAGTTCTGATATCTGTCCTCTGCTGTATTCATTGTGTTGGTTAGGCTCTCGATTTTGTTGCTCTAGGCTGAGGATTCCTTTTTTGACTTGATTTATCTCTGCAGTGACATGGTTTTTGAATTCCCTGGGCTCTTTGCAGTGCTTCTTGCTGTCTCTGATGAATTTTATTCTTTTCTTAAATTCCTTATCTGGTAATTCATCCATGTCCTCATGTCACATCTCAGAGATTGAGATTAGTTTTTGGTTTTTTTTTTGGGGGGGGGGGGAAATGCTTGATCTTTCTTCTGAGTCATTACTTTTTCTGATACTTCCCCTCAATGTGTTGTTGTTTCTTTTCATTTTGGGATTTTAGCCTCTGACTTGCTTGTCCAGTCACTGCTCTCAGTGCTGTAGTCTATAGGGGGTGTGATACAGCTACTGCTGCATGGAATGTTGGTGCTGAATGTTGGTAGGCACTCTGCTCTGAACCGCCCTCCCCCACTTGTCCTCTACCTCTGCACAGGTTGATGACCCCTGTGCTCAATCCTGCAGCCACCTCTAGGGTTTCCAGCACTCCAATGGTCTGTGGTCCCCACTGGCCTGGGTACTTGTTTTTCTAGCAGCCTTTGTCTTCCCTGGATTGGCTGAGATTACAGTGGTCTTCCCCCTGCCTGATACCGCAACTCACCAAGTTTCGCATGGTGTGCTGCTTTTCCTTTTTTTCTGGCTGTCCCTGCACATAGTGGAGATCTTCTTACTTCAGTGAAGCCCAGTGACCTTCCCACTCCTCTCTCTGCAATTCTGTCTCCTGGTTTGTTCCTCTGCTGGATCGGTCCCCCTCTCTCCCTACTCCACCATATGCCAGCTCTCCATGGTTGGCCATCTTTCCTCCAGTTCATCATTGTGATCTTAATATGGCCTTGGCTCTAAATATTAAGTAGTGAAAGTGCTCCAGGTAGTTGCACATGAGATGCAAGTCAATGCACTTCACATTTCCCTCAATACCAGTCATGGACACACTCCTCAATATTTTTTTTTTATTTGAAAAGCAGAATTACAGCTAGAAAGACAGAAGCAGGGAAATATCTTCCATCCTCTGGTTCATATGCTTCAATGGCTGAATTGAAGTAGCTGAGCTGCTGTGAAACCAGAAGACAATAGCAAACCATGGTGGATTGGCTAGGATCTTGGACAGCTTACCTACAATGTAACAATGCTCATCCTGGTGCTCATTCTTACAATTGAAAGACTCAAGGCACAGGCTGGCATCTAGGAGCTCATACACTGGCAAGAAACTTACTGTAAGAAGCCATGATACATGAAATCAGTGTGAATTTGAGCAGTAGTGTGGGAGCTGACACATAAACTGCACCTGAAAGAGGAACTCCAAGAGTCTGATGTCAGACAATTCTTTTGTCTCTGAGATATGCCTCCTAGAGTCTTGGCTGTGTTTTGACGAGCAGTCCCCAAGACTCCTGAGGACCATGACAATGGTGTAGCTTGGCTGCAGAATCACCAAAGAAAAAATGGTGAGGGATGCCTATTTCCTGGGAAGATCACACAAGCATATTTACAGTGGAGGGGGAAGGCAGAAGAGTGGTCTCGACAGTACTCCCACCCTACGCTGGCCAGTAGGCATGCCTATCTTTCTGGACACTCTAATCAATTTACCAGTTATATTCTGTAAGCAGGGTTGTGGGCTTAAAGTTTTAGGCCATGTGCTGGTAGACCAAGATAAGCTAGCACCTGGGCTGAAAGCTATGCTTTTGTGCATGATAATTACATGTGAATGGTAAACAAGATGAGGGTTGCACTTAACTTCTCAGAGTTGCTTATCAGGGAAGTTCCAACACAGCTTGGCAGCAACAGAGAAATTGGGATACAGCCTACTACTCTGGATGTATGCCCAGTGAACAGGAAAAGATAGAGTCTCTTTTAGCTGAGACCACAGCCAGGGCTTTGCCTCGGAGACACAGTGTGCCATGTGCCTATGGCGTACTGCATGGGATAAGCAGGCAGGGATGCAGGAGCAATCTCCCATAGTAATTATTCAAGAAAAAACAGTGGCCAAATAGGATCTACATTTGGCCAGACATCACAGCAGAATCATGCCTCTGGAAAAGATTCGTCCTTCAAATCTGGGTCTTTAAAACTACAACTGCCACATGCATCACTGGACCTGTGATTCAAATATAATTCTGTAATAGGATGAGGAATTTTCAGATTCTAAAAAAGATAAATGTGTAAATGAAAATGATAGTATGTCAAACAAGTGTTACACATTGAGCATTTATTATCAACATTAAATCTGAATGCTGAATTCATTCACATTTACCACCTCACAACAAAGGGAGATCACATACAAATTGCATCTTAATTATTTCAGCAACAAATAACCTCTCTTCTGAAATACAATGATACTCCTCATGTTTATTTTTTAACACTTGCTGAGACTTTCAAAGTATGTTTCCACATCCATTGCCCTTTTACAATGTTTTGTATTTACACTGTTGCTAATTTTTGTCATTCACTTTTTAAGCTCCGACAGACCATAACAGGTTTATGGTGGCTAGTTTTTCTGTTTACATTCTGTTGTAGTTCTGAGGTCTGACTCTGCTAATGATTTACTTAAGAAAGATGATTTTTCAGTTAATGCTGTGTGTTTGCTCATATCTGTGATATGCTAATTATTGAAACATGTATGCTTTCCACTGTGCTGAAAAGGTTTGTGTATGAATTTTAACATACATGTAACACATTCATGCTTTCCTACGTCAATTCTGATGTTCAATAAAACTTGACTGTTTGCAACAGGACTTTCCACTCAGTGTACATTGTATGAATGTATCACTTTGATACATTCATAAGGTTCTTATCCTGTACAGATTCTCTGATGTTGAATGAAAACTGTTTCGTAAGTACAGGCTTTAAGATACACACTACATTCGTAAGGTTTCTCCCCCTGTGTGGATCATCCAATGTCTGATTAGGTGTGACTTCTGAGAAAAAGCTTTTCCACACTCTTTACATTCATAAGGTTTCTCCCCAGTGTGGATTCTCTGATGAGATCTAATGCTTGACTTATCAGAAAAAGCTTTTCCACACTCACTACATTTATAGGGTTTCTCCCCTGTGTGGATTCTCTGATGTCTAATGAGCTGTGACGTTTCAACAAAAGCTTTTCCACACTCACTACATCCATAAGGTTTTTCCCCTGTGTGCATTCTCTGATGTGTAAAGAGGTGTGGAATCTGAGAAAACCCTTTTCCACACTCACTACATTCATAAGGTTTTTCCCCAGTGTGAATTCTCTGATGTCTAATCAGGTTTGACTTACAAACAAAAGCTTTTCCACACTCACTGCATTCATAAGGTTTTTCACCTGTGTGCCTTCTCTGATGATGAGTGAAATCTGACTGGTTGGTAAAAGCTTTTCCACACCAATTACATTCATAAGGCTTTTCCCCAGAGTGGATTCTCTGATGTGCAATGAGGTGTGGCTTATAATAAAAGCATTTTCCACACTCAGTACATTCATAAGGTTTTTCCCCAATGTGCATTCTGTAATGTACGCTCATGTTTGACTTACGAGAAAAAGCTTTTCCACACTCCCTGCATTCATAAGTTTTCTCACCTGTGTGGACCCTCTGATGTGTTTTTACGCTTGACTTACGAGAAAACACTTTTCCACACTCACTACATTCATAAGATTTTTTCCTTGTGTGGATTCTCTGATGCCCAATGAGAGATAATTGCTGGTGAAAGGCTTCTACATGCTCATTGCATTCATATGGATTCTCTGCACTTTGAAGGATCTCATCTCTAATGAGTTCTGACTTCTGCTCCATGTTTGCTTTACATTCATTGGACACATACAAATTTTCTCCTGTCTGAGTTCTCAATTTGGTGGTAAGGCAAGATTTATAGTAGCCAACATGAATTGCTTCTCCCACACTGACAGGCTGCTGATTACATGGGTCTTTGGTATAAACTTGCTCACACATAAGGACTATCTTCTTCCCACTGAAAGTTTTCTCATTTCCATTGTGTTCAAAGGACTGATGACTGAGATTTTCCTTACTCTCGAGGTTGTTCTCGGGGAAATTAGAGGCATGCGTCTTTTCAAATCGTATTTCATCAGGCTTCCTGTGGGAAAAGCAAATTTTAAAAGAAACTATGATATCATTTTCGCAACATTTAAAAGGCAACAGGTCTCTGGACCCTCTTGGGAGTTGCGTTTCTTCTCACCTCTTCCAAGTTCAACGGGTCAATTAACAAGTAAAAACTTAGTCTAAAACTGGTTTACATTCTCTGTTTCTATATTAGTTAAAGCAAAGAATCACTGAGCTTCCCTGGTAACATTTGATTCAGTACACAATATGAAACTTGAAAAAGTTTTTGGCTCTTACACAACAGTTATGAGGCTGGGCTTAGCAAAGAGGAGATTCCATAAGGTTTGAATAAACCTGTGGAAATGACCCTTGGCACCTCATGCCTCTGCAAAAACAGAAACACAACCATATATCCACGTAATCCCTAGCCATTGTCTAAACATCCAGATGGATTGTACTTGGATAGGCTTCAACATTCAGCATACAGCAACATAAAGTGAAATTTGGGGAAGACTAGACTGAGCCAGGCTGCAACACATGCTCGTGGAAAATGAGTGAAGGCAAGCCATGGCAGTCAGGGGGATGTGGGTGCTGGACACATGATCCCTGCATGCAGGAATTCCAGTGTTGCACTGGTAACCTTGTCTGGGCCCTTGGGCACAGCTGTGTGATGAGCCTAGTTTATGAGCCCCAGTGGCTGTATGTGTGGCAGCTCGTATTGCTTGGCATGGGTCCTTGGTTGTCCAGTGCAATGGGTCCTGGGTCTGCAAGTCCTGGGAGTAGAGTGTGGCAGGCCCCAGGTCACCTGGCTTGGATACTTTACATGCCTGCATGGTGGTGCTAGCTCAGTGAGCACTGAGGGTGGGGCTCCACTGGGGCAGGATCGACTGGTTCAAGATCTTGGCACACTTGCAAGAACTGGTACTCCTCAGTTGAAAAGCAGTATTGGACAACTGGCCTGGCTCCACCTGGATATGGAATGCCACTGAGGCCTGGAAAGCACATCTGGACCATCCAAGAGAAAGGAGGAGAGAGAAGAGATTGAATAACTACCCAAGCCAAATGATGACAGCAAATATCTGGGTGAAAAGGAGACTCTAAGGTCAATCATGTCAGCAATGAACATTGAAAAGGTTCCCTCTTGCTTGAATTTGTGAGATGGACATCATTTCAGAACTCTCAGAATCACCTGGATAGAAACCTTGGAGTGTGTGCCCCATTGACATCTGCTTCAGTATCAAGGGTCCAGTACCCATCCTTAAGTACTAGGATGGTTGGGAGGCCTGGTGTAGCTCTTCTGAATATCATTTAACCCTGACCTAAAACAGGAAGGAAAAATAGAAAATTTGGAAATGATCACACCAATTTCTCCTTAATGATCTAATACACGTGCACACACATATTGAGTCAATTAAATCACACACACACATACACACACACACTACACAGAATCCCAACTCATAAAAAAATGATTAGGTTGCACTATCCCAGCCCCACCCACCTCTTGATGTTGGAGGTGGGTGAAGCCTAGGCCTGCTTTGTTCTCAAGGTATCTGCTCCCAGTGTACTCACTAGGAAGGGCAAAGCCTCTTGAGTCCAGGCAGGCCAAGGCCTAGCTTACCGCATGGTCATAGTGGCTGAACCTAGGGTCCCATTCTGGCTCAGGTCCTCCCATGAACAGCAAGTGTATGTGAGAATAGAGAAAATACATAGATTTCTACTAAATGCCAGTTGATTACATTTAGGAGATGGATACAGAAACTGAATCTCAAAGTCATTTTTTTAATTTATCTTTTTAGACACAGAGAAGTTTGTTTTTTTTTTTTTTTTTTGCAAAGTGATCATGTGAGCAGGGGAAGAGGAAGGAAGAGAAGGAAAGCACGTCTCGAGAGAAAACTAGGTGGTGGTGTGCTTCTTGAAATTGGAGACACACAGTTAGTAACTTGAATGTTGTCCCAACCCTTGTTTACTTGAGCAGGATGTATAACTGGAAAAAAGGACCCACTCCTCTGTTTTCTCCCAATTCCTGTGAATCCCATTCTTCCATCCTATTCTACACTCCTATGATTCTATACTAAATTAGAGAAAACAATCACAGAGTTTTGCTGGTAACATTTGGTTCGGTGCACAATATGGGACTAGAAAAAGACTTCCTGCTCTTATACAACAGCTATGTGGCTGGATTGAGCAAATAGAAGACTCCACAAGGTTTTTACTGAACCTGTGGAAATGACCCTTGACACCTCATGCTTCTGCACAAACATGAACACACCCACCAAACTATGCACCCACCTAATCCACAGCCACTGCCTACCTCCAACTAAACCTCCAGACTGATTGTGCTTTTAGGACATAGGGGGTTGAGATAGGAAGTACAACAGTTTAGGACTTTAGAGGCTCTAATCACCAACTACCTATTTTCACTTTTGCTATCACGTTAATTTTCAGATTAGAAGCAAGTCTCTTGATCCTTCTATTTTGAAATCTGGTGGATTGAGAGTCCCCAAAAGTGGCCAATTTTCTGCATGACTTGATACTAAGTGGATCCTGAATCCCAACTACCTGACATGGGACCAAAGTTCTGGCCTCCTTTTTCATGCTTCACATTGGTTCTTCCTCACTGGGGGAGGGATGAGAGTTCAGGCACCAAAAAATATTCCTTTTGGTTTGAGTTTTTATGCACCATCTCCGGGAGGCATTCACATGATTCACCCCAAGGGCAAAGAGAAAGAAACTTATTCCCAATGGGCAATAATGTCTACCACCTCACCAAGAAAAAAGGGTGAGACTTGTGGCTTCCTTCTCCCAATGTTCTGGACTAGACAGCAGGTTCAGGGTCACCAGCTTGGAAGCCGCACCCCCACTCCATCCAGGCTTTCCCTTCTGCCCACCTGTGACTCTCACCTATCCTCACCTGGAACTGAGAGGGGGTGGGATTGCATTTTTTTTGTAACCACTCCCCTCACAAAAGCTCCATGATAGGGAGAATCTCGCTCTCTTGGTCACATGTTTCTGAGGAATCTAGATGTTTTCTGCTTTTGTGATTATGATTAATTGGTTGGATGGGGGCTGTATGAACTCCTGGCCTGACAGTCTATGTGTCACCCACCTGGTAGGACACCAGGCACGTCACATAGTAGAACACTCCTCCTGAAGGAGGTCCCTGGTGTTTGATAAAAGTCATTACCCTATAGCCCATCAGTTTGCATTTTTTGAAAGTTGACTGCTTCCAACCTAATACAAACCTACCAACTTGCTCATTTTGAAAGTTAACAGCTAAAACTGACCAATCATGACTGTACAATTATATGGAATTTTCATGGCATGAGTTGGGGCAGACCAGGCTGAATCACTACACTTCATCCAATGGCAAATACAAACACCAGAACAGAGTGTGGTTTGAGCCAGAAGTGGTCGCAGCAAAAATCAGTACACATTATGGAATGCCAAGGTGAGGTGACGTATACCAGATGTGAACACAGCACCCAACCAGATGAGAACCAGGAAGTAAGGGGGCAGAGCCGGCAGGGGGAGTTTGGGGGGTAGAGGTTCCCTTGCTGGACAGCTACTCCCACTGTAGAACATGAGCTGGGATAGGGCAGATCAGACAAGGCAGGGCTACAACACCTGTGGGCCTCATGTAGACTAGATCAGGGAAAAGCCAGGCTGAGCTGATTGTTCCTACTGCTGCAAACTACAATCACAGTGGGTGAGGGTTGTTTGGGCTTTGCTACAGCATTAACTGGCAGAAGCTGGCACTGGGGGCTAATTCTGTCAAGTCAAATCACAGAACCACCTGAGATTGCATATTCCGGAAGTGGGAGTTGAAATAGTGGGATCTTACTTCTGGGTCACTACTCCCACAGGAAGGCACAAAATCCAGGAGAGGGGCTTGGGTGGTTAGACAGAAAGGCACTCAACAACATCCATGAGCACTGGATAGTTGAGCTAGCTAGATGGAACTAGGCTTTATACCCACTGATACGTATGAGAGCACAATGGGATGTGGGACAGATTGGACTAGTCTGCTACACATACTGGAAAACCAGGGTAGGAGGCGGGTCTGGTGGGGGTTACTGTGGGTCACTCTGACTAAGCTGCAGCTTCCATTGGTTTGTGTGAGGGCTGAGTATGAAGTGGGCATGATTCAGGCTGGACAGCAACACCCATTGGTTCCAGTGGAAGACAGGGATGGAAACAGAACCAACTCAGCAAGCGCAAACACCAGCTGATTGGGGTTGATGGACTGTGTCAGGCCATGTACTTGCTAGTTCACACAAGAATCTGGTCTGGGAACACCTCAGGCAAAGTTTTTTGGGGATCTCCCCGATCGAACTACCAGACTCAGTACCATGAAAAGACAGAGGACAGAGCAAGTCAATCAACTACCTCAGCTATATGTTGGCAGTGAAAAACTGGGCAAAGGGAGACTCTATGAAGGACTATGTCAGTCAGTGGATTCTTCAACGACCTCAACATGCTTGGAGTGACGAGACTGGCAGCAATTCACAACTGGTGAACTATCAAAACCACTTGAGCAAGATACTCAGAGCATGCTCCACATTAGGGACCTGGGATGGGTGGGAGACTGGGTGGGGCTCCTGCCTTAAAATCCCCCTTTACATCAGATATATGATGCAAACAATATGGAAATAATAGTCTTACCCATTTTCCTGTAACCCTTGAACTTCTTTACCCTAATTAACTATGTAAAGATTATTAAAAATATACTAAAAAATGGAAAAAGGAAAAAATGTGTGTTTATATTTACTGGAAATTTAGATATACAGAGAGGATGTGAGACACATAGGAAGATCTTCCATGTGCTGATTCACTTCCCAAAAATTCATAACTCTCAGATCTGAGCAGCTTTAAAGCCAAGAACCAGGAGCTTCTTCTAGGTTTCACACGCAGGTGTATAGTCACAAGCATGTGGGTGGTTCACAACAGTTTTCCCAGGCCAAAGGCTGCTGAAGTCCATGCAGTGGGTGTGGAAGACATGAAGTTGTGAAGAGAACTTTTCCATTGCAGGCAAGGCCACAAGGAATTACACGCAGCATGGCAAGGCCCAGGCAGATGTCTCTACAACCACCTGAAAAGCAGTTCCACCTCCCTTTGCATAGACACTGGACAACCCCACAGAGATTTCTGTTATCTATTTAGGCATTGTCTGCCACTGTGGAGTTGCTTTTTATGATCAATGTGAGCTTAGAAGATGATGTTGGTGATTACATCTTAGCAAAAGGGCCTTTTACTATTCCTGCTCTCTCAGGTGCCCCACTCATCATATGAAAATCAAGAGTGTTAAGTCCCTACATGTAGCAGGAACCTATGCTTAGGGTTGTCCTCCCACATTGACCAAATGCTAATCAAGGATGTTAAGTCCCAAGGTGTAGTGGAAATCTATTCTTTCCCTCTTTGACTAATCTTTAGGTCCCTCCTTCTGTGATATGCTTCCTCCCTTAACTGACTCAAGAGTAAGTTGTAGAATCAGGATTGTAATAGGAATGTGTTACTGATAGACATGTACCATCTCTTGAGAACTTCCTGACCACAGGATTAGGACAGCTTGTATCCTGCCTCAAGGGGAAACAATTGGCAGGACTATCCTTAGGAATGCTTCCCCCTTGACCAGGTATGAAAAGTGGGTGCCAGGGTTTGTGAAGACTTCTGTATAAAATAAAGAGGACAGCTTTCTCACACAGTCCATTATGATCCTGAAACTGTAGTGGTCCATTGCTTTTCTATGCCTCCTCCAAGCACCCTTCTTAAGTTGTGAACTTCACTTGAGCTGGACTCTGGCAAAGGGAGGAGAGCTGGATGTTCAGTGGGGCTTCCAGGGCACAAAGCAGTCTTCATATAGGATCCCAGAGCATGCAAAGCGAAGGACAGCCACTAGGATACCATGCCATGCCCTCGGGTTTGATCTTTACAAATGACTTATGTGGGCCTTTGGGTGACCCCCTCTACACTTCATACATGAGTTCAGAAAAAGCCAGTTTCTTCAAGTTTGTCACTCATGTGGCTTCCTACCTCTGAGAGCTGAACAGCCATAGAATGGCAGGTGTTTGAAGCAGGGTAATAGCAGCTATTTCCTTGCTGGTTGAAAGACAACCAATGGGAAGTGTCCTAGCCACAGGTTCCTGTCCAGACAAGGAATGTTCAGGGGACACTTAAAAATCTAAGATCCGTCTGGAAAATTTTGCTGTCTCCATTGAAGAGAAACACCATCTTCTGGCTCTCTCCCAAGAAATGCTATTTGATTCCCTCTGCTTTCTATATCCACCAGGTCACTGTTCAAATAAAACTTTTGTCTGCAAATGAGAAAAAAAAGGAGAAAAAATGAAATTCTATTTCTCAAGTCTCATTTTTGCAAAATTTCACTTTCATAGTGTGTTTCAATTATGGCCAGAGCTAAGGCTAGGCATCTTTGAGGGAAGGCAGCTCTGTTTTCAGTGATTGTGTAATTTTTTTGATTAAAACTTGCCTGAAGATTATTTCTTGACCTTTCTGATTAGCTCCAAGCAGCTCATTCTTTCCATGGGGATCTGAAATGAGGAAAAGAGTAACCATATCTATGAATCACATCTAAATGTTTCTTTTCAAATGCTAAAGTGGAGCCAATCAGATTTGTTGCCATTCTAGATAGAGCAGATTTGAATATTAGTGAAATGTGGACATTTATGAGCATTATTAATAGGCATTACTTCTCATCTATTAATACCTTAACATAATACCCATTCTTCTAAATAAAAATTTCAGTTATGTGATATTGTGTATTTCCCTTAAAGTGGGATATGACAGAAAATATGGTATAAAAATTCAAAATGAGGCGTGGGGTATCTTATATCCCATATTAGCACTAGTTTGTTTTTTCCTGGCCACTCTGCCTCAAAAACAACTTCCTGAAAATGTATCTTGGGAGGTCGTAGATGTGATTCAAGTGTTTGGTATCATGAAAAGACCCATATATATGTCCTGATTTATGGTGACAAGCTGGCAAATTGCTAGAATAATCCTATGCATGGAAACTATAGAATGCCTGTGTCTCACCAGCTGTCCTTCTGGAAGAAACTCAAACTAAAACTCAAATAAAATTCCAGTCAACATTTCCTGAGCTATGTATCAATTGCCCTGTCCATTATGTGCTGACCTACCTGGAAGTCTCTGTTTCACAGATTCCCCCACTGTCCATGGTGCTGATTCTTGCTCCAACTTGAAGATCACATCAGGCTTTGTCATGGAGTACCCTGTGAATGGAGAATGATGCAGATTTTACAAAACCACCACTAGTCCTATCAACTACTACACTTTATAAACTCTTCTTTCATTAGCAAACTATACAGAAGTGTTCTGCTTAGGCATGACAGAACTTCACTCACCCAAGGACAGCAGATTGTTATAGGTCTCAAGCATCACCTCTCTGTACAGAGTCTGCTGAGTATTGTCCATTGTCTTCCATTCTTCCTGGGTAAAGTCCACAGCCACATCTTCAAAAGACACCAACACCTGTAACAGAACATGTCTTCTCAGCTCTGGATCATTAAATAAAAACACTGACAGTGCATTTTTTGTGTATTTAATTTGCAACTTCTATGGACACAGTTCAATTTACAATTTATACAGCATCATAGAGTAACAGTTAAATGAAAATATCTTGTGCTATATTACTTCTGCAATTCCAATACTATAACAAAATAATCCTTATTCTATTAAAGGTTGTTTTCTCTAAAGATTCTGTCATTAGATTCATTCTAATGAACTGTTGAAGGCATTGCTAGAATAGCTCTCCAAGTGGAAGATATCGCTGTCTGTTATTGCCACTGTTTTTCTTTCTTTTAAATTTATTTATTAATTACATTGTATTATGTGACACAATTTTATAGGTATTGAGATTCTCCCCACCCCTCCCCAAACCTTCCCCCCATGGTGGACTCCTCTACCCTGCTGCGTAACCACAGCTCAAGTTCAGTTGAGATTTTCTCGTTGTAAGCATATAACAAAGATAGAGTCCAGCATCTTATTGTTCAAGTTCAACGGCTTCTTAGGGAGACCTTCTCTGGCCCGAAGGCAGAGCCAGCAGAGTATCCTCCCAATCAATTAAAAGCTCCAACATACCATCAGCAACAATTTCTAACGTTATGGAATTAATTGACAAAGTATTGAGTAACCAATGTGCTAAAAATAAATGCAAGTACTTAACCACATCCTGTGACTTCCCCATTAACACTTCAATTTTAGTTTATATACAATGGGTTCTATATTTTTTAGATAGCTATAGATTACATCCAGCTGTCTTGTGTCTATTCTCATTACAATATCCAGCCTTTTACAGCATTGAAGCATATTATTGCTCAACCTGGCTTTTTTTTTTCTGGGTAGTCTGGACTGGCTTCTAACTCCAACAAGACATATGTCAACAGTTTAGGTGCAGAACAGTTTTAGGAGGGATGTGCAGAGAAATCCTCAATACCCTAGTGAGGAGCAACTAATATTTCATGTCTTCAGCTCACCTTCTATGGTGATGGAAGATTTCTCCGCTCCTCCACCCCCTTACAGAATAATATAAGGTATTAAAAGTATATCAGGTTTTACAATTCTTATCTTTTTAATTTTATTTAAACTTTTTAATTTTATTTAATCTTTTTAAAAAGATTCATTTTTATTGCTAAGTCAGACATAAAGAAACAAAGAGCAACAGAGAGGAAGTTATTCCATCTGATGATTCACTGCCCAAGGGGCCTCAACCTCTTGTGCTGTGCCAATCTGAAGACAGGAGCCAGGAGCTCTTAAGGGTCACCCATGCAGGTGCAAGGTTCCAAGGCTATGCGTCATCCTCGACTGCTTTCCAGGCCACAGGCAGAGAGCTGGATGGGGAGCAAGGATGCTGGGATAAGAACCAGTGTCCATATGGGATCCTGGCACATTCAGGACAAGTTTAACTTCTAGGCTACCACGCTTGGCCCAGAAATCTTATTTCTAAACACTTAAGAAAGTTTATACTATTTTCATGTGCTGATTTAATCTATAAATCCATCAACATTGTATAAATATTCTCATTTTTTACTTCCTCACCAATATTTGTTACCCTTTCTTCCAAATAATAATAACCATTCTGACAGGGTTGCAATACCTTGGTGTGATGTTGATTAACATTTCCCAAAAGGTTATGTTTTGAGAACTATCTACTGAGGTCCTTTGATCATTTCTTTACCCAACAGAGGATGCTTTTGTTGTTAAGGTAACATGGAGCTTGAAAGATAAAAGTTACCAATTTGAACAGCACATGGAACTTCCTGTGTCCTGTTATTTGACAAACTATTAAAAGTGAAATAGAGGTCCCAGTGTGGTGGCCTAGCAGCTGAAGTCTTTGCCTTGATAGCACCAGGATCCCATATGGGCATCAGTTCTAATCAACACAGCTCCAATTCCCTTCCAGCTCCCTGCTTGTGCCCTGAGAAAGCAGTCGAGGATGGCCCAAAGCTTGGGAAACCAGCACCCTTGTGGGAGACATGGAGGAATCTGCTGGTTCCTAGCTCTGGATCGGTGCAGCTCAGTTTGGAAAATGACTCATTGGATGGAAGATCATCCTGACTGTTTCTTCTCCTCTCTGTATATCTGACTCTGCAATAAAAATAAGTCTTAAAAAAAAGTGATAGGGAAACCCTAATAATCCTTAAAGCTCATAATACAAGTACACCCTCTCTATAAAAAAAAAAACACCTAATATTACTTAATGAAACATGACTTCTACTTAGATTTGGGATTTTTTGTTTCCCTGTTTTTGAAAGATTTATTTATTTGAAAACCAGATATAGAGAACTCGGAAAAGGGGCCTGGCACAATAACCTAAGGGTGAAAGCCCTCACCTTACATGCACTGGGATGCCATAGAGATGCCAGTGTGTGTTCTGGCTAATCTGCTTCCTAGCCAGCTCCCCGCCTGTGGTGTGGGAATGTGGTAAAGAAAAGCCTTGGGACCATGAACGTGTGTGGTGGGTCCCGAAGAATTTCCAGGCTTCTCATTGGCCCAGCTCCTTCCATTACAACTCATTCAGAGTGAGAGTAGATGGAGAATCTTTGTACCCCCTTCTTTCTGTATATTTGCCTTTCAAAAAATATATACATATATGTTAATTTTCTGTTCATTGTGTGTGATATTTAAATATGTGATCAGGGTGGGAAGGTTCAAGGGTTAGGGAAAAGTTGATGTGATCATTGTTTCCAAGTATTCTATTTCTTCTTCCTATGGAACTGATTCATATCCTTGTTGTTCATTTCCCATCTAGCTCCCTGCCTGTGGCATTGAGAGGCAGTACAAGGACGCCCAAAGCCATGGGGGCTGGGTTTAAGAATTTTTACACCAAGAGTAAACATAGTTGCGACACTGAAAACATTATTAGGGTAGAGTTACAGTACAATCTTTGTTTAATTTCTGCATCAGGCATAAATTAAATAAGCATGTATTACAGTATAAGTATGACTGTCACCTCAAATGCTACTTGGTGGGCATGACTAACAGCCTGCCTGCCTATGACCTGAGGCATGGCTTAGAGCCGTGTTTGCAGTACTTGACCTGTGACTTGATTGGAGGTTCCAAATAGACACGCCTTCTAGTCAATTACAGTGTCATTGCTGTGTGGGAGGTCTGTCTGGGACTGCCCTTCTGCCATCCTCTTTCCTAGTGCATTTGAGCAGTGCTCATTTTACAATAAATGGACATGCTCCCTCAGACTATCCCCAGTGGTTCCTGCAGCCCAAGAACACTGACATCTCATCCCCTTGGTGGTTTTCGGCATGTTGGCTGGAAAATCCCCGATACTTAAAGGCAATAAAAATAAATACCAAAATGGACAAAGAACTAAATATATTTCTACAAAGATACTCAAAAGGCTAATTATTAGCACAAAAAGGTTTTCAGCATGATTGATCATTAAGTGAATGAAAATGGCAATCACAATCATATGCAATTTATATCCATTGCAATCTCCATCATTAAAACAATCCAGGCGGGCCCAGCACGATGGCCTAGTGGCTAAAGTCCTCACCTTGATTGCCCCGGGATCCCATATGGGCACCGGTTCTAATCCTGGCAGCTCCAGTTCCCATCCAGCTCCCTGCCTGTGGCCTGAGAAAGCAGTCGAGAACGGCCCAATGCATTGGGACCCTGCACCCATGTGGGAGACCCAGAGCAGTTTCCAGGTTCCCAGCTTCAGACTGACATGCACCGCCCATTGAAACTCACTTGAGGAGTGAATCATCATGTGGAAGATCTTCCTCTCTGTCTCTCCTCCTCTCTGTATATCTGACTTTGGAATAAAATAAATAAATCTTTAAAAAACAAACAAACAAAAAAACCAATCCAGGCAAGGATGGCTCAAGCTGCCTTCAAGCAGCCAGGCCCTGTTCTGTCCTTCTACCAACCAGACAAAAGCGGCCAGTGGGATAGGGTTCTGTTTGCGCACATGCAAGGCCAGGATGGATCAAGCTGCCTTTTAGCAATCAGACCATGCTGTGCCCCTCACCTCAGTCAAAGTTGGCCAGTGTGGTCCAGGATCCAGTTTGGCACTTAGCCCAGGCCAGAATGGCTCAAGCTGCCATAAAGTAGCCAGGCTGGGCTATGCCCTTCCCACCACCAGGCAAGAGGTGACACTGGGTACAAGCTCACGTTTATGCTCTCAGCCAAGGCCAGGATGTCTACAGCTGCATTCAAGCAGCTAGACTGGGATGTTGGATTCCCAGGAGCAGGAATTGTGGATTGCTCAGGAGAAGGGGAATGGGGGATGTGTGGGAGGCAGGACCACTGAAGGACTATATTGCAGCTAAGGAATGACTTCTGAAGGACTTCTACTGACAAAAGCCACTTTACCTGCAGGTAAATGAGGGGGCTAACACCTAGTGGTTTGGAAAGTATAACTGAGGAAATTTCTGGGTAAGACGAGTACACATGCCCACATGGGAGACCTGAACTGGGATGGTTAGCATGGGGGCCTGTCTGGCAGGGAAAGATTACACTACTGCCAATGAGTCTCATAGAAGGGGCAGATAACGTTACACTGGGCCATGATATCAACAGGCATGCACAAGAACTAGGTCTGGGGTTAGATCCTGTGGGGTCTATGAGGGCTCAACCAGTGAAACTGCAAATTCTGAAGGCTGGCACAAGAGCTGAGAGTTGTAAAGAGCTGAGCTGCACAGGACCATGGAACCCTCTGTCACTCATGAATACTGGGATTGGGAACAGGACACATTGGTCCAGATTGCAGCAAAGAGCAGTCTGCTGCTCAAAACAACAAGCAAAGGAACCATGGCAGGGGCAGATCTAGTAGGCATTATAGGGTGTCACTTTGATTAGGATGCAGTTCCCAACTGGTGTACATGAGAGCTGAATGTGGGATGGGCACGGTTGGGCTCCACCACAGCATCCACTGACTTGCATAAGAGATGGGACTGGAGACAAACTTATCCAGCAAGTGCAACCACCAGTGTGTGTATAGGCTGGTGTGGGTGATAGACTGAGCTGACCCCATACTGGCAAGTAAACACACAAGTCTAATATTACCTCAGATATTTTCTTCAGGGATACTGACCACTGATCCAATGGACACAGAACTCCAAAAATTTAGACAAATGTGGAAACTGTGCATTAACTTTGGAGTTTATGTATCAGAACTGGGCCTCCTCATTTGCTGAATGAACATGCTCAGATGCACATAGAGGATATGGCAGTCTGTTGGAGCATGCACATGAAGGAGGGTAGAAAAGATTGGACAACTACCCCAGGCTAGCATTGACACTAAAGATCTGGCTGAATGGAAACTAGTTGGGATGTCAACCAATGGACTGTGGAAGGATTTCTTATGGAAACCACTTGAACAGAACCCTCAGAGCATGCTCCATGTCAGGGAACCTGGAAAATAAGATGGCCATTCCACAACCCAAGGTTCTATTGTAGGGATTCTGGGAATCGCTTTTCTCCTCTCCACCATCTCCCAGACACAAAAAGAAGAGAATTTGGAAACAATGGTCTCATCCACCTTCCCCTAACTCTCGATCCTTCCTAGCTTAATCAGTATCCACATGTGCATGCATGCTCCCTTCTCAAATGTGTAAACATCATCAAAATAAAATTTAAAAAAAGAACCATAAGAAATTAATTACTGCAACTCAAGACACACATTCTGGAGCATATTTTTATGGCAACCAAAGCACACTCTTAATTGTAACTATACTTCCTATTGCCAATGAGAAAGAACCAACCACCATCAGAGAAATATAGAATTCAAAAGTTTTCACTTTACATGGTCAACACCTGAACAATAACAAATAAAATGTCAAATAGCATCCTATGCACTGATCTCCAACTCTCAGAAAAATAAGAAGCCAAGTCTAGGAGTAGAAACAGGAAATTCAAAATACAGATTAATGAAGAAATGAATAAAAACTGTATTCAGCAATACTGAAAATAAAGTAAACATTCACTGTTCTTAAAGGGAAAACAAAATCAATGAACCTTTTACTAGATTAATCAAAAAGTAGGCTCAAGTATATAACATCAAAAAGAAGAGGGACATATTACAATTGGTATCACTGTAGAGGAGTGGATCAGGGCTGTCTGGACAAAGTGGGTTCTGTCACTACTTGTGAGATGAAAGACCTGCTGCATTTCTTTCATTTTTTTTAATAAACATTACTTTTATTGGAAAGCATGATATAAAAAAAAAAGCAGGCGAGACAGAGAGGATGATCTTCCATCTGCTGATTCACTCCCCAAGTGGCCACAAAGGCTGGGGCTGAGCAGATTTGAAGCCAGGAACCCAGAACTTCTTCCAGGTCTCCCACACGTGCAAGGCCCCATGTGTTTGGGCCATCCTCCACTGCTTTCCCATGCCACAATAGGGAGCTGGATGGGAAGTGGGGTTTCAGGAATTAGAACCAGCACCGATACAGAATCACAACATGTGCAAAGCATGGACTTTACCCACTAGGTTATCATTCAGGCCAGCTGCTTTATTTCTGATCCAGCTCCCTTCTAGTGCCCATGTGAATGCAGAGGATGTCCCAAGTGCTGGATTCCCTGTAGTGATCTGGGAGAACTGGGAAGAAGCTTCAATCTGGTCCTGCTTTAACCACTATGGTCACTTGGAAAGGAATAAAACAGAAGGAAGATCTCTGCAACTCTCCCTCTTTCTCTATAGTTCTACCATACATATCAATAAAATAATTTTTTAAAGATTTTTTATTGCAAAGTCAGATATGCAGAGAGAAGAGACAGTAAGGAAGATCTTCTATCTGATGAATCATTCCCAAAGTGACAGCAATGGCCAGACCTGCATCGATCCAGAGCCAGGAACCAGGAAATTCGTCTAGGTTTCCCACACGGGTGTAGGTTTCCCAAGCTTTGGGCCATCCTCAATTGCGTTCTCAGGCCACAAGAAGGGAGATGGTTTGAATGAGGGGTTGACAAGATTAGAACGAGTGCCCATATGGGATCTGAGCATGTTCAAGGTGAGGACTTTAGCTGCTAGGCCACTGCACCAGGTCTGATAAAATAAGTCTTTACTATAATAAAACAAAACAAATAAACAAAAAAAAAAAAAACAGGAAAAAAAACAGGATATGCAATAGATCACTAGGGACAGTCAACAGCAGTTATAAACAAATAAATCATAAAAAATGCTTAATTTCTGGATACTTAACATTAGCCTACAAACTGAATTACAAAGACATCAAAAAACTTGACAAAACCAACAGGCTTTTGGCAGTGAATCAGGAATAAATCTCTCCAAAGCAACGGTCAACACTAGGTGTCTTCACTGCTAGATTCTACCAAATTAACACCAAATTTTCTAGAATTACATTAAAAAACTAAAACGAAGAAAACCATTCCAAAATTAGGCTGAGCCTAACAATACTTGCATTCCTAAACTAGACTGAATTAGCAGCAGAAAGATCTTCAACAGTGACTGTTTAAAATCAGATTAAAAATAAAAGATGGAATTGTTCAGTAAAAATGCAATCTCCATTGCTGTACAATTAGTTCTATATATATTTACTTAATGTTTCTTCTGAAATGATTGCTCATAGTCCAGAAATCCAGCTTAACATCATTAAAGTCATAGACCAATACACCTGATAAAATAGATGTAAAATTCTTATCATCGGGTCCAGGGCACTGGCCTTGTGGCTTAAAGTCCTCATCTTGCATGTGTTGGGATGCCATATGGTCACCGGTTCTAACCCCAGCAGCCCACGCTTCCCCACTTGGGAAGTAAACCATCAGACCTAAGATTTTCTTCTACGTCTCTCCTCTCTATATATCTGATTTTGCAATAAATAAAATGTTTAATAAAAATATTCCTATAACACATGTAAAAATGAAACATCACAACAATAAGTTCACATGTACTATCCAAGGTGCACCTAACTAGAGAATGTAGAAAATGGGCCAATAAATGAAAATCAACAAACCAAATATTTCACATAAACACGATGAAGGATAAGCATCATTGAAATCACCTTATAGAAAGCACTCAATGAACTTCTACATTTATTTTGTAATAACATATATGTAACTTGAGGAAATCTACAAATACATAAATATATCCAAATATACCTCAGTTGAGGTACACAGAAATAGGCCTCAATAAAATAATATCTACAGATAACAAACCTATAGCCATCACACAACTGAATGCCAAAAAACCAAAAGCATTTCCTCTAAAATACATAACCAAATTAGAATGACTATTTTTTAGGTTATGTAAGTTAATATTCACCCAAATAAAGTGGACAAGGTAAGGAAGTAAAAGTCACAGAAATAAAAATATACTAAATTAGCATACTAAAAAATATACTAAATTAGTTGTGATTCTAGATTTCATTGGTTTCCCTGATGTTATTAATAGTGAAACCTAATGAACCCAGCAGCGTGGCCTAGTGGCTAAGGTCCTAAAATAGGGTGTACAGTAGGACAGGCCACAACATTCATAAGCTCACACAAGGCCAAGATGGAGGGGCAGGCTATGCCAGGCAAGGGCCTAGCACCCACTGACATGAGTGAGATCCGGGTCTGAGCGTAGGCAGAGTGGGAGAACTTGGGAAACTCTCCTGCTGGGTCATAGCTCCTGCTGGTGAGCACATGATCCAGGCCTGGGGGTTGAGCAAGGTGGGCAAGTTAGCTCCACCTGTTGGCAAGTGTGTGGGTTGGTTGTGCAAGTGGGCAGACCAGGCAGGGCCAAAAGACTTTACCTCACCAGCAAGTGAAGAAACCGGACTGGAGCACAGGTCATTCCAGGCTAGGGTGTCTCATCTACCAGTTTTCATAGGCCAAGGATAAGTGTAGACTGAGCAGGTCTAAGTTACAGTAACCACCAGTAAGAGTTGGGAGTGGGGCAGGCTGGGTCCGGCCAGGCTCCAGCATTTGAAAGCAAAGGCCAGGACAGGTGAGGGACTATGCCAAGCTGGGTCAGAGAAACCACTGGAAAAAGCAAGATTTATGGCTGAGAACAGGCCTGGCTGGGGAGATAAGGGTATACCCTGACTAGGTTGTGGTTCCTACTGGTAAATGTGAGGGCCTGAGTAGGGGCTGTTATCTGGTCTGGACATGGCTGCAGTCCCTTTTGGCACAAGTGTGGACTAGGTCTGGTGTGTGCCACACTGAGCTAGACTCCAGCACACCCTAGTGCTTGTGAGAACAAGGCTTAATGTAGGATGGACTAGGCTACATCTCTCCCTGTTGAGCTATATGAGCTGTGTCTGGATGTGGACCTTCCTGGGCTGGGCTGTAATATCCAACAGAAAAAAACAGAATGGGTTGAGGTCCAATCAGGAAAGGCCACTGTTCCTGCTAAAAAAGGATATGGACGAAGTAGTGCTGCACCATGGACCCACTGATCTGGCATTGGGATAAGTTCTCATGGAGGAGCTTGTGCAATTCCTCTGTTGGAACACAGTCCCTGCAGGTGAGAGCAAGAGCCACAACAGGAAACAGCCTAGACCAGGCCAGGTTATGGTACCCAAGGGCATACCTTTGGCTCAGGTCTGTGCCAAACCAGGCTGGGCCAGTTCATATCACCCACTGGCAAATCTGAGAGCCAGAAATAGTATGTGAATCATGCTGAATTGGGCTGAAACACCACAAAATTCACATTCGAGATGAGACTGGCAGCTGGTTGGACTGGCTGGTTGACCTGGGGGCAAGCTGAGCCGGGACACACTGTAGCACTCAATGGCAAATGCCAAGGTGAGCTATACTATGCCAGACTGGGCCACAGCACATAATCATCACAAATGAGACTCATGCGAAAGCAGACAAACCCAGTAGAGGGCTGCAAGTAGCTTCCCCACTGTGCCACTAGTCCCAATGGCACATGTGAGAGCTGGTATTTGGGCAGACCAGTCCAGGCAGGGCTATAACATCTGTTGGCTTGCATGTTTATGAAACAGGGAAAATCCAAGGTGGGCAGACTGTACCTACTGATACGTGCATAAGCCAGAGTGGGTGAGGGTTGGGTTGGATGGGCTTTGCCACAGCATCACCTAGCAGATAATGGCTCCAGCAGAGAGGGTGGGGCAAATTCTTCTAAGCTAAACTGCAGAAACTCCTGGAGAGTGCAAGATCCTGGATGGGAGATAGCCCATGAGGGAAATAGTGAGCACCTCTCTAATAGACTGCAATACTCATTGGTATGTATAGAAGAGAGGGCTGGAGACAGATGTGATCCAGAAATATCAACCACCAACATGTGCTTAAGCTGATTGGGGTGATGGAATGTGCTGGACCCTCTATTGGCATGCACACACATTCACACATGTCTGGGATCACATCAGATCAAGTTTCTTTGGAAACCCTCCCCCAACTGAATCACTGGATTCAGAACTCCAACCACGGAGAGAACTGCAGGTTCCAAGGACTGACAATGGAGGGTATTTGTTAGAACTAGGCCTTCTCAGTGGCTACGATGCAGCAGTGAACAGCATACTGAGGTGTACACAGAGGATATGACAATACATTGGAGCATGCAGAGGACACTTGTTACCATAACAGAGCACGAAAAACAGAAAAAGCCAATCAACTACCCCAGACAAGTGCTGGAGGTGAATACATGGACAAACAGAGACTCTAAGATGGACTGTATCAAGCAGTGGATTCTGGACAGATTTCATTGTGCTTGAATGGCGAGATCGGCAGTAATTCAGAACTGTTGAACTATCAAAACTTCAGAGCATGCCCCACATCAGGGATCATGGAATGGTTGGGAGGCTGGGTGTGGCTTCTCCCTTTATCTCCTCCCTTCCCCCAGATACAGGAAGAAAAAGAGAATGTGGAAATGGTGGTCTCACCTAACTTCTGGTAGCCTTGACCAACCACTCTATACAACAATGTAAAAAATCACCAAAAATAAAAGTAATTTTGAAAAGAAGAAATTAAACAGTCCCGATTGACAGAGAATAAACTACAGTGGTTTTTTTTTAATTCCTCAAAAAAAAAAACAAAAAAAAAAACAAGACAATTTACTTACTTAAAAGTGAGAATTACAAAGCAGCAGTCAAAGCCAGCCAGACAGAAAGATCTTCCCGCCACAAGTTTACTCCCCATGTGGCCACAAGGGGCAGCAAAGTCCAGGCCAAAACCAGGAGCCTGAACTCCATTCTGATGCTCCACAGGGGTGCAGGCATAAAAGGAACTGGGACATTTTCTGCTATCTCCCAAGCACATTAGCAGGGAAGTAGATCAGAAAGTGAACATCCGGGACTTAACTGGTCCTTATATGGAATGCTGGCATTGCATGCAGCAGTGTAACTTGTTATCCCAGAACATGCCACAAGGATGGCTTAAGTAAATCTGGTAATCAAATGTCAGGTTGCTTTTCCCACTGAACCTTCTACTCATCCCATACCTGATATCCAATAATGCTATCTGGCATTTTGTATAATGTAAATACCACTGCTGGAAAACTAACCTTGAACCTAGATGGAAAGATATTTACACTGCTTTTACAATGTCACTATTCATTTGACAGGATGATTGACAGAAAAACAGATGTTTTGTGCAATTTTTTTTCTGAATGCATTTACTAGCTGTGTCTGTGTCAGACTGACTCCAGGTCTCCCTCTTGCATCTCACATGTGGGTGGGACATATGCAAGTACTTTTACCACCACCACATGCTTCTCAGATGCATTAGTAGGAGGCTGGATTGAAAGGGTGGAGTAGCCAGGACTAGAATCAGGTGCACTGTAATTACATGCATTCACCCCATCATACTGACACACCCTTACACTGTTTTATTCATTTTAATACCACTGTCCACTTATTGTGAATATATCTCAGACAGGGCAAATTGCAGCAGCCTAGTGGCTAAAGTTCTCACCTTGAACATGTCAGGATTCCATTTGGGCACCAGTTCTGATCCCAGCAGATCCACTTCCCATCCAGTTCCCTGCTTGTGGCCTGGGAAAGCAGTCGAGGACGGCCCAAAGCCTTGGGACCCTGCACCTATGTAGGAGACCCAGAAGAGTATTTGGGCTCCTTGCTTCATTTTGGCAAGCACAGGACATTTCACTCGCTTAGGGAGTAAATCATTGGACAGAAGATCTTCCTCTCTGTCTCTCTTACTCTCTGTATATCTGACTTTGCAATAAAAATAAATCTTTTTAAAAAATAAATAAGTCTTTAAATATATATATATATATATATATATATATATATATATATATATATATATATATATATATAAAACAGAAAACCTAGGGAGGAAGTTTCAATCAGCTTTGACAGTTCCATTGTTTAGTTATCAAAATTTTACCTTCTTTCTCTCAATTTTTTTTTCATTTTTGCTTAAAAACTATCATCATGATCCTCAAATACAATGTAAGGCAAGCTGAGAAGTAAACAAACAACTTACTGAAGGTGTGTTCATGTTCTCCAGCCTGGGAAGCATGTAGCAGGCTGCAGGGCTACACCTGCAAGAGAAGGTGGAAACAGGGAGTTATGCATTGGTCTTGATTGTTCGTAGCCTCTTCAGTGGTTCCTGCTGTGCTAAGCAATGTCAACTTGGAGGCAGACACAGTGGCTGGAAAATAAAAGCCGTCAGCTTCCCTGGACAAGAATAGTGCCTTACAAGGGACCAGGAGGCATCCTGGAAATAGTATCAATAATTCCAATAATTGGCAGTGATTAAAGTCAAGTAATCATTAGGTCAATGCAAAGAATTACTATTTATTTAAAACTAATGTTACTGGGACTAGCACTGCAGCCTAGTGACTAAATTCCTCACCTTGCTATTATGCCTGGAACACAGTGGGTGGGTTCCAAGAACCCTCTGGGAAACCTACATAGATTCCTGTTCCTGGACCAAGCATGGCAGGGCCCTGACATCGTGGGAGTGAATCAAACAGCTGATGGAACAGCTCTCTTCTCTCTGCAATTTACCTTTCAAATATACATAATATTTATAAAAATGATTGCAAAGAAACATACTGTATCTAGAACAACATATTTTAAGTTGATTTGAGGGTATATCTTGGTGAGTAATAAAGAATTACATTTCAAATTCAATTAAAAGAACTTCACAAAACACTTCTACAACTGACATTTTTATACATATTTGGGCATTCTACTTCCTTTTTTTCCCCCTCTATTTTCTTTTTAGTTTTATGATACAATTCCATGGGCTCTGGGATTTCTTTTGTTCCCAGGCACTGCAATATTCTATGCCTTATGACCAGCAGTGATCTAGCACGCTACACCACAACGCAAGCACCAAAGATTAGCCTTTTTGACTCATTACTAGTAAAAATGTACTCATATACATTAGGTGTCTGATCATATATATTTTTTAAAGATTTATTCATTTTATTACAGCCAGATATACACAGAGGAGGAGAGACAGAGAGGAAGATCTTCTGTCCAATGTTTCACTCCCCAAGTGAGCCGCAACAGGCCGGTGCGCACCAATCCAATGCCGGGAACCTGGAACCTCTTCCAGGTCTCCCACGCAGGTGCAGTGTCCCAATGCATTGGGCTGTCCTCGACTGCTTTCCCAGGCCACAAGCAGGGAGCTGGATGGGAAGTGGAGCTGCCAGGATTAGAACCGGTGCCCATATGGGATCCCGGGGCTTTCAAGGCGAGGACTTTAGCCACTAGGCCACGCCGCCGGGCCTGATCATATTTTTTAAATATCTTCCACCCGATGATTAAATCTCCAAGTGACTGCAATGGCTGGTATGCACTGATACAAATCCAGGAGCCAGGAAATTCTTCCAGATCTCCCATACGAGTGCAGGGTCCCAAGGCTTGGGGCTGTACTTGACTGCCTTGACAGGCCACAAGTAGGGAGCTAGATGGGAAGTGGGGCTGCTGGGGTTAGTACTGATGCATATGGAATTCCGGCGTGTTCAATGTGAAGACTTTAGCCTCTAGGCAAGCAAGCTGGGCCCTGATTGTAGGTTTTTTTATTATTATTATTACTTCATTTTATAACCTATTCTTCAAAGACAAGCACATTAATGTTCCCTTTCCCCAAAAACTCTAGACCCGAAACAATCACTGTAATTCATGTAACTGATGTGTGACCATGCCTTATGCTTACATTTATATTCAAATGCAAAATACCCTAAAGAGGAAAATCACATTTAATGCAGATTGCAGTTTGACCTAGTAAAATGCACCTGAAATTTTTAAAATGATTTATTTCCTCCATTTACAGTGCTAAAAATCACCTAAGAACTCAACACAAAATTTACAAATTAAATTCATTGTTTTTCAGTTATGACCATCACCACCATCAGTTTTTTTTCTGCAAAGCCTTTCTTTTTTTCTCCATTTTTTGAGTTATATTTTTGACAATCATTACATAGTTAATTCGGGTAAAAAGGTTCAAGGGCTACAGGAAAGTGGGTAAGAGTGTTATTTCCACATTGTTTCCTTCATGTCTCTGAGGTAAAAGGGGATTTTAAGGGAGAACCCCCACCCAGTCTCCCACCCATCCCAGGTCCCTTATGTGTAGCATGCTCCGAGGTGTTGCCAAGTGTTTTTGATAGTTGAACAGTTATGAATTGCAGCTAATCTCACCACTCCAAGCACAAAGAAATTGCTGGAGAACCCACTGGTTTACATGGTCTTTCATAGAGTCTCCATTTCCCCAGTTTTTCACTGCCAATATATAGCTGAGGCACCACCATCAATTTTTAGCTATTTATACCTTGTAAAAACTGTTAGAGTTGATCACAGTGGTAAAGTTTCTGATTGGGAGCAATACAACCCGGAGTGCCTGGTTTGAATGCAAGCACCATGCCTGATTCCATTCTACCTGCCTGCACAAATCCACCCTGGGACATCACTGAAATATGAAGTTCAAGCAGACATTTCAGTTATGTTGAATACTTAGATTTAACACATAGCTTTCAGCTAGTAACAAATATTTATTTATTTGAAATGTAAGCAGAGCTTACATCTGGTGGTTCATGCTACACACACTTACAAGCGCCAAGCTGAGTCAAGCCAAAATTAGAAAGGAGGAACTCTTTTTTGTTACAGATTATTATTATTTGGAAAGTCAGGTATACAGATGAGTCAAGCCAAAGCTAGAAATGAGGAATTACACCCATGCCCCCATAGGGATAGCTAGAAACCCAGTTTGGTGGGACATTTTTGCTATCTATCCAGGAAGTTGCTAATTAGAAGTAGCCAAATCGGGCCTGGCGGCATGGCCTAGCAGCTGAGGTCCTCGCCTTGAAAGCCCCGGGATCCCATATGGGCGCCGGTTCTAATCCTGGCTGCTCCACTTCCCATCCAGCTCCCTGCTTGTGGCCTGGCAAGGCAGTCGAGGAGGGCCTGAGACTTTGGGGCCCTGTGGCAGCGTGGGAGACCCTGAAGAGGTTCCTAGCTTCCGGCATCGGATCGGCCCACACTGGTCATTGTGGCTCACTTGGGGAGTGAAACATCGGATGGAAGATCTTCCTCTCTGTCCATCCTCCTCTGTATATCCAGCTTTCCAATAATAATAATAAATCTTTAAAAAAAAAAAAAAGAAGTAGCCAAATCCTGTGCTAGCAATCTTGAAGGATACCATGGGTATACATATCACTTAATAAACTTGCTGTGATGCCATACATGCCTCATTAGCTCCCAGTTTTAACTTAATCTAATATGGTACAACAATATGGGTAAGAAACCAGCTTCTGACAGAAATCTCTCCATGCTCTCTGTCCTGGCCTCTAAAACAAAAACACACAACAAGATGGCACCAGCATCCTGTGGCTAAGCATCCACCATCTGTGCTGTCATCCCATATGGATGTTGCTTCATCTTGGGCCATTCTGCTTACAATCCAGCTCCCTGCTAATGGCTTGGAAATAAGTAAGGATGGTCCAAGTCTTTGAGCACCTGTGCTTATGTTGGAAGGCTAGGATAAACTCCAAGCTCTTAACTAGCACCAGCCACCTTCAGCTAATGAGGACAGTTAGGGAGGGAACCACCAGATGATAGATGCCTCTCTGTCTCTGCTTCTTTCTGTTTCTTTTTCTGTAATGCTGCCTTTCAAATAAAAATAAATTTTAAAATAATGTTTATTTCAAAGAAAAGAAAACAAAAAAGAAAAGAAAACCAGTCCTCTCTGGACTTCTCCCTAATACATTTAATACTTGCAATCCAAAGTCACTGCAAATGTGCTGCTTCTCTAGAGATTCACCCACAGTGGACACTGCATATGGTGAAGATGGGATCTAGGTGTCCTCAGGACCAATCAAGAGCCTCATCACCCTTGCAGGCCCTGGGCCCATACCTCTCAGGTTCACTCAGCCTGAGCATGGTTCTAGCAACAGGCAACTGAGCACAGAAAAAGCAGAGATGTCAGCTGCTGGCAGTCAGCAGGAGGTGGAGGGCTGTGTTCTCAGTTGCAGTTGCCTGGAGTGCAGATCAGGGAGGAGCCAGTTCTAGGGTCAAATAACACTAAGTCTCCCTGCTTTGATCAAATCTTGAATTTTCTTCAAATATGTTTTTTAAACAAGGGAACTACCAGAAACTACGGTAACTGAGAATGTTTCAAAATGCCTTAGGTTCCTTTAGAAAAGGATGCATATGGACACAGGAAACACCACGTGAGGGTACAGGAAGGTGGAGGCTGTGAGTCGGCCAGGGAGTGACCTCAGCAGAAACCAAATCTAATATCACCTGTTCTTAAGCTTTCAATCATTAGAAACACAAGAAATGAATGACTGTGATTCAAGACAGACATTCTATAGTGTATTTTTATGGCAACCATGGTACACTCTTATTTTCCACTATACTTCTTATTGCCAATGAGAAAGAACCCACCATCAGAGCAATATAGAAACCAAAGGTTATGACTTTAGATGCCTAACACTTAAAATAACAACAGCAACAACAAAGTCAAATAAGCAACTTAATTAATGAGCTCAAAGTCCCAGAAAAATTAAAAAAACAAGAAAACAAAACAAAACAACCTAGGAGTAGTTACAAGAAATTCAAAATAATGATTGGTGAAGAAATGAAATGAATTAACTATATTAAGCAATACTGAAGACAAGGGAAACACTGAATTTTTTAAAGACAAATTAATAATCCTTCCGCTAGATTAAGAAAAGTTAAGGCCCTGCATGGTAGACTAGCGGCTAAAGTCCTCACCTTGCAAGTGCCAAGATACCACATGGGCACCGGTTCTAATCCTGGCAGCCCCGCTTCTCATCCAGCTCCCTGCTGTGGCCTGGGAAAACAGTCAAGGACGGCCCAACCTTACAACCATGGACCTGTGTGGGAGACCCAGAAGAAGCTCCTGGCTCCTGGTTATGGATCAGTGCTGCTCATGCTGCTGTGGCCACTTGGGGAGAGAATCAATGGATGGGAAACATTCTTCTCTGTCTTTCTGCAACTTTATATATCTTATTTGCAATAAAAATAAAATCTAGGGCCTGGCGGCGTGGCCTAGCAGTCAAAGTCCTCGCCTTGAAAGCCCCGGGATCCCATATGGGCGCGAGTTCTAGTCCTGGCAGCCCCACTTCCCATCCAGCTCCCTGCTTGTGGCCTGGGAAAGCAGTCGAGGACGGCCCAAAGCTTTGGGACACTGCACCCGCGTGGGAGACCCAGAAGAGGTTCCTGGTCCTGGCATCGGATCGGCGTGTAACGGCCCGTTGCGGCTCACTTGGGGAGTGAAACATCGGATGGAAGATCTTCCTCTCTGTCTCTCCTCCTCTCTGTATATCTGACCTTCCAATAACAATAAAATCTTTAAAAAAAAAATTTTTTTTTAAATAAAATCTAGGGCCCTGTGCAGTGGCCTAGTGACTAAAGACCTCGCCTTGAAGGCAACAGGATCCAATATAGGCACAGGTTCTAATCACGGAAGCCCCACTTCCCATCCAGCTCCCTGCTTGTGGCCTAAGAAAGCAGTTGAGTATGGCCCAAAACCTTAGGATCCTGGACCTGTGTGGGAGACCCAAAAGTGCTCCAGGCTCACGGTTTCAGATCGACACAGCTCAGGCCATTGCGGCCACCTGAGGAGTAAATGAGCAGAAAGAAGTTATTTCTCTCTGTCTCTCCTAATATATATATATGGCTTTACAATAAAAATAAATCTTTAAAATAAAAAAAATCTAAAAAGGAAAGATAAAAGATAGATTTATGTATATAAAAGTAGAAAAGGAACACATTAAAACTGCTTTCACAAAAGTATAGTGATCAGAGCTATTTGGACCAGGTGGGTTCTGTCACTGCTTGTGATTTGAACATCCCATGTGGATGCCACTCCAAGTCCTGGTTGCTTCATTTCTGATCCAGGTCCCTGCTAATGCATGTTGGAATTCAGAGGATGTCCCAATGGCTTGAGTCCTGTGCTGATGTGGGGGAACTGGAAGAATTCACTGACTCCTGGTTTCAGCCTGGTCCTGCTTTAGCCATTGCAGTCACTTGGAGAGGGATAAAGCCGATGGCGGTCTTGCATTCTAACTCTCTCTCTTTCTCTATAACTCTGCCTTTCCTATTGACAAAATTGATCTTTACCGGAAAGAAAAAAAGAAATACAATGGATCACTAGAGATTACCAACAGTAATTATAACCAAATAAGTTGTTCATCATTTCTGGATACTTAGTGTTAGCCTACCAAAGTGAATCAGAAAGACACTAAAAACCTGACAAAATTAACAGTAAGTAACAATGAATCAGAAATAAAATGCCTTCAGCCAAAGGTCAACAGCAGGTGTTTCCATTACTAAATTCTACCAAATTAACACCAAATTTTCTAGAATTATTGCAAACCATTGAAAGGGAAAAAAACAGTTCCAAATTTATCCTGGGCCTAAAAATATTGAGATTCCAAAACTAGACTGAATCAACAGTGGGTGACTTAACTTACATCTGACTGTGTTTCAAATTGACAAACACAATGTAATTGCTCAGTCAAAATGCAATCTCCATTGTAGCGTGATTAGACTTCGGTGTATTTATTTCTTAATGCTCCTTATAAAATAACTTCATACCCTGGAAGTCTAGTTTTAAAAAATCATAAACCGAGATAATCAAGATGGCAGAATTCTTTGAGGACATGTTTAAACGGACGGAAGATCATTTAATCAGGGTGAAGCAGAGAGTACCTATTCCAGGAAATAGGAAAGGACAGAACAACAGCAGAGGGGTACCTGGAGACTGACAGAACAGGACAGCAGAAGACACAATGTTGTGATGTTGCAGTGACTGATACTCCAGCAGCATAGCGATCTGAACTCCACCAGCAGCCGGAACTCCACCAGCAACCAGGAGGGGAGGGACTTTCATTGGGAGCTCGGGAGGTGAACCCAGACAAAGACCTGTCCATCCGGCTGGTCCGATTGATTTGAGCAGGAGCACAGACAGGGCAGCAGATCTCAGATGGGCAGTGCGAGAACAGAATGGATGCATCTCTATTTCCAGATAAAGATGGACTTACAACAAAACTGTTTACTACATCTTGACAATAGGATTCTGGACTCTCTGCAATTGTCCATGCCCGCAATGACGGGCATATGACTGAGTATGAAGAACTAAATGTTAGTAAGAGGAACCAGGTGGGGGGAGGGGTTTGAGGAGGGCATAAGAGAATATGCTGCAGTATCATAAACTGAGAGCAATATTAATAAAATGTAAAAAAAAATTTTTAAAAATCATAAACCAGTAACATTTCCTCACATAATACACATAAAGTGAATTCAACAAAGTATAATAATCAAAGCATATCTAGCCTGAGGATGTAGAAAATAGGGCAACAAATGCAAATCAACACACCAAATCCTTCACACAAGCAGGATGAAGGATAACATTATTAAAAACATCTTTCTGGGCCCGGCAGCGTGGCCTAGCAGTCAAAGTCCTCGCCTTGAAAGCCCCGGGATCCCATATGGGCGCCGGTTCTAATCCCGGCAGCTCCACTTCCCATCCAGCTCCCTGCTTGTGGCCTGAGAAAGCAGTCAAGGACAGCCCAAAGCTTTGGGACCCTGCACCCGCGTGGGAGACCCGGAAGAGGTTCCTGGCTCCTGGCTTCGGATTGGTGCGCACCGGCCCGTTGCGGCTCACTTGGGGAGTGAAACATTGGATGGAAGATCTTCCTCTCTGTCTCTCCTCTCTCTGTATATCCGGCTTTCCAATAATAATAAAATCTTAAAAAAAGAAAAAATAAATAAAAACATCTTTCTGAAAACATTCAGTAAAATGCTACATTTATTTTACAATAATGTACATAGATAAGTTGAGCAAACCTACAAATATTCAAATATACATCAACTGAGGTATATTGATATATTTCTTCCAAGATTCGCAATCAAATAAGAATGTCAACTTTTCACTGTTGTTTAATATTTTCCCAAAGAAAGTAAATAAGAGAAGGAAATAAAATGCACCGAAATTGGAATCAAGAGACTCAACTTTATTTGCTTTTGAATTCTTTTTCCCTGATTTTGTTGATAATGAAACCTAATGGACACCAAGACTGTATTCAGCCACTAAAAATAAAATATTGTTATTCACTGTAAAAGAAATGAAACTGGATATGATAAATTCAGGAAAATGTACAAATAGATCTAGCATGTTATATATATATAAAAGTCAAAAACTCTCAGCTGCACTTTGAGTGGTGATTATTACAGACTGAGAAGAGTGAGACCAGGGGAAAGGAAGGAGGTAGAACAGGGAGCAAAGAAAGTGAGACAGAAGGAAAAAGATCCAGTGACCCATCCCAGTGTGTGGTGACTACAGTTCACAATAGGATAAGCTTATCCAAAAAACTAGACGAAGCACCCTGTTTTCCGTAAAAGCAAAGATACATGGAAAGCCTGGGCACCTGGTTTACTCAGCTTAGGTTGTATATGTACACAAACACTGCACTTTACCTTGCAATAGTATTGAAGTACTTCGTGATTCAAATTATGTAGAAGTTTTAGAATAAAATTCATCCGTGCCCAGCAGCATGGCCTAGTGGCTAAAGTCCTCTCCTTGAACGCCCCAGGACCCCATATGGGCACCAGGTATAATCCTGGCAGCTCCACTTCCCATCCAGCTCCCTGCTTGTGGCCTGGGAAAGCAGTCGAGGATGGCTCAGTGCATTGGGACCCTGCACCCGCATGGGAGACCCGAAGTTTCCTGGTTCCCAGCTTCGTATCAGCACACACCAGCTGTAGTGGTTCTCTTGGGGAGTGAATGATTGGACAGAAGATCTTCCTTCCTCTGTCTTTCCTCCTCTCTGTATATCTGACTTTGTAATAAAATAAATCTTAAAAAAAAAAAGGAAATCAGAATCATCCCTTCACAGTAACATTATCTAAAAAGTTTAAATTGTACCGATCTACACACTATAATACACATTTAGAGTTTTTTAGATTCTTTATTCTATTTTTGTTTTGTACAGTATTTATTCATTTTCCCTGGAAATTCAGATTCAGGAGAGGAGACAAGAGAGAAAGACTTCCCATCCACTGGTTCACTGCCCATGTGGCCACAACAGTCGGAGTTGAGCTGATCTGAAGCCAGGAGCCAAGAGCTTCTTCTGGGTCTCTCATGCACATGCAGGATCTCAAGACTTTGGGGTGTTCTCTACTGTTATCCAGGTCACAAGCAGAAAGCTGGATAGTAATTGGAGCAGCCAGGACAATAATTTGTGCCCTGACACATGCAAGATTAGGACTGTAGCAACTAGGCTATCATGCTAGGTTCTTTTCTTTTCCCAGGATTTTATATAATCTTAATTAAATTTGTTTATCTTTCATTATTATCATTTTATGATAAATTTCCATAGTCCCTGGGATTTTCCTTACTCCCACCTTTTTGATTATTTAAAAACAAGTCATTTATTTGCTTAAATGTGAAAATTACACAGCAAGAGCGAAAGACGGACAGACTGAGATCTTCCCTCCAGTTGTTTACTCCCCTTGTGGCCACAAGAGGCAGCAAGGTCCAGGACAAAACCAAGAGCCTGAACTCCATTCTGATGCTCCACAGGGGTGCAGGTGTCCAAGGAACTGGGACATTTTATTCTATCTTCCAAGCACACTAGCAGGGAACCACATCAGAACGTGAACATCACACTACAAATGATGCCCCTCACATGCTTTTCAACAAATAATAGAAAAATTAATCAAAAAGTACAACATGATTTTTGAATGTTGGGTTGCTGAAAGTGTTTGACACCAAATGACGGTACAAACATTCACTTTCTCCATTCTGATGCCTTTTAACATATACTTCTTTATTCAAAAGGATACTACTAAAAATGAACAAGATTGTTGCTCTTGATATTAAGTAAAAAGAATGACAAAACTTACACAGCATAGGATAAAACAGTTGAGACTATTCCTGAATTTCTCAAGAAATTGGGAGTATACCTGGAATTCTACAGAAATGAGACAGTGTTATTTACAATTGGGTTTAGATTATTTGTAAATATACTTTAGCGACTCTATGGAAACACCCAAAAATTCAGGAGATACATCCTTGATATCTTCATAGAGGACAGAATATGCACCATCTAAAATATTCAGTTAGAATGAGGAGATGTGGGCATCTAGTAGAGTGGATGAGAAACTGCTTAAGAGATGCTCACCCTACACTGGACTTACTGTGTTTGTGTTATGGCTCCACAACAAATTCCATCTTGTTGCTAGCACACTCTCTGGATGCAAGCAAGAAATTTCTCAAGTATGTGAGTCTTTGCACCTGCTAAAATGGACACAGATTTAGTTCCTGGTTCCTGTTTTTGCCTCAACTTTGTCACAATCTTGCAGGAATTTAAGGAGTTAACCAGCAGATGGTAGATCACTCTCCATAAATTTTATAAATGAAATATACTAATAAGATTTTTTAAAATCATAAGACAAAAAGAAATAATTTCAAAACAAGAATTGGCATGGATGTTTGGTGCAGTGTTTCACACACAGTTTTCAGGATCACATACTTCTTCCCAGTGATTCTAAATAGAGCAGCACATTCTTTAAAGGAAATTCTCATAGAACAGCAAGGGAAGGTGCACACCGACTGGCAGTAATCAGGACAAGCTAATGCTTCAGTATCAGTGCCCAGCCAGTGGGAACAGCTACTGAGCAATGTGGTCAGAGATCTCAGTTAACACTACATGAAGAAAATAAAGTCAATCCAAATGCTAGAAAACTCAAAATAAGTGTACATGGAGGAAATGTTAGACTGTAATCCTTCTACTCTACAAATACTTCATACACTTTAGTTTATGCACAGTCTGTAACAGAATATTGTGCTATATGCAAAACATTTGCAATGAATTAGCATATGAGAAATAAAAACCAAGACAACTACTGTCATCACATCAAAAACTAAAGCAAAGGCCAGCATTCGGGCATAATGTATTAAGCTGCCAACTGCAACACGAGCATTCCACATGGATCAGTTGTTCCACTTCCAGCCCAGCTCTCTGTTCATCTCCTGGGAAAAGCAGTGGAAGATCATCCAAGTGCCTGGGCCCTGATCACCCACATGCAAGCCCTGGAGGAAGCTGCAGGCCCCTGGACTCAGCTTGGTTCAGCACTGGTTATTTTAGCCACCTGCATAGTGAACCATTGGGAAGATGATCAGTCTCCTATTTTTCTTTAAAGATTTATTAATTTTTATCACAAAGTCACATATATATATATATAGAGAGAGAGAGAGAAGAGAAAAGACAGAAATATAGTCTGTCCACTAATTTACTCCACAAGTGACTGCAATGGCTGTGCAGTCACTGTTCGGTTGTGCCAATGTGAAGCCAGGAGCTCTTCCGGGTCTCCCACGGGGATGCAGGGTCCCAAGGCTTTGGACCATCCTCAACTGCTTTCTCAGGCCACAGGCAGGGAGCTGGATGGGAAGCGGGGCCACAGGGATTAGAATCTGCATCCATATGGGATCACGCAGTGCTCTATGCAACGACATCAGCTGCTAGGCCACCTTGCCGGGCCCTGTCTCTTACTTGAATTCTCATTTGAACATACACAAATAAAACATACAAAAAATCTTTAAAATAAACAAAGACATATTTTGAGGATTTATTTACCATACCATAACACTTAAAAAAACCTCAGTTTACGAAATCACAAACATCAGACAGTACTAGGATTTAGTAACCTCTGGGGATGGAAGATCAGAGAGACCGAGACATGAATTGACAAAGGCATTTTCTTGATAAGTATGCAGCTGATATTGTTTACAGTCTCACTGAAAAATTGCAGAAATAAAGTTGTCAAGAATTTACTTTTCTCTCTGTGAGACCATTGCATAAACTCAGGTTCCATGCAAGAGAGCAAAGATGCAACAACCCAATCAGGGCACAGCATTCCTGCCTAAGTGAGCAAACTGGAAATCCAAGCACCAGGACATGACAGAGAATGAGCTCTGGGAAGCAGCCTGCTTACACTTCACAAGGAGATCCACACTCAGCAGCTCCCCCATGATCCCAGGCCTGGGGGATCACTCTCACTGAGGACACAGTGCCCAGGGGGCTCACTGCACTAACTGAGGGAATCCTAAGCAGCCAGAAATGTGGCAGTGTGGGCCCAGGAACCCCTCACAGCCTGCAGTGTCTCCTCCAGCATTTTAGCTCTCTGATGCAGCACATTTAACTACAACTTAAGGTTGTGTTCACTGAGACTGGTTTTATAACATCATTTGTGCTATTTTTGCTTAATAACAGTTTACTACCAACAACTAATCACAACACAATTCAATTATTTCATCATCTGCAATTAGCAGAGGCCTCAGGGTCAAGGCTCAATCTCTATATACAGGTGCAGGTTAATGTTAGTGGATAGCAGGTGTCAGCAATTTCAGGTCTTTTGTCCCCTTTAAGAAGTTATGTAGAGGGCCCAGAGCAGTATCCTAGCTGCTAAAATCCACTCCTTGCAGCGGTCAGGATATCATGTAGATGCCAGTACTAATACTGGTGACCCGGCTTCCCATTCAACTCCCTGCCTATGGCCTGAGAAAGCAGCACACAACAGCCCAAAGCGCTGGGACCCTGCACCCACATGGGAGACTAAGAACAAGATTCTGGGTTCTTGGCTTCGATCAGCGCAGCTCAGACCTTTGCAATCACTTGGGGATTGAATCAATGAACAGAGGTATTCCTCTCTGTCTTTCCTCATCTCTGCATATCTGCTTTCCAGTAAAAATAAAGTTAAACTTAAAAGACCCTTGTCCTAGATATTGAACACAAATAATATTAACTTTTTATTAAACCAGTCAAATATATTCACATTTTTTTTTACCCTTTCTGCCACCAGAATGGGACCACTGCAAATATTCACTGAAATAACTTAGGACACCAGTCAAAAATACACTCACAAACTGTTAAGTTTTGTAAGCCACCAACACTTCACCTTCACAAAGATTCTAGGTACAAATTATCCTCTGACTAAACCAACTTGTGGATGCAAAATGAAACTGCTGTGTATCCCAAGCTCACTACCCTAGGATTTACCTGGGCCTTTGCCAAGGTTTTACTCCCTAGGTAGCCAAGGCTGAGAGAACCCAGAGTACATCAATCATTTCTCTAGATGACATTAATATGTCACCAAGGAATGGAGTTCTGAATTAGCAAAGCTCCAAGGGACTTAGCTATATTAAACAGAAATGGAACACAATAGATGCCCTCAAGTTTAAGGGCATCAGCTGCGATGCTGAATGGAAACTCCGAATCTACTGCTCTCTTTCAGGGGGAAATGAGTGAACCAGAGGATAAGTTAGTCATGTTTTTTGTTACAGAGTATTTTGAAACTCAGAAAAACAAAAAGAGTATAGTGAGGACCATGTAAGAGTTTCAGTAGAGGATCACAAGTTGAAGATAAATACGTCAGGTTTTGCACACTGCTACCTAAGCCACTGTCTGCTGCCTCCCAGCCTGGGCAGTAGCTGCACACTGCATTTGCACAGAACTGAAACCCAGGCATTCTGATGGAGACACAGGAGTCCCAATGTCATCTTAACCACTGTCACACACACCCACACAGGGCAGGGATGCCTTCCTGTGCTGTGTCAGGTGGCCATTCACTGCTTTTCTCCCATGGCTACGGTTCACAGCAAACAGTGCTTCTAAAGAGCTAATGATCATTTCATGAGATAGAAAAAAAAAAGACAATTTACTGAGTTGTAACTTGCAGCAAATAGTGCATAGTGTTGTGATTTTTCAGGGCAGAGAGCAGCACCTGGCATTGAGGCAAGAGTTCTGGACATTCAGAGATTTGCTCCCTGCCTAATGCTCTTTGCTGAGCCTGACTTATTCCCTCTGCAACTCATGGGCACATTTAATCCCAATTGTGAGAATTTAAAGGAATGGGTGGCAACATACCAGAAGCCATCAGGATAAATCAGTAGTGCTGCCTTCACAGCTCCTTCCTCAGGTTCTTCTAGAGAAGCCCCTTTGCGTGAGTCCCCGTGCACTCCCTTATCTTGTCTACAAGGTCGCTGTGCCACCTCAGGCCTCTGCCAAGCACAACACCAGCACCACATGCTGCCCCTCAACCTTGCAGCAAAACTCGGAGGAAAACAAGGCTGTTTGTTCTAACTGCTGGAGTCTGTGCTGCTCTGGTGTCAGCAACAAGCAAACTGCCCCAGACCCTTAGAAGGAGCTACACTGAGGACTGAGCTGGGGCTGGAGATGCTGTGGCTCAAGTCAAGACCTTTTTTTTTTTTTTTTAAGATATTTTTTTTATTATTATTATTGGAAAGCTGGATATACAGAGAGGAGGAGAGACAGAGAGGAAGATCTTCCATCCGATGTTTCACTCCCCAAGTGAGCCGCAACGGGCCGGTGCGCGCCGATCTGATACCGGAAACCTGGAACCTCTTCCGGGTCTCCCACGCGGGTGCAGGGTCCCAAAGCTTTGGGCTGTCCTTGACTGCTTTCCCAGGCCACAAGCAGGGAGCTGGATGGGAAGTGGAGCTGCCGGGATTAGAACCGGCGCCCATATGGGATCCCGGCATGTTCAAGGCTAGGACCTTAGCCGCTAGGCCACGCTGCCGGGCCCCAAGTCAAGACCTTTAAACAATAAAAAGGAAATCCTGCCCAACATGAAGGTCGAACTGTCCCGGGCACTCTCCCCTCCTCACTGCACAATGGGTTCAACTGGGAGTCCTAGTGTTCAAGGTCAGTGCTGCAGAGTGAGGACCACAAGCTCCCCCTGCTGGCCCCCGCCCGCCCGCCCCGGGGCCTCAGGAGATGCTCTCACACACTCACCCTTCCCAGCTTCTGATGAGTCGGGGGTCATGCAGAGGCTCCTGCGCGGAGGGAGCTCACAGGGCAGCACTGGCTCAGCCACCTGCACCTCTCCACCAGCACAACCAGCAACGTGGCTATGGCGGCGCCCACAACAACCGCCGGCCTGCTGCCACAGGGCTTCCTGGGCGCGCGTGTTTGGACCGTCCCCACAGACCATGAGCACGTCAGAAAATGTGCAGCCAATCAGAAGCACAAGGGGTAAAGGGGCAGTGAGGTAGGATTCTGGAGGGAGGGGGAGTGAGGGGCGGGGCTTCACCTCAGGCTGGAAGGGGCCTCCTCTCTTGCAGCTTGAGCCTTCCAACAGCAGGGGCCGCTGTCGCCTCTCACATCACTCCACCTCCTGGCCCCTCCTTCCCTCTCTGCTTCAGGATCCTGTTCAAATCTAGAATCCCAAAAATGTGTGACAACAGTCTCAAATTACAAATCACTGAGTATTCAATAGATTCCGGGACGTCTTTGTAGTGGCTTTCTGATGTTAGGTAATACCACCTTTAATATACAGAACTGAAAATTCAGTATAAATTAACCTTTTAATCTCACTTCTCTGACGATCATTTCCTTTTCCATATATTTTTAAATTTTCATATTGCTCCACATTGTTTCTTAGTAGTGCATAGTAACTTGATTGTATGTCTTGATCTCGTTCCTGGAAATCTTGCTTGATTGTCTCATCAGTTTATGTTTGGTTTGCATAAAAGGCCCATTAGTATATATTGATAATTCTGCCACTATGCTACAATATATTAATCAATAAATTATTGTAGTAATATATTTTGATAATCCTGCCACTATGCTACCATTTCCTATCTGTGTTTAAATTCACGGATAGGAAATTGTGATTATATATTCACAACAATACTTAAGAGACCAAGTGAGAAAGCTTGTCAAAATTTTATCCAAAGAAAGACTTTCAAGTGTTATATGTGGTAAACATTGTGTTTGTGTTTCCTGTTTATGAAATACATGTATTTCAGTGACTTGGTTTCCACAATTTGTGGCTTTTGGTTTCTGCTTTAAAATATCTTACTCGTAAATATTTCAGAAAATTCTGTTCTAATCTAATGAAAGGTTACATGTTTTATGAAGGATGATGTTGTTCATATTCCTGAAATTGATTATTTATATGGTGTTTCCTTTTTAATGACTTGTACTGATTTTTTATAAGATTCATTTATTTTTCTGTAGCACCCAACAATAAGAAGGAGAATGAGTGAGGGCTGGTCAGGAAAGGCCACTGTTCCTGCTAGGACAGGAGGTAGACTAAGTAGGGCTGGGCCTGGACCCACTGGTGTGCGTGAGATCTGCCAGGGAAGGGTTCTGATGCAGGAGCTTGGGGAACGCCTCTATAGGAACACAGTCCCTACAGGTAAGCACAAGAACTAAGACAGGAAGCAACCCAGACCAGGCCAGGTTAGGATAACCACTGGAATGCATTTGGCTTAAGTCAGGGGTTGAGCCAGGCTGTCAGATCTGAGAACCAGAGTCGTGTGTGGGACATGCTGGTTAGGGCTGCAATATCAGCTAGTTCACATTAGGGCTGGTAGTGGGGAACTGGTTGGGCTGGCCTAGTCTGTAGTCCCCCGCGGCATGAGCTGGAACTGGGGATGAGTCAGGCCTGGTCAGGCTAAAACATCCACTGACTAATGCCAAGGTGAGGTGGGCCATGCCAGTCTAGGCCACAGTGCACAACCAGCACATGTGAGCCCCTGGGGGTGAGGAGAGGGGTGAGCCCTGTAAGAGGACTGAGAGGGGCTCCCATGCTGGACCACTCCTCCCACTGGTGAGCCTAAGAGCTAGGATGGTGGCAGATCAGACCTGGCAGGGCTACAACACTTGTTTGCCTCATGTGAGCTGGATCAGTGGAAAGCCAGGCTGAGCTGACTGTACATAGTGGTAAATGCATAAGCCAGAGTGGGTGTGGGTTGGCTGGGCTTAACCCTAGCACCAACTGGCAAATTCTGTCAAGTTTAACTGCAGAAACACCTGCAGAGTACAAGACCTGAAAGTGGGAGAAGTTCCAGTAGGGAAACAGTGGGCACTTCCTTCTTGGGTTGCCATTCCCAGTGGGGAGCATGAGAACCAGGACTGGGGCAGGCATGGCTAGACAGAGTGGCACCTGTAAGCACTGGATAGTGGTTACTGGATAGTGGCACTGAAGTGGATAGTGGGGCTTTTTGGAATAAACTAGCCTTAGGTGCCCATTGACATATACAAGAGCTGAATGGCATGGGGGACAGACTGAATCAGTCTGCTGTACATACTGGCAAGCATGGGAACCAGGGCAGGGGGCAGGCCTGGTGGAAGTTATTGTGAGTCTCTCTGACTAGGCTACAGTTGCTGTTGGTTTACATGAAGGCTGAGTGTGTGCAGGGCAGGACAGGGCTGTGCTGCAACACCCATAATTTCAATAGAAACCAGGGCTGGAGACAGAACTGACCCAGCAATTGCAACCACCAGTGTGTACACTTGTGGATTTGGATGACAGATTCTGCCAGACCTGTATGAGCAAGCACACACCGGAACAGGTCTGGGATTACCCCAAATGAGGTTTCTTTGTGGATCCCCTCCCCTCGACAACTCAATGAATGGATTCAGAACTCCAATCACAGAGAGAATTAGAGGTTCTATGGTCTGACTGTGGAGTTCAAATATATATGTCTGTATTCCTTACCCTCTGTTCAGTGCTTGGGTGGGACAATAAAGATGTTAATTCTAAGATGCTTTGCATTTCTAATTGTGTAGTATCAAGAGTTCCAGGAGAGGTAAGACCTAGTGGTGATGGAGTGTGGGCAGAGGAGCCAGGGAAAGTGAATGTCTGCAGCTTTGTAAGTGTGCCCAGATTACTTGTTGCATGTCTCTTAGGATAACTTATGTTGCTGGGGAAGCTGGGACGTAGATCTTCAGTTTAATGGATGGACTTCAGAGTAATGACCATTTGTTCCTCTTGGGGTTTTGATTGACTGGATTGCTATATGGATTTGTGATTTGTTCTTTCTAGTAGGCCCTGTTATCACCAAGCTCAGTTAATGAAGACTGCTAAATAAACCCTAGACGTGTCCGGAGTGATCTCGCTCAAATCCCACAACAAACGTAAAAGCTAGCCTCTTGTACCCCATGAACAACGTTTGTGTATGATTAAATTTATCTTTTTAAAAAATATTTATTTTATATTTATTGCAAAGTCAGATTTAAAGAGAGGAGAAGAGAGAGGAAGCTCTTCTGTCCATTGACTCACTCTCCAAGGGGCCACAATGGCCAGAACTGTGCCCATCTGAAGCCAAGAGTCTGGAGCCTCTTCTGAATCTCCCACATGGGTGCAGGGTCCCAAGGCTTTGGGCCATTTACAACTGATTTCCAGGCCACAAGCAGTGAGCTGGATGGAAAGCAGGGCTGCCAGGATTAGGACAGGTGCCCATATGGGATCCCAGCATGAGCAAGTCAAGGACTTTAGCCTCTAGGCAACTGCACTGGGCCCTAGATATAACTTTTAATGTAATCTTTGAAAAATGTGCCAGGGCTAGAGGAAAGTGGATGCAAATTAAGCCTATATTACAAAATATTAGACAATTATAATCTCTCCCAAGCTAGTATGTAATGAGTTTTCAGTTGGAAATCCCAATTTGAATACTTGAGGTTTAGAACTTACTAGTGAAAAAAATTGTCAGGTTTCAACCTTTGTTCTAGTAAACATTTGGCCTGGGCACTTTAGTTTCAGTTGACATGTAGAAGTCACAAATTTTGAAATAATTGAACTCAACACAATGGAACACGTGAAATTGTATTGCAGCTGCATAAAATTGCAATCCGCCAATTAGAAGACATGCAAAGAAACAGTGAAGGGATTAGCATGTGGCATTAGAATATAAATGTATATGTATGTCAACTTTAAAGTATCCCTGGAGGGCCTGGTGTGAAGGCCTAGTGGCTGAAGTCCTCAACTTGAATGTATCAGGATCCCATATGGGCACCGGTTCCAACCCCAGCAGCCCCAATTCACATCCAGCTCCCTGCCTGTGGCCTGGGAAAGCAGTCAAGGATGGCCCAAAGCCTTGGGATCCTGTACCCATGTGGGAGACCTGGAGGAAGTTCCTGGCTCCTGACTTTGGACTGGCTTAGCACCAGTCATTGCAACCACTTGGGGAGTGAATCATCCCATGGAAGATCTTCCTCTCTGTCTCTCCTCCTTTCTGTATATCTGACTTCACAATAAAAATAAGTAAATATAAAAATTGTCCATGGAGTTTCTTTTTTGTCTAGCATTACAATTGTAATTTATGAAAAAAAAAGTATTTTGAGAAACTTTCAGAATTGTACATCATTATCTAAACTCATTTTACTTCTGAAAATGCTACAGTAGTTTTGCATACAAGTGTTAGATTTTAAAAAAAAATTATACTTTCCCCAATCATTGCAAACCTTAAGAGACTGTGAAAGACATTCAGCCTGGAACATAAAGCACAGCATGAAAAACATTTCATTGCAAGACTTATCTTCATCATTGCATAGATTGCAAAAGATTCAAACTAGTTGTTAGTTATAATAATCCAGCAGTTTGTGGTATTCTAGTAAGACTTTACAGAACTTTGCACCTTAGGACAGAGGCACGTGATTAACTTGTTGTATAGTTCTGACAAGCCATGTATCGACAATTTGTGTACGGAAGAAACTTAAATAAATGAGAAGAGAAATCCCTAATGATTTAGTAAATGAGGAGGACATGAACACTGCCTCAGAGCAATGAGGCCTCGCAAAAACTGAAGAGATAGAGGGAAAACATGCCCTGTTGAGAGCCTGGTCAGTGGTACAGGCTGAGCCGGGACAGACTAACTAACTTTTACCTACATGTACAAAGCTTCTGGATGTGCCTTTTTCTGTCACCTGAGCTAATCTGGAATTCCTGAGAGGCCCTTATGATGACTGTACGAGAGGGAAGGGGTCCAAAACTAGAGCTCAGTACAGAGAAATCTGCTTTCCTTTACCCATAGGGAAACTTACTCTACCCTTCCACTATGAGAACCACCCGAGGCTTGGTGCTGATCTGAGGGCTCACCAAAGCCTGTGGAGGGCCTTGAACCTGCAGAGGTTCCTGAGTTGCATCTGTCCATGTGGGAGATCCAACAGGAAATGGCTAACCCCGAAGTTCTTGACCTTTGAGGACGGTCAAATCTCCAAGGACCTTCTTAGCAAGTGGGACATGGTGCTGGGAATACTTTCTGACAATCCTTGGCAAAGTGTCCACTGTTTCTGCAGTGGGAAGAACTTGGGAGGCTTCCAGAGGTCTCACTGGGACCAGGAGTATATACCTCGCTTATCCTCCTGCTCTGCCACGGGGTCCTCTCCTGATCTCTGTGATAAAAAGCAAACAAACAAACAACAAAACAAAAACATGATGGCCACCTATCAGAGGCTGCCCAGTGTGCTCTCAGGTCCCATTACAAAGAATCTGTCATCTCTACATCACCTGTTCTTCTCTACACAGTTAGGATCTAATGGAATATACTTAAAGTCTTCCTCAAACATTTTAGTAAGGTGGGGATTTTTTTATGCCCCCAATGGATCAGGGATTTATTCAAACCAAAATGAAACATTTAACTTAGTAATCTTAATTTTTAGCATTTTTATCTATAAGTCAGTTAAAACAGGCCACATAGCTAACATTTTTACCTACTAGTCAATTAAGGAGATCAAATAGCTTGCCACACAGACATATATATGCATACCAGGTAACACACATTACAAAACAATACAGTATTTGTAACAGCTTTCAAAAAATCTGTTAAGTGTTTTAAACTTGCCAGTTATTTACAATTACACCTTGCTCTTAGTAACCTGAGTTAACGATACTTTCCATTAGAATCTGTAGCTTACTGTTTAACTTTCAACTTTATCACCAATGAATGCAATAGGTCTGTTGGAACCTAGAAAATGAAGCACTCATGATTAGAACTGTATAAAACAGACATCTACATTTCACACAGCACTGTGAAATTGACGATAGAACTTTACACACACTTGTACTTTTTTTTTAAGTTTTATTTATTTTTATTACAAAGTCAGATATACAGAGAGGATGAGAGATAGAGAGGAAGATCTTCCATCTGATGATTCACTCCCCAAGAGAGCACAATGGCCGGTGCTGATCCAGTCCGAAGCCAGGAACCAGGAACTTCCTTCTGGGTCTCCCACACAGGTGCAGGGTTCCAAAGCATTGGGCCATCCTCGACTGGTTTCCCAGGCTACAAGTTGAGGACCTTAGCTGCTAGGCCTCGCTGCCGGGCCCACACACTTGTACTCTTAGGCCTCTAGGCCATTCTCACTAAGATAACAATTGTGACAAATAATGCAATAAGATCATTAGACCTGTGTCATGTTTGGACATTTGTACTAGTAGCAGCTTCTAATAGCAGCTTGATATATTATCATTTCTTTTTTTTTTTTACGATTTACTTTATTTACTTTATTTTCATTACAAAGTCAGATATACAGAGAGGAGGAGAGACAAAGAGGAAGATCTTCCCTCCAATGATTCATTCCCCATGTGAGTGCAACGGCCAGTGATGTGCCAATCCGAAGCCAGGAGCCAGGAACTTTTCTGGGTCTCCCACACTGGTGCAGGGTCCCAAGGCTTGGGCATTCCCAACTGCTTTCCCAGGCCACAAGCAGGGAGCTGGCAGGGATTTGGGGCTCTTGGGATTAGAACCGGTGCCCATATAGGATCCCGGCGCTTTCATGGTGAGGACTTTAGCCGCTTGGCCATGGTGCCGGCCCCACATTAACCTTTCATTATTATATCCTAAGGTTGTACCACTTAACATCTTGACAGTATCTTTTAATATGATCCAAATAGCCTCATCAATGGTCATCCCCACAACATTAGGGATAAATCCTTTGACATTCCCAGCAGGCCTCCTTGGGAATACCAAAGTACACAAATTTGAAACTTCTGAGCTTTTAAATGACTTTCATGGATGCCAAAAAGGCTTAACATTTCTGGTTGGAATAGGCACAATATTGATGAATTGATTATTGACACAGTGATTGCTCAAATAATCCCAACCCAATGGAAGACTGGGAAACAAAGATTACCTTAATAGAACAAAAACTATACATGTGGCTTGTCACCAAGCCAAAAAAAAAACCAAAAACACTTGGAAGAGAGCTATCACATTGTTTCATTCCGTACCTTGAAGCAACTTGAGTCAGAAATGAAGTTTACTGGAGCTAGCTAGCTAGAGCATTTTAGTCACCAATACAAAGAAAATCACTTAAAAGGAAATGTCTAAAAACTTGGCTTTGACAAAGGATCGGTTTCTAATTCCATGTACCAAAGACAAATATTTAGAAAATGCTTTATGCAATATGATCAATTATACCACATATCCTTTAAGAATTTGCTATTTCCTAGGCCTGGCATGGTAGGCTAGTGTTTAAAGTCCTTGCCTCATACCTGCTGGGATCCCACATGTGTGCTGGTTCTAATCCTGGCAGCCTCACTTTCCATCCAGCTCCCTGCTTCTGGTCTGAGAAATCAGTTGAAGATGGCTCAAAGCCTTGGGACCCTGCACCCTCGTGGGAGATCAGGAAGAGGTTCTGAGCTCCTGACTTCAGACTGACTCAGATCCAGCCATTGTGGCCACTTGGGGAGTAAATCAATGGACAGAAGATCTTCCTCTCTGTCTTTCCTTGTCTATATATATCTGACTTTGCAATAAAAAATAAACAAAAATTTTTAGAATTTTTTTCAAACAAAAAAAATAAAATGTGTTGTTTTCCTTAGGGACAAAATATTTTACAAATAATGCTTTTTGCAAATAGGAACATGAATAATTCACTACACAAGAAGAATACAAGTAATCTCACAACTTGAAATAACATTACAATTAGAAGATATCTTGACCAATAAACATAGGCACCAATGTACATTAGCCATTTTGAAACTTTTTGAAATAAAGACCTTTGTACCATGCAAATATTCATTCACTTTAACAGAACACACAAACTCACATGCAGAATTTGCTCCTCTTTGTAGCACAGCTTTAGGTATACACAGTGACATTAGGGCAACAAATTTTGCATAATTTTATAACCTCACAATGTACTTCACATGATCTAAATTATTCCAAATCACAATCATACCATCCAAGTTGAGTCTCATTCTTTCAGAATTCCACAGATCCTGTCAGAAGTCCCAAAGTCAGGATGCTTGGTTCAGGGCCTGGCACAATGGCCTACTGGCTAAAGTCCTTGCCTTGAAAGTGCTAGGGTCTCATATGGGTGTCGGTTCTAATACCGGCAGCCCTGCTTTCCATCCAGCTCCCTGCTTGTGGCCTGGGAAGGCTGTGGAGGATGGCCCAAAGCTCTGGGGCCCTGCACCTGTGTGGGAGACCTGAAAGAGCTCCTTGCTCCTGGCTCCTGATTGGCTAAGCACCAACCATTGCAGTCATTTGAGGACTGAATCATCAGACAGAAGATCTTCCTCTCTGTCTCTCCTCCTCTCTGTATATCTGACTTTGCAATAAAAATAAATAAATCTCAAAAAAAATGATACTTGGTTCAGAAATTTGAAGAATTCAGAGGTCCACAGAAATTGATCAAAATAATATACACTTGATTGAGCATGTTCACAGACACTATAGGCCAGTTCCGATCAGAGTTAGGATAACATTAGAAACTGATGGATAGATAATTTCCAAAACCAAACAAGAAAAAGTGCAGAAAGCCTTGCAAGATACATGAAATCACATTACTGAAATCAGTTACAATAGCATGGAAAAACCTTGATTCCACAAATGAATCCGTCATTTATAACAGTGAGATACATCCTGAGAAAAAAGCATAGAATTACATATTCCTATAGTTGAGGGGCAGAGAAACCTGCAGTGCAGGGGGGCAGAAAGAAGTTCCCAGGCTAGGAAGGGTTAATAAATTCAAGCTGGTTTATTGCTAATTCTCTCCATTCTTTATTTCCCAAGCATGCCAGGCTGTAGAAAAAGGAAATCTGGCACTTTTTCTTTAAACTTTGGTGCTCAGAAGAATCCCCTTTCCTGGAACTCCCTAGCCATATGAATAATATATTTAATTCACTAAGCAATTAAGTCTTGTGACAATATCCTGAGTTTGAACTCTTTCAATTAATCTGAGCGATGTAGCTTCAGTTTAAGCTAATGTAATTAAATCTGTAATTAAATCTAATGTTTCACAGAAGTTTAACCTGTTTGAACTAAGTTACATTGTTGCTCTGCAGAATGTTTAAAAACTGAAACCCTGGAAATAAGCTTTTGCCAGCTGCTCATAAGAGCACTGTGCTGCTCCTTAGGTCACGCCCCTCCCCAGGCACCCACAACATTGATTCCAGCAGTAGGTGGTCTAGAGTTAGGGTCTGAAATCACCCCTCCTTTGGATAGCAAAGAGCCAGACATGGATGCAATCAGCAAGCAGAGTTTATTGAGCTGGCTAGCCAGGGTCAAGCTCCTCACATGGACACACAGGACCAGCGGATGAAGCAAGACCCTGAGCCAGGAGCAAGCCAGATTCTTATAGGCTAGTTTGGCTGTTACAGCAAAGCACGCACCTGCGAAAAACACTCCAATCATTTTAAAGCAAATGAAACACTCCGATCAAATACAGGCAAGACTAAAGTCCCACAAAACGCCTCAAGTCCCTATTCATCATGACAAGACAAAACTATGCTAAGCTAACGGGTTACAGATGCAAAGCAATAGGTAACATATCTGTGAAATACAGACCATGGGGCTATTTTATTTTTACCCTTTTCAGGGCCACTGACCCTTACTTACATCCTGAGCCTGGGTGCGGTGGACAATGGGCTATTGCTTACTCTTATCAGTGTCTGCAAAAGGCCCACTGACCTTACAGTCTAAGCCTGGGAGTGTGGCCTAAGCTATTTGTAGAAACTTTTCCTTTTTACATTAAGCTGCTTCTGACTTATTCAAACTACTTCTAATATGTAATCGTTTTAACATTTTGGTTGCCTCTAACACTAGCACAGTATGCTGTCTGCACCCGTTTGTCATGGCTTTCACGATCTCTTCTTTGGTGATATAAGCATCTCCTTTAACCCTAATACCAGTTCTGAAGTAACTACAACTTCTTCCCTAGAATTCAAAAACACTCAACAGGAAGTATTCCCGGGTTTTCATAGGCTGTCTGGAAAGTAACTCATGGATGCAGCTGGAGAAAGCTAACAGCTGTCAGAATGAGGCTATACCAGCTGATTCTACCTGCCAAAGCACATTGAGGTCCCTGTGAACAGGGAGTTGTTCAATACTAAAACCAAGTAATGCAGCAATTAGTACTCCCTCATGCAGTTCTTAATGACCTCTGTTGCCCAGACAGCAGTCTCCACGTCAAAGCTGCTATCCACTGAAACTTCAGCCCCATGGCATGTGAATGTCATGACCACTATTATAATTTTGTAAAGGACCTTGGTTGTATTATGGGGTGCAACCAGTGATAGCCAACACCCCTTAACACAGTCAACCAATGGAATGTGGCTGTGTCTCCCACCTTCTGTTCACAATTTGGGTGAGTCAGTGAAGATGTTAATGTTCTTTATATTTCCAATTATGTACTCTCAAAAGAGTTCCTCATGATGGGGCCTAACTGCAATGGAATGTTAATTTCATCCTTAGGGAGAAGCCCTCAGTGTCTTCCATGCCTCCCTTCCTGCCTCCAGTTATTGAAGTTAAGCAGAAGTATTGTATAAGACAGTGTACTGTGCACCTTTCAAACTGATTGGAGGGTGAGAGCTTAAAAACCCCTGACTTCTCCACGCAGTGCAGTGGTTCCTGGATTGTAGCAGGAGCTGCTGCTGCAAAGCTTGGGCAATAAAGACTCCTCCTAACATCCTACACTTGGGTCTGGCATGATCTCTCTCACACTCTGCAATAATGGCACATATCTGAACTATGTTGTGCTTCCACAAAGACTGCTCCAAAAACTGCAAATGAAGATACACTCACTTTCCAAACACAACTAGATTTGTGTCGCTGGTTGGAAGATAAAGACCTATACTAATGTTGCCAAATATCTGAACATCAGCTTCCAATCAGAGATATTTCCCAACAGTTACACCATCTCCTTTCTCTTGGTTGCATCTTCAGGACAAGGGGACGTGAAGTTGTAACAGTCAACAATTTCCTCATGCAGTCCCTGGGATGTCCAGGCTGTAAGTGTGACACTTCCACAGCATGTCACATGGGGGCACTCTGTTCTTTCAGCTGGCTGAGCTCCAGGAGGCTGTCCCACAACACATAGCTTAGGCCCTACATGGTCACCTGTTCTCATGTTTCTGGTGGCCCCGGTTGGAACTGGTGTTTTGGCAGGGAGTCATCACTCAAAAACAATGGTGATATTTCACTTCTCTTAGGGGATCTGCTGCCTAAATAGGTTTTATAAGAATCTTTTCCTGATGCACCTTAGAAGGACTTTGAAGTATTTACAAATCTCTGTGAGGTTGGAAGCATGTGAAACAAAAATGCATTCATGCGTAAAATATATATTTAAATAACTATAGACAGCTGAAATAATATACCAAGTCTCTATTCAGCAGCACTACATCTTCCTGCCTCATATTTATTATATAAACATAAAATGTGAATTTACAAATGCACAATGTATAATGTAAATACACAATGTGAATTTTAAAATGTTGACAAGTACACTTTTAGTCAAGTATGATGAGTCTCTATATAAAATCCAGTAAACCAACCAGAAACACAATTGTGTTGTTCTCAGTGCTGACTGAATGGCTGGGCTAATTCTCAACTCCAACTGAGAAGTATGCCTGTGGCTCTGACAGAACCAGTATTAGCTCACAGCACTGCTGTGGAATCAGTCAGCACCCAGCTGGGTCTCCAGACCAGACACTGCCCTGCCCACATCTTACCATTGATGCTGAACAAGCAAGGCAGTGGCCCAATGATGGCCAGTCAAGTGAAAGGCCAGGGGTGGGAGGAGGGGAATCCAGGAGATCCCTGACACTGATGGAATTAGAAGCTCAGACATCCCGTTCCGGATGTGGACTCCATGAGAAATGATACAAAGTGAGCACAGGGATCATTGTTGAAAAGGTTTCTGTTGCTACCAAATAGGACCCCTGAGAGAACACATTGTGATTCTACAAAGGGACACTACTTCGCTTAGAATCAATCCTACAATATAAGCAAGATTCATTTGAAGAGAACATATCACAGACAAAAACCTCACTGTTTATTAGGAGTCTTATAATCAGTTATTTTGTAAATGTGATTGTAAACAGCAGTTAAATGAATGATTTCTTCCCCGCAGCCTCTGCCTCTTTCTGGCCCATGGCTGCCTCTGCCAGTGCCACTGATGCCACAGCTGTCTTATCATAGATGTCTAGAGCGATCCCTACCTACTGGTGGCCATGTCAATCACTCCATGTCCAGGCCCACTCAGCTGCAAGCCCTGCATCTCTGGCCCGCCCATTGTTCCAGTGCCAGGCACCCTGACAGAGGTGCCATTCCCACAGGACAGTCAACCTGTGTGCCACTCTTGAGTCAGGGATTGTGCAAATGTCCCCCATATCCCAATCTGCCTGCCAGCTGTTTAAAGGCCAGCTGGTGCTGACACAGCATGAGCCTCTAGCATGCCCCCTCTCCCAAGCTCACTGCACTAGGGCCAGGTGTGCGTGAGCAGTACCCCCTGCGCTCCGCGCCCCCACAGCCATTGACTGTCACTCCAGGGCCACACTGGCTTGGCTTGGGATCCCTGCACTACTTCTTGGCCCACCCTGCCTTCTAGCAAACTGATTCAGGGCCAGATCAACAGGACCAGAGCAACCCTTCCTTCCCACAGCAGATACACCCTGTTAATCTGCCAGGCTCTCCAGGGCCAGGCCAGCTTGGCTGCATCCCTCACCACCTTCACCCCTCACCCCCTGCATTATGCCTTTAGCATGCCCAACCTGTTCACAGCTCTAGGGCCAAGCGTTCTGGGCCACCAACCAGCTCACCAGACAGCCACTCACCCACCTCCTTGGCTGGGCAGGTTCAGCTGGTGCCTTTCAGGGCCTCTGGCCTGCTGGCCCCTCCACTATGCCTGCTGCTCCAGAGTCAGGCCACACGGGCTAGGCCAGTGTACCTGTGCTCCCGCCCTCACTCTGCCTGTACTTCAGGGCCAGACCTGTTTACCCAGTGCCTACAGTGCCTCTAGCACTCCTGCCATGTCAGCTGCTGCAGGGACAGACCTGCTTAGCCTGTGAGCCCTGACTAGCCTGCCTGTCCCACTGCCCAACAGGTGGCTCGAGGCCCGGCAGAATCAGCCAGCACTCTCCACCCATCCTGTACCGGTAGCATCCTTTCCCATTGGCCCCTGCAGGGCCAGGCCAACTTCAATGGCACCCCATGCACCCTTAGCCCACTTGGCACTAGTTCTAGAGCCACAACAGATAGGCCGATGACCCTGCACCTCTATCCCTTTTGCTATGCCCCCTGCTCCAGGGCCAGGCACCCTGACACACCAAGCACATCCATCCTGCTGGGTTCAGTCAGCCATCTGGCACTTGCAACAGGCTGCTAGCCCACGTGTCGCTCCAAATCAGGTGGTTTCCCCTGTGCTTGCCAATCATTAGCAAGCTAGGCATGCCTGATGCTGCAAGGATGGGCCTTTTCAGCTGGCACCCCCTTACCCCTAGCCCAACCACCGTGTTCTTCAGGATGAGGGCGGCTCTCCAACACCGCCATAACGCACAAACACACACACACACACACACACACACACATCCATTCCCGGCCTGCCTGCAAACGTCTCCAGGGCCAGGTGGGCTCAGCTGATGCTCCACACACCTCTATCCCTCCAGCGCTGCTGCCCTTTCCCATTGCTCTAGGCCCAGGTACTCCACCGGCCTGGAGCAAGCAAGCCATCTGCTCCAGGGTCAAGCAGTCCAAGTCACCTAGGCCAGTGCACCCTACACCCCTTCCACCCAGGCCCCGCAAACTCCATGCTGCTCCAGGGTTAAGCAAGTTCAGCTGACTCCACCCCATCCCCGCACCTATATTGCACCCCAACATGGCCACTCTGGGTCTGGGTCTGTGCCTGCTCAGAATACATCCCATGTGTCTCCAGACTTCCCGTGGAGTCCACTGCTTCAGGGCATGGCACACTTGGACAACACCCCACGGATGGCCCACCATGCCCTGCCCCCTCCCCCAGGGCTGGGCTGTCTGGATTACCACTTCAGGGCCAGTAAAACCTGCCTTTCTAGCCCACATTCCACACCTCAGGCTACCTTAAGTCTTGGTCAGCTTGGCTAGAGTCTCCACAACACACCCACCCCGCAGATCAGCCTTGGCACTCCAGGTCAGATGAGCTCAAACGGGGCCTGCAGTGTTGCCAGCCCCACTACCAGTCCCTCCATGCTTCAAATGGCTTGGCAGTCATCCTGCTAACCCCACGCAAGTCCATCACACCCACCCCATCAACAACAGCTCCAGGACCAAGAGCGCTTGGCCACCATCCTGCTCACTCAGTCAATCGAAGCAGGCATCCCCCAGGGCCTCTGGACTGCAGGTCCAGTCACCATGACCACTGCTTCAGGAACAGGTCAGATCTGCTTGCCCAGCGCCGGCCCTGAGCCCACCCTGCCTCTAGCACTCCTGCCAGCTCCACTCCCTCCCCACTCCTGCCTCTAGCTTGCCCCCTACTAAGCTGCTCCAGGGCCAGGTCAGCTCCCCCATGCCCAGTCCTGCCCACTATCCGCCACATACCAGGGCCATGCCAGCTCTTCCAGTACTCCTGCACACCCAACACAACTGCCCCGCTGGTCTGATTGTTTCTGGATTGCAACTCCTAGCCAAGCCCGCCCTGCCAGCCACTCCAGGGCCAGGCATACTCAGCCAGCTACACGTCCCCCAGCACCCAGTATGTTCTATGGCCAGGGTGGCAAGCCTGGCGTCCCACCCCAACCCCCTTCCCTGCCTTCTGCGTGTGCAGGCAGCTGCCCTACCACCCTGCAGTCCTACTGGCTGCCCCATGGCCAGGCGTGCTCGCCTAGCCACTCTGGGACCCCAAAAAGTGGCTCTTCTAACTGATGCTCACCCTGCGTCCACCCGTAAATCTAGCAATCCTACACCGCCCACCCCACCCCGACCTGCCTAAATGTCTAAGGCCGAATGGAGCTTGAGGCTATTCCCTTCCAGCTCCCTGCTTGTGACCTGGGAAAGCAATCAAGGATGGCCCAAAGAGTTAGGACTCTGCCCCCACATGAGAGACCTGAAAGCAGTTCCTGGCTTCTGGCTTGGAATCATCACAGTTCCCTTGTGGCCACTTGGGGAGTGAATCAGTGGATGGGAGATCTTCTCTTTCTCTTCTCCTCTCTGTAGATCTGACTTTCCAACAAATATAATCTAAAAATAGAGAGAGAGAGAGAGAGAGAGAGAGAGAGAGAGAGAGAGAGAGAGAGAGAGAGAGAAGCAGCTGGGATGAAGCCAGTGACCATCAGGGATACCAGTACCGTGAGAGCCATCTTTACTTACTTTACATCTTTTCTTTACTTTACATATTTTTTTTCAAAGATTTATTCTCTAAGCTTCAAATGTTTTGTTGGGTTCTATGGAAAATTTTTCTTTTGAATTTCTCATATCACTTTCATTTTCCTCCTTGAGTCTCTCTAACTTATTGAATCTCACTGAATTTTGCTAGGATTACTTCCGTTGCTTTTGAACTTTCAAGCATTTTCCTAATTTCCTTCAGAGAAGCACATCTTTGTGGTGAACTTGTACTCTGGAGGTGCTTCTTTGGTTCTTTGTGTTTCCTTGGGCCCTACATGGATATCTAACAGTTCCTTCTTTACTGGTAGGTTTTATTAACGATTTTTGAAAGATAAACTGAGTTGTCAGTCTTGACTTTGGTTCTAGTGAACCCAAAGTGAAATCTCTGAGTGATTTCTCGAGTTTTGATCAATGTCAGTGATGTCAGCAGGTGCCACAGTTGTCTAGTTTTCAGCTGCTCCTTGGGGGTTCAAGGTCATTTGATGACTTTGAAATGGTTGTGTGTTGAAAAAGGTGTTTCTTCAGTTCTCAGAGAGTTGGGTTGCAATCATGTTAGGGACGTTTCATGACTGGAGTATCATTGTTGGTGGTGAGAGACATGGAGTGGATATTCCCTGTTCCCTGGCATGCATGCCCAAATGATGCTGAGGCTCATGGCACTAATACCTCATCGTCTTTCTTCATTTGTTCTAAGTGGTTAGATTGCAATAGGAGCTGGCATAGTTCTAGAGTGATGTATATTTTACTTGACAAAAACCCAAAAATCATTGTCTAGTGCTCTTTGATTTTGAGCATTGGATCCTGGATTTGTTCATATAAAATGATACAAATACATTAGGCTTGGTGCAGTAGCATGGTTCCTAAAGTTCTCGCCTTGCATGTGCCAGGATCCCATATGGGCCCTGGTTCTAATTCCAGCACCCATGCTTCCCATCCAGCTCCATGCCTGTGGCCTGGAAAAGCAATTGCAGATGGCCCAAAGCTTTGGTACCCTGCACAGCATAGGAAACCTGGAGAAGGTTCTGGGATCCTGGCTTCTGATAGGTGCAGCTCTGGTCTTTGTGGCCACTTGGGGAGTGAATTATCAGACAGAAATCTTCCTCTCTGTTTCTACTCCTTTATATCTGACTTTGCAACACAAAATCTTTTAAAAATTATTTCATTTTATCATCATTAGCAACTGAACATTCTAGTTATTTGTACACTTCTCAACTCTAATTCTATTTTAAATGTCATTTCCACATTGAATCTCATTCTAGTAAAGCATCCACTCATATCCATTACAGGAAAAATCATTTGATCCTTTAAATCTAAATGTTATTTCTTTTCTTTTCTTGAAGAATGTCAATAACTTGCAAAATATATTTCTGTGGACACCAAATCACACAATTTAATCATCCCATAACATCAAGTGTGTACTCCTCTTCAAATGCATGATTTTATATTTTTTGTATTCTTTACCTCATTATATTCTAAATATAACACTGTGTTTTGTTCACAAAACACTTTATGTCAATTTTTTGTGCATATACTTTGGGCATGGGTTTCTCCTGCCTGGTGCACTCCTATAAAAGTCTGAACCTTAGAAGGAAGCTGGGGAGAATCGCTCTGCTCCTACATCTGTAACATGAATTATACCTGCACTTTGTTCCCTTCACATACAAAGTCTAAAACTTTTTTTGATGTTTTTTTCATTTGTCAGTTTGCAGTTTTAGTATTTCTTCATCAGAAAAATCATCTTATCTCCTTGATTCATATCTGATTATTCTCAAAATGAAAGAATATTTCTGTACCTGACATTTGTGTTATTTTTATACTTATGTCTATTATCTCATGTTAGACTATGAAACTCAGGAGTGCACAAATATGTTTATCTTCTTTGATGTTAGTGTCCAACATAGTATTATCATATAGTAGAGGGTCAATAAGCATTTTATATGAATGAATTAAAAACTTAGACACATATTTCTTGTTTCTTAAAGATTTTTAAAAATGCATTTGAAATTCAACTGAACAGAGAGAGAGAGATCTTTCATCCATTGATTCACATCTCTGTGGCCTTAGTGGCCAGGCCAATCCAGGAGCCTGGCTCTCCTTTCAGGAAGTACAGGGTCTAAAGTCTTGGGCCACTTTCTGCCAGTTTCCAATAGCATGGTTAATTAGCAGGTGCCTGAGTCTGAAGTGGAGCAACCAGCAGCCATGTGGGATGCTAGAGGCTCACACCACTAGTCCTAGACAGAACCAGTAAGAGAGGA